>NC_142600.1:59529917-59838202 GCF_041222555.1 Hakea prostrata
AAGATGTTCCAATGTAATTTGGTCCAACAACCTTTGATTTTGCCGTTGATGATTAAGGGTTCGCCTTGCAAAGCCAAATTCAACGGATTGCGATGTGGGTCGCCAAATATTGGTGGCAATCTCACCTCATGTCCTCTACTATTCACACTTTCGCATGACGTTGAAGCCGTAGAACGTACATACGTTGTCTGCTTCACTCCGCCACACATCCGATCTACCCAAATGAAAGAAAATGGATGCTTTACACCATTTGGGCACCTATAAAATCTCCGACCTGGATTTTTTTTTTGTATTTGAAGTGAGTTGCAACATCCTCCCTTGCCCGCAATAGCATAATGGAGTGGGTTGCTCCATACTTGTAGATGACCCATCTTCACAATAGCATCCACCCATTCCGGAGTTTCGTATCACTCAACTGCAGCAAATTGAAGACTTGAAAACACATTAGTGATTGAGTTTTATATAGAGCTATACAAATGTAACCCCTTTGCGAAGACAATGTATTATTTTAAACCCAGACTTTGAAGTACACATATACGTAGATATTGTGAGTAAACCCAGTGTTATGCACTAGTACTTTTATTTCTTTGAAATCGTAGGAAGAGTAAGAAGCTGAAACCAAATGCAACGGGAGTTGGTTTACATTATTCAAAAAGCCTACAGATTCACAACGGAAAGTAAGGGAGGATTGTTCGTACCAAAAGTGGATGTGATTGGCTCTGATGTTGGTAGACTTATAATCACAGGTATCAGGAGAAGTGAATTCCAGGTAATTGTTTGAGATAAATTACACAGCAATTGGTACAATGCTGAATGTGATGTGCTAGATTGGCATCTATTTAAGCATTTAATATCTCTGACTGCCCTCATTTACCCTGAAATCCACTTCAACTATCTACGAAAAACATAAATACAAAACCAACAAGGGGAAGTTTAAGAACAACCATGACAGACATGAGTGACTGGTTCATCCAGAACAAAAACGGTTTTTTTTTCCAAAATTTAAACCTACCTGACTTTGGTTCATGGTGATTAACTTTGTAATCAATTAAAAAGTAAGGGAATTAAAGTATGCTATATACAACTGTGCTGGTAGTATTTAATAAAACATGCTATTTTACAGCAATCCACATACACTAGATTCCATTTACTGAAGAACACCCAAAAGAATTTAGGTTAACATTCCGTAAATTCACGATAAACATGTGGATTGATAAGGTAAATCTTACTTGTTAACTGAACAAAATATTCTTAACAAGTGAGACACAGAAGAAGCAGGAAGTAAGAACTGCAAGGAAAGATGGAAGAGTCGAATCTGGAAACTGTGGAGAGTGTTTATTCTTCTTCATAACCTTAACACCAGATACCTAGAACGTTTGGTCTAAAACGTTCGGACCCCTTTGGTCTGATACATCATTCTTCTTCTCCTTGGATATGGTAACTGGGAATATTTCTCTTAACCTACTCGTTGCTGCTTCTAGGGCTGAAATCGCAATTTTGGTGAGAGATAGGCTACGATTGAAGTTGATAATTCAAATGGAGAAGGAAACATGAAACGAGCTATTTATTTGTTGTAAATATGGGCTAGGCCCAGGCCCATATGAATCCTGAATCAACTTCAATAAGTGTCCACATAGTGTGAACTCTATTGAGCCCAAATTTAGTCCAAAGCCGCTCTCTTTTACCCTCATCGATCGCCCGAAGGTGATTCGATCAATTTGATTGGCTTTCACTAACCATGGTAAGCCACTATTACAATGATGTGAACAAAAAAATGGCGCCAAACTGGGAGCCATTACTTGTCGATTGTCACCTCTAAAGCAGAACCTACAATTTTTTGTCTCGATTTCTGTATAATGAAAATTTTCTTCTCTCTCTGTATAAGCACATTAGTGATTTCCCATTTGCTCTCTGGAATCGATTGAAGCACTGGTTTTGGTTATCTGAGTAAATTTGTATTCGTTGAAGCAAAAAAGAAGTGAAAGATATCTAGTTATTCATGTGTCACTCTGAATTTGGAAGAAAGTTGTACGCAAAAAAATCGTAGATAGTATCAGCTGCTCTCACGTTTCTCCCACAATATTATTCAAGTATCCCTCAAATCTTAAGAGAACTCCATTTGAGCCTCTGTTTTGAAGCAGAGCAAGACTGTAACAACTCTGTGGTGGCGTTTACCTCATTCAAATAGCATTTGGTGAGTCCGATCATTTTGTTTCTATTATTTCGTATAGAGAGTGGCTTCGTTGTGAAAACATTCATTATGGTTTGTTATTGAATAGATTTTATATATGTGTATCCTATTTTATTGATGTTGAATACACATATACGTTTGCACCTAGTTGTATTTCCGTCCAGATCGTTTTTGAACCATTATTGGTATGTTATATTTCCCTGCAAATCTCATTATGACCTACAATTTATATATATGTTCTGTGGGAATTGTTTGTATGACCATTTTGTACACTGTTTTAATTCTTTGTATGACCGTAAATAGTATCAGTAGGATTGTTTATACATCTATTCGACTAACAATGTCCATTAGGACTTTATTTTATATTCCCAACTTGAAGAATGTTTATGGTATTTTTCTTTTAATGTTATCAAATTCGTGAGAACGCAAACATTGTGTTCAACCTATCTGTACAATCTATTCTACTTGGTACATAATAATGACAGATTTTACTCTTTCTACAACCCATTTTTGTCTACTACTACAGCATGGTTAAATGGTTATATTGTAGCTGAGCTACCATTATAAAGGAAATTTCTCATATTATATAATTTGATATTTAAAATTCTCATGCATTTCCATATTTATTGTACACATTACATATGAAAGCGAATGACTTCTATATTTTCCTGGTTTTGGGTCCATATGTACTGCTTAAGTCGTTGTTATTCAGTTTATTAAATCAATTTGTGATACGATTTTAAATTGCACCGTTGTCTCATCGACTTAATTACTTATGAGTTTTATGCATCGGGAAATTTGTGTTCCCGGATGTTGTCATGTCATTTTGTACCTTAAGGCTTCATCTTTGTTGTTTATGAATCTTTAATCTTCGTGCCATTCCTAACTTTTATTAATGTGTACTTGTGGTTAACTATCAAAGTTTCATCAAACAATGGATGACAATGTGACACCTCGATTAGGCATGGAATTTAAATCATTTGATGAAGCGTATGATCGTTATAATAAGTATGGGCGCATGAGTGGGTTCAGCGTTCGGAAGAGTTATTTACACAGGAGCACGACAGATAAGAGTGTCATCGTGCAACGGTGTTTCTTGTGTAGTAAAGAAGGATACCGAATAGAAAGAGAGGTGAAAGAGAAACAACATCGTCCTGAAACTAGAACAGGCTGTTTAGCAAGGATGATTGTAAAAAGAGATCATGAAGGACGATTAGTAGTTGACAAATTTGTGGATGAACACAACCATGTTCTTCATGTTGAAGAAGCTGCACATTTGATGCGCTCCCACAGTGCAATATCAACTACCCAAGCCACGTAAATAGCAATGGCCGATAGAACTGGAATGGGAACAAGATTGACATATAATTTGATGGGTTTGCAAGCAGGGGGCAATGAAAATCTTGGCTTCACAAAGAAAGATTTGCAAAACTATTTGAATAACAAACGGTAGCGTGATTTGGCATATGGGGATGCCGGGAGCTTGATGCTATACTTAGACAATCAACGAAACTTAAACCCCGCATTTGTGTATTCCGTACAGATGATGGACAAGGGAGGACAAATTGACTAATATATTTTGGGCTGATCCACAGATGCAATGTGATTATCAACTATTTGGTGATGTAGTTGTGTTTGATACTACCTTCTGCACAAACAAAGAAAATAGACCGTTGGGTGTGTTTGTGGGATTTAATCATCATAGGACTCGGTCGTATTTGGAGCCGCCTTGCTATATGATGAGACCACCGAGTCCTTTGTATGGTTATTTCGAACTTTTTTTGGAGTTAATGGTGATAAGAAGGCAATTACAATCTTCACTGACCAGGACGCTGCAATGGCGAGGGCACTAACTGAGGTTGCACCTAATACACGCCATGCATTGTGCACTTGGCATCTATTGCAAAATGCAAAGAAACACCATGGATATTTGATGAGTGACAAGTCACAGTTCTTCAAAATTTTGAACAAATGCATATACCATTATACAGAAGTTGATGAATTTGAATATGCATGGAACAATTTAAGAGAAAATCAAGGGGTTCTAAACACTAGTTGGCTAGATAGAACATATGAAATAAGGGAGAAATGGGCATGTTGTTACATGAAGAACTGTTTCACACTAGGTGTGAGGAGCACACAGTTGGCTGAAAGTTTTAATGCTGATTTGAAACAATGTCTTGGCCGCAAACTTGATCCTCTAAGGTTTATGAGACATTTCCAGGATGTTGTGGTCGCAAAACGTGCAAATGAATTGAAAAAGGAATTTGATGCACGTAATGAAGTTCTTGGGGGTGCACATTCGTTGAAACCTATGTTGAATCAAGCTTACCAGTTATATACTCCAACTATATTCAAAGAGTTTTTGAAGGAGTTTGAGTTGGTGGATAGTCACGCTATCAACAGCCAGAATGTCGCAAATATGTATGTTGAATATGTGATTTTGAAGGCAGATGCGACTGGTTCCTTTAAAGGGAAAGCATACAGAGTATTGCGTAATACAGAGACCGAAAGCGTAACATGTAGTTGTAAGAAATTTGAGACTGTTGGGATCTGTTGTGCCCATATGTTAAGAGTGTTCCATTATCTCCAACTCATGTGCATTCCGATAAAATATTTTTTGCTGAGATGGAGAAAATCAGCCGGAGATGTGCACCTACTTGACGGGACACGAAGAGAAGGGGATGCAAGGTTTGATGCTGATGGAGAAGTAAGTTGCTTACAAATAACTAGGCTAATTACTCTGTCATTTTTGAAAGTTATTAACCAAGCATGTGAAACAGGTTTTGGTTATAACATACTATGTAAGCATCTGAATGGGATTGTCAACGATCTAGAAGATGTAGACGTTCCTTTACATACTAACCATCCCTTCGAAATAAATGGTGAAGCGTACAGAATTTTACAGTTAAAACCAAAACAATCTCAGAAAAGGGGATCCGGAAAAAGAATCAAGCCCTGGCATGAAAAAAGTAAAAAGAAGAGGACTGTCAACCTAGTTGAAGGACAGGGCTCCATACAAGTATCATTGCCAGAGTCTGATTATTTGTCAATGTTTGACGGCTATAACACATGCTCAACTCATGTAAATTTATTTTCTTTTTCAGCCAAACATTGACATTGTTCATATAATTTTACTGAGGTTGCACAATTACTCTTAACTATTTGTGTTGTTGGATTATACAGCACGTTCCTTCCTCCCAATATTCAGTACAAGTTGGTGTAAGTACTGATAATTCTTCATCTAAGGTAAATGCATTATTCTATTGCTCATTTATCTTAATTTCAAACTTTTTTTTTACTTCTATTTTGTCGTTGGATTATACAGCACGTACCTTCCTCCCAAAATTCAGTTCAACTTGGTGTAAGTACTGATAATTCTTCATCTAAGGTAAATGCATTAAGTGATAATCTCTCGTTTCTATTGCTCATTTATCTTAATTTCAAACTTATTATTTGCTTCTATTTTGTCGTTGGATTATACAGCACGTACCTTCCTCCCAAAATTCAGTTCAACTTGGTGTAAGTACTGATAATTCTTCATCTAAGGTAAATGCATTAGGTGATAATCTCTCGTTTCTATTGCTCATTTATCTTAATTTCAAACTTATTATTTGCTTCTATTTTGTCTTTGGGTTATACAGCACGTACCTTCCTCCCAAAATTCAGTTCAACTTGGTGTAAGTACTGATAATTCTTCATCTAAGGTAAATGCATTAGGTGATAATCTCTCGTTTCTATTGCTCATTTATCTTAATTTCAAACTTATTATTTGCTTCTATTTTGTTGTTGGGTTATACAGCACGTACCTTCCTCCCAAAATTCAGTACTGTGTTGGTGACGTTTGAGGATGCAGAACGAGTGTCTCATTTTCAAACAATGAGGGACATACATGGGTTTATCATATTCAAACATTTTGTATTCCCCTTTATTTTGTATATGGATAGTGGTAGTACTTTGTATCAAACGATGAGGGACATTATCTGTATCATTCAACTATATTGGTTTCAACACAATTTTATTTTGTATATGCATAGTGGTAGTAGTTTGTATCAAAGGATGAGGGACAATATCTGTATCATTCAAACACACAGTTAAAGCCTTCCGATGATCTTTCGACCTGGATTTTTGGTTACATCTTATCGAGCTTAGCAATGTGAGAAAAATAAATTTGATACCCAACAAGCTAAAGGAAGCACTCATATTGATTTTAAGATTCTTGATCCATAAAAGATAAGTAGAGTAGAGGAGACATCATGTCATGTTGTAGCATGTCTCTTCATTGAATAAAGGGGTTGGTTCCCTTTATAAGGGAATCAGCTCATTTGGTCTCTGTGTTCACAGACGAAAGGGGTTGGTTCCCTTTAAAAGGGAACTGGCCTGTTTTGCCTCTGTGTTCATCAGATTAAAGGGGCTGGTTCCCTTTAAAAGGGAACTGGCCCATTTCGCCTCTGTGTTTATCAGATTACAGGGGCTGGTTCCCTTTAAAAGGGAACTGGCCCATTTGCTCTCTGTGTTCAGCAAATGAAAGGGGCTGGTTCCCTTTAAAAGGGAACTGGCCCATTTGTTTTCTGTGTTCAGCAGACGAAAGGGGCTGGTTCCCTTTAAAAGGGAACTGGCCCATTTCGCCTCTGTGTTCATCAGATCACAGGGGGAGTAGAGGAGACATCATGTCATGTTGTAGCATGTCTCTTCATTGAATAAAGGGGTTGGTTCCCTTTATAAGGGAATCAGCTCATTTGGTCTCTGTGTTCACAGACGAAAGGGGCTGGTTCCCTTTAAAAGGGAACTGGCCCGTTTCGCCTCTGTGTTTATCAGATTAAAGGGGCTAGTTCCCTTTAAAAGGGAACTGGCCCGTTTCGCCTCTGTGTTCATCAGATTACAGGGGCTGGTTCCCTTTAAAAGGGAATCGGCCCATTTGCTCTCTGTGTTCACAGACGAAACGGGCTGGTTCCCTTTTAAAGGGAATCGGCCCATTTGCTCTCTGTGTTCACAAACGAAAGGGGTTGGTTCCCTTTAAAAGGGAATCGGCCCATTTGCTCTCTGTGTTCATCAGACGAAAGGGGCTGGTTCCCTTTAAAAGGGAACTGGCCCATTTGCTCTCTATGTTCATCAGACGAAAAGGGCTGGTTCCCTTTTAAAGGGAACCAACCCATTTGCTCTCTGTCTTCAGCAGACAAAAAGGGCTGGTTCCCTTTTAAAGGGAACCAACCCATTTAGTCTCTGTGTTCAACAGACGAAAAGGGCTGGTTCCCTTTTAAAGGGAACCAGCCCATTTCAACATGAGAACACAGAGATGAAAGGGGAAGGTTCCCTTTTAAAAGGCACCAACCGTTTTCATAACTCTCAACACAGAGACCAAAGGGGCTGGGGCTGGTTCCCTTTCAAAAGGGAACCAGCCCATTTCATCATTGAAAAAACAGAGACCAAAGGGGCTACCAGTTCCAAATGAATATACTCCCTCTTTCCATTTAATTTAACGGTTGGTAGTGCTACCAGTTCCAAATGAATATAGTCTTTCAAATTTATGTACGAAATGAGGAATATTGGGGGGGGGGGGGGTGCACATTCGAAGTGGAAAATGAAGTGATTATGTTTGAAGTTTTTTTTTCAACCCCAGGAGTTTTGATGGAAAGAGGGAGTATCTTATTGATTCCCTTTTCAACGGAAACAACCAGTTTAATTTAACGGATCACAGAGACGAAAGGGGTTAGTTTGTTTCAGAACGGAGCAATGTTAGTGTTAACAACACAAGTTTAAAAGAAATTCCATTTCCAAGTTCATGCGTATGAAGAAATAACACAACGCATTTAAGACGAGGAAAAAAAATTCCATTTCCGCGTTCACGCATGTATGACTATAAGCAAAAGATACAATTCTTTGGAGAACAGAATTTTATTGCAAATAAAATTGAAAAAATCAGCCAATCTGCTCTGAAATCAGACAAGGTAGTCAAAGTCTCATGTTAATGCACAGTTTCATCACTGCCAAGCATACGAATTACCAAACACCACTTCAACCTGTAACAAACCCCAACCTGCTTAAAATTACTTCATCCATTCCGTATGGGGAGATAAACTCAACCAACCTATCTCATTACATTTAATCTTAGCTTAACAAGAATTTTGGGTGTGTATATGGATGTAATCCATGAATTCCACACATAGTATATTCAAATATCAAAATATAAGAAATATCCGCAAAGAAACAAAGAATCGGGAACCTTACAACTTGTTATCTGTCTATTAAATAAGCATTGTTCAAAGGATTCAAACAAAGAATCCCATTCAGCAAAACATCCAAATTAAATTTAACAACAATAGTCAACCTATTAAGATTGTGATGCAGATCCTTCAGCTTCAGCAATAGGTGGTGACGAGTCCGAAATATCTGGGATGCCCAGCTTATTGGCAACTTGATCCACGCGCCGAAGGATCTTCCGCAAATGTCTTGAGGTTCGTGATAATTTTTTCTCAACACCCTCAAATTCATCTCGACTCATGTATGGATCAACACCAGCATGTGCTCCTACACCTGGAGGCTGCACTACTACATCCGCCATCTCAAGATGGAATTTTTTTCCATGGATTTTAACTTCATTGTTCTTCTTCTTATTCTTCCCACTTTCACAATCCTCCCCCTCAAGATCAATCCCATAGGTAGTAAAGATTTGGGTAAGGAGTCTACCATATGGGAGAGCACGATTGTGGGCATCTTTCGCATACTTCATCATTTTGAGAATTATGTACGGCATGTTGAGCTCGCGTCCCCCTAATGAATGCAATGGGTGACATAGGCTTCAAAAGAACTCAGCCGTTCACGGTGACCTCTTCGTGGGATAATGTGGTGTTGCACTATGTAAGCAATTGCATGAGGAATTGGTTTCAGGTCCTTCAACTTCACGCGGGTGTTACTCGTGTAGTGAACCATTATATCACTATAAGTGCGACCAACATCAATGAGGTGATCAAACTTCTTCCAAGGCTCCCAAAAATATAATTGTCCTTCACTTGAGACTCCTAGCCTTTCACCCAGCTCACGAATATTCAAGGCAATCTCCACCCCTTTAACATTGGACAGGGCATATAAGTTTCCCCCTCCTCCTTGAATCTCAAATTAGAATAAAAAACTTTAACCAGCTGGTAATAACAATTAGGAGGTAACTTAAGTATGTTATCCCACCCAATCTGCTTAAACCTATTTGTTACACCTCCTCTCTGAAAGGAAGGGATGTCTACATCCCTTCCTTCTTCTATACTTTGCTTATTAATGAGACTAAATGACGCTTTTGCATCGTCATCCACCAAATATGAAGCGTCGGCTTGCTGTTGCTTTTGCTTCCCTTTTTTAGCACCTTTGGCCTTCTGTTGAGTGGTTGCCTTAGGAGCCATTTTCCGGTGAGACTTATGGTACTTTTGGCTGCATGGATGCAACAAAACATATTAGCTAAACAACATATTATTAAAATGAAACTAAAGTATAACAAAACAAATACTAATTATACAGATGAGAGTCATGAGACAACATTAAAGAGAGAACACAAACAATCTAAGCATGAAAAACATTCAGTCCACACATTAGTTATTCAAAATTGGATGCCAACCATTGGCCTGGATTGAAACCTAGCCCCAACAAGTCATATTATAGACAAACATTTCCACACCCATGTGCCAAGCATCCACCCACACTCAACACATCACAAACAGAGGGAAATAACCCTCTAATGTTAACATCAAAAATGCTTCAAATTTACAAACCCTACCAAGTTAAAATACAAACCATTAACAAAAAAACGGGTTTGATCACAAAATTATCAAAGTGAAGAACTTTAAGTTCTAAACATTAACGAATGAAGTGATAAAATATCCACAGATTGCATAACAACATCGGCATTTGAGTATCTTAGACTGAGGACCCACTTCTTCAGCATGCCACATGTTACTAAAGGTACATCACTATAATTTGTAGGTCATAAAACCTTTATTCGCACTTATAATAATCTTAACCTAGGCTAAAGTACATCCACAAGATCATCACCTATCAAAAGCAAATAATAAAGGAAGTCCAAATCACAAAAACAGAGATGACAACAAACAACCAAATTATTAAATGCCACAATATCATCAACAATGCTCGTCACCACCATTTTTATTACTCCCCTGCTGGGAAACCAACTTATGTTTGCCCAATAATGGATGTTATCATTGTTTCAAATATTCTATTTTCAAAATTTATTCAATAACCTCGTCATTGTAAATGACTCCATTGAGAATTACGACACTCCACTAAATAGTTGTATATCCAAAATATTAAAATGCATTGGTTTGAACAGTGAATATGCTAAAGATAGGATCTTATACGAAGGTATGCATTAACAGAAATCAATTATACTATAGCCATCGACATGAAAGGACTTCATCCAAATAAAAATAATAAAATATGAGTGCATGGGTGATGACCAAGGTCCCTGGGAATGAAAACCACATATATCTCAATATTGTCCCAGAGAAGTTGCATCATCAAAAGGTTCAACATTTCGCTGAAGGGCAAGATGGCAAGATGAACCGAAATTTCGAACCTTGTTAGTAGCACACATCAAAAGCCTACATCTTTTTTCCCCTCTCACTCTTGACCTCTTTAATTATGAGGTATGTCCTTGCTAAATGAGCTAATCCCTAGAAGTTGAGACATTTACATGAAGACTTAAATAACTGTAAAATTTTTCCAATGTGCAGAAAGTGATGGAAAGATTTCCAAGTGCCTAATCACAATAAATAAGTCAAGGTTTTGCATCCAACAATCTCAACAGCTTCTTGCTTTGTGCAATACAAGAGTTCAACTACACATTCAGTAGGCTGAGAGAAAAGTATTCCCTATAAAACAACACACACTCGTTTGGATTGTATTCGAAAAATGCCAAATACAACCAACAAACAACAAAAGAATGGATACAGCCCACATTTACTTTTCTTCTTTTTCTGATAGAGTAATAGACAAGGGCCGTAAAGCAAAGATGTCAAGCTATACATGAATACATGAAATGCAGTTAAATAGACCCCATAAGGAGGCCATGAATTTACATAATACCAGAATGCGAAAAACAAAGACACTGGCCACTGCATACAATTAGATCCCACAAAAGTGCCAGGCACGAACAAAGTATGTATATCTGTCCACCCTTGCTCAGAAGTATGCTAACGATTTTGACAACCTCGGTTTCCATGAAAATGACATATTCCAAGTGTTCACAATGATGCCTACCTCTTCTTATTAGGTAATTCAAGGGAGTAAATTTGGAGCCGAATCGACTTTTTAAAACAAAAGAAAACCAAACCAAATACAATTCAATATAGATTTAGTATCTAAGGCAAAAGCCAAACCGTAAAGTACTAAATTACTTATTCCCTAACATAACCATGTATAGTGATTTTAAGTAGAACATACCAATATATATATATATATATATATATATATATATATATATATATATATATATATATATATATTATAAATATGGTCTATTAAACTGTATAAACTCCAAATAGAACAAGAAACTGTTTATGAATCCAACAGAAGTGTACTGAAACCAAACCTACTCAACACACTTTTTGTAAATGAATATGCGTGGGTTGGGAGGAGGAGGGGGTTGTGGGTTAGGCTCAATGGGCATGGTTGGAAAGGATAAACGTCAGCGGAGGGAGGGGTTGGAGGACCGGGACAGTGGGGAGACAAGGGGCGCCATTGACAGAGGGCAAGACGGAAGAAGTCCGAGAAGTTAGATAGGGTGTTTGAGAGAGAGAGAAAGGAGGGAGGGGGGAGCAACAATAATCTTGCAGGAACCTTGTGCTGGAGTGAGAATTGCAGGGGCGACAAGGCCAACATGATATTCTTCTTTGAGGTGGATGACAAGGGTACAGATGCCAATGGAGCATCTATAACTAGTGCTTCGGTCAAAGACACATCGATGTCTCACAAGGTAGAACTGAGTTCTTCAGAGGGAGAGCTGTAAATTGAAATTGCAATAGATCCTACGAGATAATTAATAGCAATATGGTCTTCCTCAAGGAGAGTAAAGGCCGGTGACTCAGTGGTGTCACAACCTACAAAGAGATAAAAACACTTGTATCGGGGGAATCTGGCAGCAGGGGCGGTGCAACTGAATCCGATTGACCTCAAGACTTTCCAAAGAAACTCGTTGTAGTCCAACATTCCCATACAAGACGGTAGAGGGTTGTTCTTAGGGATACGTAGGGAGTCACCTGAAGAGATAAGGCCCTATGGAGCAATGTCGGGGTAGTAGCACTAACCATAAGCAATGGTAGAGTGGCCATGCATTGTTTCTAGCCATGGACAATGACTCTCTGGCATTAACGGTGTCGTGGCTTCCCCTACTGGACTCTCCGATAGGGAAGGGGTGACAAATAGGCGGGAGATTCCGAGTGGGTCTACAGCAGTGAAGGGAGTGGTTCAGGGAGGTACAGGGAGGGATTAAAGGATTTTACGGGAGGAATGGTTTGTAGTGGCATCAGGGGCCAAGGGACTAGGGAGGAACAGTTAATTGCCAGGCTTTACTAGAGCAAGCAAAAGCGGGGTGGATAAAAGACTTCATAGTAACGACAATGGGGAGGAAGTTTTCAAAAAGGAATTCTTGGTTGAAGCTCCAACCTTCTTTTTCCTAAATAAGAATAGAGGGAGGCAAAAGTGAGGCGGCAAAGGCTTCCATACTAATTCTCACATACAACAACTTGGGTGGAGCTAATTGTGGCTTTGTGCGAGTGAAATAGAAAATTTTAGACTAATTCAAGCACAAGTCATAGTCATTTAGGAGGTCTAAAAACCACAAACAAATTATATTTGTGAACATTGTAATCGACTCAACAAAAGACACTGTCAACTGCTTAAACTTAGGTAAAAAACTGAAATCCACATAAAAGAAAACACAGCAGAAATTCATTAACACACGTATCTCGAATCACACTCGAGAAAAGTAGAAGAACCTCTACAACTTAACAAACTAACATAGACACAAAAGTAACCACTTCTATATTTTGAGAAACCACAGCAGCCGGAAGTTAACAATTTCAAATGAACAAAAAAAAATTAAGAAGAAGCAAAATTCGCACTGAAACAGCAAAGGAAATAGAACTTGTTAGGGATAAATTTGCACCTGTAACCAGACCAGAGCAAACCGCTAGAGCTATTGCCTAGGCGGACGGCTGATTCTGAATGTTGGGGCTTTACATTTTGAAATTAAACACAACTTTGGTTTGTCTTCTCCGCCGCGTCAACCTGGCTGCTTTTCGAGCTTCTCCGCTCTTCCCAAGATATTGACAATGATCGAAGCCTCAAGGACTTGGAGAAGTTCGAGAAGCAGCAGGTTCAGGAACAATAAGAAGCAGAGGAGAAGACGAACCGAATTCCTATTTCATTTCAAAATCAAGATATTGAGAGCAAAAAATTCAGATAGGTGTCCAAGACAGGTGTTCACATTTTTTACCACCTTAGTAACTTAAAGAAAGCACTCATGCATCCTACTGACCAGTTCCTAACCCAGGATGATACAGCTCTATTTCACTCAAATATTCTACCGACTTGTGAAGCCTGATAAGTTTTCTATTCTTTGGTGGAAGGACACCAAATAATAGCATAGCAGGGAGCAATACAAAGGTGAAAACAAATCCTAAAGATTGCAAAGAGATGTGAACCACATTCCTTCAACAACATGGTTAAACAAGACACCACATTAAAGAAGAAGAAGAAAAATATCACAAAAGTAAGAGATCTTGGAATACAATATATAACAACTACTACTTGACAAAACGGGTTTGATCACTAGCAACTCATATTTAAACATCTGGAGAACGATGGCAATCTGAAGAGTGGTAGGAAAGGGCTCTCATTCAAAGGCTGGCACCATAAAATTTTATTCATAGAAACAACCTAACCATGTGCATCAACCATACAAAATAGAATTGGCAACAAATCTCTCAGGTATCTCAGTATAAGCTGATCAGGCTTCTTTCGGAAGGGACCACAATGATGCTCCATTTAAGATGATGCAGAAAATTATCACCGAAAAGGTAATCTGTACTTTCGAACACTTTAAGTTGGCTAATCACATTCAACATGCAATGCCATCATCGGCAGCATAAAACTTCATTAATAATACCAACTCAAACTATCAATTTTTTTTTCTCATTAACACTACCAACTTAAATAGATAAACAATATGTAATCATTAAAGTAATGGTTAACTAAAGGAAGGCTGTCATTCCAACATCAATACCCATAAGCTCATTGAAACCCAAAATAGCATTACTCCATACAACAAACAAAATGGTCCAACACAATTTTGAGTGTGTGGAAGAGCATCATCTGATTAGTTTTTTTAAATCTTACAAATGAATAAAACAATAAAACAAAAAATCAACAACAAACTAAGCCTTATCCCAACTAAATGGGGCCAGCTACATGGATCCTTTCAAAACCAAATAGGGAAAACCTAGGTCCACAGAAAGGGAAATTTTGATGCAGAAGGAGTTTTAATGATGTCAAGGAGACAATGTTCTCACGTTGTACATGTAACAACTTATTGGTGAACTCAGTATTATGAAAAAGAAAGAAAACTACATAATCCTAAATGAGGTAACCTTACTGCAGCCTTAAACCTTAAAGAAGATAGAAGTGATTTTTAGAATGGTAACCTTACTTGAAATTCACCAAATCGAAGCTTAGAAATGAAGAATCGCAGAAACGAGACGAGACAATCTCAGCCCTAGATTTCTCAAAATCGAAGCTGGAGCTTCTCCTCTTCTTCTTCGTTCTCAACTGCCACTTCTTCTCCTTTGCTTCTTCTTCTCCTCTGCTTCTTCTTCTTCTTCGTTCTCAACTAACGACGCCCTTACAGTTTTGCTAACAGATCCTTCGATTTCTTCTCCAGCTTGGTACGGTTGCTTCAGATTAGCCAAAAACGAAAACACAAAGGGGTCTTCTTCTTCTTCTCTCCTTCGATTTCTTCTCCAGCTTGGTAAGGTTGCTTCAGATTAGCCAAAAACGAAAACACAAATGAAAATGAAATGGGCGGGGTGGTTTAGAACAGGGGTTTGTTTCGTATTTTCAAAACAATTTGAACTGGTTGTATATACGGTTACTGTACAACCGTATATACGTGTAGGCTGGTTTTGTAATACACCATTAATAAGATATACTAAACCTAGTCGAACCGCCCATATGGACCGGTTGGTTTGCATCAGACCGAACCGAACTCTGTTCACACACTTAATGAGGTGGGTAATGGCTTTTTTGGATTTTTTAATGGGGAGGATGATCCCAGCCGTCCGATTAGATCGGACGGCTCGCTCCACCATAGTGCGCATTTATTACGCACTACAGAAGCAAAATTGCTATCTTTTGGGTCTCCTCTATAGCCTATGGAAACTGACAAACCCAAACCCGAAAAATCAATTTTCCAAAGCATTTCCAAACAAAAAGGCCAAGTGGATAAGACCAACAATTGCAAACCGTTAAAGGAGGATTAGAGCAATAATGCTCACTAACATCACCTTGCAATTGTAGCGTGGAAAGGCAGCAGAAGAAGGGTAGGGTATGAAGATATGGGTAAAGGAATTCCTCCTACACCCCACCTCTATGTGTAAGTAAGAGGCATTTGAATCATTTTAACACACAAGGGGCATTTTTGGTCATACTGAAAATCTATTTTGAACTCCAATCATTAATTAGAAATAGTCCAAGCAAGTTCTCCCTTCTTCTGCTTGAAAGTAGTGTCATCGAATTCCTTTCAAAGCCCCATAGTTTATAAAAAAAGATTCATCACCGCTTTAGGTGATTGTGCTCTTCTACAGTTTGATCTTTCATTGCCAATCACCCGGTATTGGATCAAGACATGCGTTTGAGGACAGTAAGGGAATAGTTCCTAAAAAGGGCAGAATACTCCAACCCCTCCTTTCCCGAAACCGGAGCAAGCTGATTTCTCTCGTCAAAGGCGCGTATATTGCGCTTGTCTTGAGCCCTTTTGAGCTCAACATTTATACCCTTAGCCCCTTGCTTTCTATCGATATGGGCCAGAAGATTTCAGGTGTAAATAAAACTCAGAAAGCCCCGCTAACGCCCCTTGACTAGCTAGTAGTGCTTCTGGGGCCATAACTAGAGGGCAAAGCGTAGAGAGGCAAACCAAGACTTAACGGTGCCTGATGTTGGGGGTCATTTGTAAAGTGGGTTGGTGCACTGTTAATGGTTGCATAGTGGGAGTCATGGTAAAACAGGGGTCAATGTAAAACAAAGGTGCACTGTTAACGGTTTTGCACAGTGGGGACTTGGAGTTGCATGTGAGATTTTTTATGTTTTCCCTCCTGAAAAGAGCTTCTTCTGCAAAGCTTAAAGCCGAAATGAAAAATTATCACTTTTGTGACAGACGAGAAGAGGAGCTAAGGGACGGCATATTTGTCATAATATTTACTGTAAATTAACACCATTGATTAACTAACAAATTGTCCTTACTTGATTGCTTTTGAAATTCACTAGGGAGCAAAAATACAAGATATGATTACTGGTGGCATATGTAATATCCTCACTTTTCAATGGAGAAGTTGTGGGTGCAACCCTTTCCGGCGGCATATGTCATATCCACTTCCCCAATTTCCTCATATAAAAAAAGCGCCTTTATACCAGAAAAAATAATAATAAATAAATAAATAAAAGAATTACATCACCTCGGGAATGGAGGAAACCCCTTAGCAGCCAAATGGCTAAAGTAAAAGGTCCGTATAAAATCACGACTAAAATTATGACAGGTTGGGATTGGCCAAAGCCTCAACCCTAATTCGGCCTAGCCTTGACACTAGACGTGCATTTATCAATACTAACCTATTTTCGGAGCTTAAAAAAGATATACTAAACCTAGTCGAACCGCCCATATGGACCGGTTGGTTTGCATCAGACCGAACCGAACTCTGTTCACACACTTAATGAGGTGGGTAATGGCTTTTTTGGATTTTTTAATGGGGAGGATGATCAGCGTTGGCGGCACTTAGGGTTTGGATGGCCTTGACTTAATCAGGCCAAATTTAAACCTTTAATTTACTTATACGAAAGGTATAAGTTTTGACTTGTTCTCCCTAAAGATTGGTTCAAGATCTCCCGAGATCTCGCTTTTGTAAGGTCTCAAGACAAGATCTAAGGTGAGTCTCATAAAATGCAAGATCTCGACCAAGATTGGTCGAATCATGATCTTAGTTCGACTCTGTCACATCCCGCCCAAATACACCCAACCTATACCCTATCTGGGTTACCCGAGGGAGTGATCCACAGCCCAAAAGATCAAGTTTAGGAACGATCATATCCATTTAGCACAATAACATAATCAAAAGCAAGAACAAATCATTGTATTCTAATAAGTTAACAATAAAAATCAAGAAAGGATCACAGAATGATCACTAAAGAATATCAGAGTGCGGAATAACAAGATACCAAATCAAAAGACAACTGTAGAGTATAGCGGAAATATATCCCACAACATATGCGGAAGGTAGATCGAAATCTAAAGCAAGCTCTAAGCTAATACAAGTAAAATAAAAGTCTAGAAGAAACAAGAGAATCTAATCAACATCTTAAGTCGGCTCTTCTTCTTCTTCAGTCTTCATCTTCTTCACTTTAGGGTCATGCTCTTGAAGCTTTAGATCAGCATCTAGCACACGATCCCATCGGCGAATAAGACGATGTCGGCTGCCATCAATAGGAGCCATCAATGCAGCCCAAATCTGAGTGTTGGTTGCCTCGCTGTTCATTACCTTGTCCAAGGACATCCGGAGCTGTACCATGTAAGGAAAGGTTCTCCGTGCTGGTGCATGGGTTCTCTTTCGTACCTGTAATGTCATCTAAAAACAAGTCCCCCGAAGGGTAAGCTCAAAAGAACCTAGCAAGTAATCCAAACACAATAAGCATCTTCACATGCATTCACAAACAAACATATATGCAATGATATGAAACAATATATGCAAATATGCTTCTAACTCAATATATGTATGCTGGTCTCTATTGGCAGACATGCTTTAAGTCATAGCACCATACTTCTTTGGGTAGGTCTCATCTCACAATGCCGGTTGGCAAAGGGTCCTTCATCCATCTTGGACAATCCATGGCTGGGGGTTAAGTCACCGCTTTCTCACATAACCGTTTGGTCTAAGTATTGGCGCATGTCAGGGTAAAGCCTAGCCCAATGCAAGTCTTCTACTTAGTCATATCAACTCAGATCCAGATACGTCCATTCCTCGACCCTGGTGATCCTTTCCGGTATCCTTCACACTAGAGTCAGCATAGTCCCAGACTACGGACTCATCAACCCTATAGGTCATCCACATATAGTAAACGGGAAGCTCTCATGTCCTCTCACGGGTTGGTTACCGGTCTTAAGCGCCCATAAGCCCAAGTCTATCCATATGCAACCCTACCCATAAATGGCCCCCACAATGTGATTCATGTCCCCTCACGAGTTGGTTACCTGTCTTGAGCGCCCATGAATCCCCATTGCTACCACGGGTCATTCGGTCTCAATACCCTTCCGAATCGGGTCTGATATAACAGGGAATATCCTAGCCAAACACTGCTTGACAAGTCCTAGGTATGACAACCAATAATCCGGGAAAGTGTCAAAGGGCAACATTGGAAATATCCCATACTATCCCCAATGATGTCCAAGGACAGAAATGTCAAAAGGACATTCCCCAATCCCAAATCATACCTAAACAATCACAATCACAATTCAGTCATATCATCCACGACAGATATCTCATCAAATAGAAGAGTATAATAAGACAAGATTAAATGAATAAGGAACATACATGAATAAGTATTCATTCATGATCAAGTACATAAAGTAAATAAGGAAATAAGATCCTACTGTACTTACAGCATTCATATCATAATGGAAACTAACATAACAGTAGCTAAATCATGCATTCATGTCATAATACAGTTTTTTAAAGACATGTAAATAGGCATATTGTGAGTTGGAATACTCACCTCGAAATCCGAACTTATAGTCTTCAAATAAGAAATCAGAGAACAGATCCAAAATCACCTAAACAAGCTTGACAAAACATGTATAGGTCATAAGAAGTGATTCCAAAAGATTGGAGTCGAAACGGATCAAAAACAGAGTTGCTGTTCTTGCGGGTTGATTGGCTGGGTTGAGTGCTCCAGTCGACCCAGGCAATCTGCCCAAGAGTAAATCCGAAAATAAAAAGAGAATCTTGATCCGAAACCTATGCTACACAAACCGGAATACGACGAAACTTGGAGAGATTGTCTAACACAGTAGTCTAAGACTAAAAAGCATAATTTAGACATCAAACCACCATTAAAACCATTACTTACCAATTTAGAATCATAGTTTCTATTTTGGAAAACAAGACTTTCTAATTTGGAAAACAACATGGTTTTCATTGAAAACAAGCTATGAATGAAAGAGATGAACTAGAGATGATGAGATCTCATTCTAGTACATGAATACAGTAAATCAAGAGTAAGAATGATCATAGAGATGCATCTAATATGCTAGAAGAAATCAAAATAAGAACATGATCATAGTTTAAGAAGAAATCATGAAAATCATGTAAAGAATGAATATGAAATCATAGCATATAGAATGAGAAGAGATTGTAGAAGATATGATTGCAGAGATGCAATATCTTCCTCATAATCTCGAATCAGAGAAGAGAATGATCATAGTAAGAATGAATCAATAGCATAATAGATTGAATACTAACCTTTGATTGAAGAACAAGAGAGAGAAAGCTTGAGAGTTGAATGTAGATCTTCTTCTACACCAAAAGGAGGCTTGGAGATGAGTTTCCTTCGTTCTCTAGGTGTTTTGGAGGCTAGGGATACTAAAAACACGAAGTTATGAGGTATAAATAGCAATAAAGACCTAAACAGAAGATTCTGCTGGGATTCTGTTTGCTTGGGTCGAGTGGGTGGGTAGCATGGCCCGTCGACCCAGCCAGTCTACCCAGGCTGACAGCATAGCCTAAAACAGGGATTTGAGGGCCTTTCTCTTATCGGAATCAAACGAAATTTTAAACACAACAACTATAACTTACCTAGCATAGGAAAATGGCTTTAAATCATATCTAACCATGCTCTAAGGTCATCAACCAATCTTATCTTCATCAAGGTGCATTCTCTTTTCTAAATCAACCAAGATCTTCAAGTAGGGAATTCCATCATCAATTTTCTATGGGTTTTCGAATCTACACTAAAGGAGAGGTCCGACTTGACTTCCTAGGACCTTCTAAACATATCAACACCATACTCAAGGTCCAACTTCAAGGTCAAACATCAAACAACTTCTTCTTCCAAAACAAATAGGGTGTCTAATTTAGGTTTTGGGCTGGATTTCACAGACTCGACCCGTGATCTTGGTCCTTCCATTCTTTTAAAACCCAAGTTTCGAGTGAGACAGGCTAAGATCCTGTCTTGCCTCCCAACTTGCCAACGACTTCTTAAGCTCATTTTTTGCCTTATTTTTTGCCCAAAGTGATACAAGGCCTAAAATGTGAAGCATGAACCATACCCAACACTTCAGTTGTGAACTTATGATGGTTGTATTGTTGTATTCTTGAAAATCGAGAATGTTATGTTTTTTATTCTACTAATATGGACGAAATTATGTTGGTATTTAAGTTATTTGATGTATCTTATCACTTATATTTCATTTATATGGCTTAATAATTCTATATTTTATGTTTTATAAGATTGCATGTTCATTCTTGCAACATTTCGGTTCAAACATAGGATTAAGTTAAAACTCATACATATGGTTGTTCTTTCACAAGTCTAAGGCACCGCAATGTTTAGAAGGCCTAATGTCACACACCACCCAGCCAGATTCTGGCATATCCGAATACTTGTGGGGGTGATACACCACAAGACCTAGGTTCAGTGACAATTCCATACAACATATGATATAGTAAAATCAAATGGACAAGAATAAATCAAGTTTCACATATAAAGCTATCAAATATAAAATAATGATTACAATCATCCATTACTTCAAATCAAAAGGGTATAATGTCAGAGTTTTGAAAGGAAAATAGAGTAATTTTCATCTCAGCAGAAAACTAAAGTAGACTAGTTCTCTAATCGAATCCAACCCAAAAGAACAGTCACTAGCATGAAGCTCCATGCACGTCCACTTCTTCTTCGGTCTCTCCTTCAAGAAGATATGTTGGCAACGAATCATCCATTGAAAGAAGTCCTCATAACCTGCAGTATAATCTAATAGAAAAAGACATAAAAATGAATGAGTTCAACAGAACTCAGTGAGGTCAACTTGACATCATATCATGCATTCATTCACAAGATTCCACACCATACATATAACATGAATGACGATAATGTAATTAATGATAATGATATCGTATATGAATGATTATGATATTATGCTCCTAACTCTATCATGAAGTCTCTATGATAGACACACATTAAGTCATACAATAGATTTCTTTGGGCGGTCTCAGTCACTCTTCCCTCACGGCACTCAAGCACGTCTGTTGGGTTCTCAGCAGTTGTTGGGTAAAGTCTTGTCAAGCCATGGTTGGAGATTAGGTCACTACTCTCTCACATCACCATTGGTATAAGATCTTGGACGTGTCTAGGATAATCCTAGGTCCAATGCAAAGTCATATGGTCTCGTACTACATGTGGTATAAATACTTCCCCAATGGCACCAACTAACTCGGTTCAGTATCATATATCTCCCCTCATGCCTAGTGTAATATCCAGCCCTATTCTAACCCTGACCCTAACCCGGATCCACTGTTGTATTCAAGTCCAAAGACCCGAAGTGGTGGTAGAGGAGACCTATGGACCATTCTGATTGATGATCATGATTCGGAGACTGAGCCTATGGACATTGATGATGATACCCCTTGCTTAAATGCATTATCAGTGTTTAAGGAAAGTCTGTGCATCGGAGAAGATTAATCTCGTTGATGTACCTAATGACCTCTTGTGCACAATCCGAAGGTATTCCCCAAAACTAGACTTCTTGATTGAATTGTGGAAGAAAACCTCACTCAAATTGACCTTGTATAGCCTTTCAAATCCCTACTTGAAGTTGCTGAACTAAACCTGTTTTTCTGCTAAGAAACATTTTGGTCGATCCTTTTGGTCGATACCATCGACCAAAACCATCGACCAAAGTTTCCCAGTCTGCCAAGTTAAAGATTCCATGGAATATTCCTATTCTATTTATTATGACCTAGAGCCTTGAGCCTTGTGCAATCATTTTTCTCACCTAAAATCGTGGGGAGAGCTTCCCAAGGCACCTCCTTGGCTATTGTGAAGGGCACCTCATCAAAAAACTCATTGTTTACTATTGATTCTTGTCTACTTCTTCCACACTAAGGTATGAATCACCATTCCACTCTCTATCCTACCATTTTCTACTCTTTTCTTTTTCTTTCTTGCTGGTGAGACATTGGAAATGGTGCTACAACCTTGCAACCACCACTCCAAGTGTCTACACATGATTAACCTATGAGTTTCTTAGCCATCCATTGATGCTATGCCTCCACCTCATGCCTAGCTTGTGTATTCCTCTATTCTTCTATTAACATCATGTCATTTTGTACCAAACTGAGTTGTAGGGCATGCTATGTTCATTTTTATCACTTCTATATGATTCCAATCGAATTTCTATTAGTTCCTCTAACTATTACATGCCGTTCCTCATCAATGCAATCAATTCCAACTCATGCCATGATGTTTGTCACTTGAACTTGTTAGCTCAATTTGGGGCTTTTTGTTTGGACCATTGGATTGGATAATTTTCTTGACTTATAGTGTCCTACTACTGTTGTTAAGTGTTCCTCCAAGTTTCAGATTGATCCGAACACCAGAAAACCAAATTAGGATGAAAACACCCAAAATCCATCATTCTGTCCTGAAGGAAATTTTGGTCGATCCTTTTGGTCGATACCATCGACCAAAACCATCGACCAAAGTTGTTGCTGATAGCAACCTTGGCCAGTTTTGATCCAATTGATATCCAATCTTCCTAATTTCTTCTATAACTTATTATTGATGTTTGTTTAGGGCCTTAACAATTATTTTGGACTATTTCTTGGTACTATCAATTCATCATCAATCCAACCCAAGGTAAGGATGGTTATCTCCATAAACATATAGATCACCAACTTATGATTTATGTTCTTGTTTATGAATGGAACCTTTTGATTACTTTTAAATCTTTATAAGACTGTTATATATGTGTTAGAACAGTAGTATTGACATCTTTATACTCCTGTCATGTTACATTACTATTCTTGTTTACTTATGTCTATGATGATTCATTTCAATATCATGTTTTAACTTTTATGATAAGATGTATTGGATGCATGAAAGTTGATGAACTTGAATATGTGATTGCTTACGTATTGACTTGGGATTGGGGAGTGTTCTATTGACACTTCTGTCCTTAGGCATCAGAGGGAATAGTATGGGATGTTCTCCAATGGTGCCTATCGACACTCTCCGGGTTATTGGATGACATACATAGGACTGTCTAGTTGGTTAGCTAGGTTTATCCTTGTCATGTCAGACCCGAATCGAAAGGGCATTGAGACTGAACAACCCGTGGTAGTGTATGGTTGGATGGTCACTCTAGGCCGGTAACCAATCTGGTAGGGGACATAAACCATGCTACGGATACCTGAAAGGGGCCATTTATTGGTAGAGTAACATATGGATAGACTTGGGCTCACGGGCGCTCAAGACCGGTAACCAATCCGTGAGAGGACGTGAGAGCTTCCCATTTACTATATGTAGATGACCAATAGGGTTGATGAGTCCGAAATCCGGGATTTCGCTGACTCTAGTGTGAAGGATACCGGAAAGGATCGCCGGGGGCGAGGAATTGACGTATCTGAATCTAACTTGACCGACTGAGTAGATGACTTGCATTAGGCTAGGCTTTACTATGACATGCGCCAGTACTTGACCAAATGGTGATGTGAGAGAGCGGTGACCGATCCCCTTACCACGGTTTTTGATGACTTTACCGATCTTCCCCGGGCATTCCCAAGATATGGAAATGGGAGAGTGACTGACGACCCAGAGAAATACGGTGCTATGACTTAAAGCATGTCTACCCTAGAGACTAGCATTCATAGAGTTAGACTCATATTTGCATCATATGTTCCATATCGCATTGCATTATACTATGTTCTGAATGTGTATGATTTCTAATTATGGAATAACTGCCTTGCTGAGTTCTTCGAACTCATTCCTTTTTGCAAATGTTTTTAGATTATATTCTAGGTACCGAGGACTACGATGGCACCTCCCTTGAGGCGGACTATGATTCCACATACTACCCTCCAGGTAGTGGCGTCGGTGAGGATCCATATATTGGAGCTGAGGAGGATTACTATCCGCACCAGGGTTAGCCCCATAGTTGTGCAGGAGCGGCATCGTTGGGTTTACTTCATCCGTACTGTTGAGGAGACTACTATTAGTGTAGAAGAAACCCTAGCGTAGTGCCCCATTTCCCCGGTGTGTTTATGGAGTATACGGGCGTGAAATTAACATGTATTTGGTTTCTTCTTGTGATACTTGGACATGTACTTAACTACTTTTACTTTCCGCTGCTTTGAGAGAGTGACTACCACACCTTCTCTCACTGATATGATTTTGACCACATTCTGATATCATCTATCTTCCGCACTCTGATATATATTTAATCCTATCTTATACATATTGTTTAGTATTAATTGTTTTTACCATTGATTATTACTGTTCATGATTATGTTACCGTGTATGTGGGAGGCATGGACCTCAGATCATTGATCCTTGGACTGTGGATCACATCTCGGGTATTCCAAATGGGGTACCGGCTGGGTGGACGTGACACCTAGTGCCCTATTGGTTCGATACTTTTCCACCTATGAATGGAATCCTCAACGGGAGGCATCTGTTGGACCCCATTCCTTAACCTAGTGGTGATCCACATATAATGGACAGGATTCTCTCCATGTCCTCTTACGAGTTGGTTACTGGTCTTGAGCGTCCATGAGCCCTTTTCTATTATATGCAACCCTACCTCTCTACGATGATAATGGGCTGCTTGACACACAGGACCCAGCCACTAACATCACGGGTTAACAGGCTTCAATACTCCTGCCGAAAGGGTAGTAGTACTCATGAGGTCACCTAACCAAACACTTTTAGACATGCCCTAGATATGTCAACCAATAATCAGGGAAAGCGCCAAGGGCACCATAGGAACACCAAAAGGGCATTCCCCATTCCCAATCACAATCTAAGCAATCACATTATGTTACTAGGGCAATGAGTGAACCCACAACCCTAGTAAGCAACATAAAATAAAAGGAGTAATTTAATTCAACATCATTCACATATTTTTATATCAATAATTTAGGATTCAACAAGAAAAACTCAATCCATTCAATCTCATCCATCTCATACATTGTCATATCACCATTCAAAGATATTGAAAAATATAAGACATAATCACAGGATAATGCTACTTGTTTCAGTGGGATCATACTAAACAAGTTCATGTTTCAAATTTCGGAATTTGTTTTCATTTATTTCAACCACATGTTTCGGTGGATTCTTTTAGCCCAGTTTTCAGTGCCTGACCTAATTTGAGGCCAGCAAACACACTAAAAATTTTAATTATTATTTTCCTAAAACCTAATCCAAAGTGATACTCTTGATCAGCATATGCCTAACTGTTTGTGTGTGAGAGTGGAAATTTGAAACATTAACTTTAATAAATGCAAATATGGATATGATGCAAGAGAGCACTAAGATCATTAAAATGCAACAAAAAAGACAACATAAATGCAACAAATATATATATATATATATATATATATATATATATATATATATATATATATATATATATATATATATATATATATATATATATATATATATATATATATATATATATATATATACACACAAGTGTGGTGTAAAAGTCAGTAGCTAGTAGTAAATGGTTTAAAATCATACTAGTGTATAACATAATAATCATACTAGTGTGTGTGTGTGTGTGTGTATATACTAGTAAAGTAAGACATGTGCAAATGCACGTGGCCATATGAGAGAGAAAAGATATCGAGTCAAAAAAGAGAGAAAATTTTTATATTAAGAAAGAAGACAATTGAAATAAACAATCAAGTTTTGTGGTGAGGGAATAATCAATGAAACTTTTGAGAGGGAGAGTAAGTATATGGAAAATAAGTACAAGAAAGAGTATTCAAAAACTTCAAAAACAAAAATATACCAAAAGAAGAACTTGAATTGTGCAAGGATTTACTTCAAGAAGCTCTTACCTTCGATTCAACGGAAGGTGCAAAATATCTCTTCAGTTATTACTTTGTTCTGAACCTCTGCAGAGGTAAATTCTGCAATAAGAAAGTTTCAAAATAAACACAATTTTCTTTCTAATGCTAAGGTTTATATCAAGTCTAAAATTCTTATATTAGTATAATAAAAGTTGCTGAAACCCAATAGTTCAGTAGGATTTTTATTTGTTTTGATGCCTAATGACCCAGCAATACAACAGTATACTGATTTCTTTTTTCTCTTTCAAGCTTTCTAGTTTGTATTGCAAGCCATATTCAGTTATGACCGCTATTCGTGAGACAATTCCTTTGTTATACTATATTAGCCACTTGGCCTCCATTGTCTTAAGTCTTAAAACCAATCCACACCATGTTACAAATCCCGTAAGCTTAAGAACCTAGAAAGCTTGTAAGATGCAAAAACCTAGCTTTGGTGAGTACAACACATTGGCAGTATAAGCATCATCTTAAAAGGGCAAAGAGCAAAGGTACCTTCGCCTAACTCACCAATTCAACAAATATGGATGAGATCATCGAAGAAAGCAAATTAAATTTCATTCAGATGTTTTATTTGAGAGAAGGGAAGTGAAAAAAAAGTAAGCTTTCCCTTTTATCAGAAAAGCGAAATATTCAAAACAAAATTCATTACTGTTAAAACCAAAATTCCCCTGCCATTTCTTAAGAGATCTAAGGTTAAGCCAGCCTCTGACAGAAAAATTGAGGTGAAACACAGGTTCTCTAATCAATGAACAATGGCTTACAACATAATTTGCTCTCAGGTGATTATTATCGAACTGTAGACCATGAAGACATGAAATATCCCCTATTGTTTTCAGAGGTAAAACTGGGTACCCCATCCTCCTCCAACTTAAAGGATTAAGGCTAATAACTAAGAGGGGGGGGAGACCAGCTGCTCTGCAATCACGAACTCTCCTCTTCAGTCCTATATAATAAACCACGATTTAATTAGTTTCTTAAAACTTAAAACAAAAGAAGAAAAAGATATAAGTAGACAAACGTTAGATGTATATGAGTTTTTAAAAACCAGCTAATGTGACCCAAAAAAAAAAAAAAAAACAGAAAACAAAAGACTTAATTCTTGAAACTGTCGAGCAAATAACAAACAAGGCTGATCTAGAAACACTTCCAGAAGCCCATTCTCGTGTAGGTTATATGATTTTACAGCCTTTGGGAGAAGACCGGTAGGTAAACCATTGCTTCTCTAAGGTTCGTGAATTGGTTGCAAAAAGAAGAACCATCACTATCAGAAATCAGAAACCCTAAAATATATGATAAGTTCACCTAAGAAGAGATTGAGAGAGATTGGGAGAGGAGATTGAGAGAGATTAATACCTTGAAAACACTTGACAGCCCGCTTTATTTTCTTGGCACATCCTTCGCAATTCATGAAGGAAGAACCATCACTATCAGAAATCAAAAACCCTAACATATATGATAAGTTCACCTAAGAAGAGATTGAGAGAGATTGGGAGAGGAGATTGAGAGAGATTAATACCTTGAAAACACTTGACAGCCCGCTTTATTTTCTTGGTACATCCTTCGCAATGCATGTCGACCTTCAAAACCGCCATTATCGATCCATCTTCCTTCTTCCCCCATCGTCCTTCTTCTCACCATCGTTCAGCTTCTTTGCAATGAGAGAACAAATACTTAGATTCAGAGAGATCGAAAGGAATTCAGAGAAAGATTCATAGAGAGATTCAGAGAGAGTTCGAGAGGGAGAGGGATATAGAGAGCGAGAGATTGAGATTGAGAGAGGTCGTTAGAGAGAGTGGTGATTTAGAGAGAGATTCAAAGAGAGTTCGAGAGGGAGAAGGATATAGAGAGTGAAGACTTTGAGAGAGATTGAAATAGGTCGAGAGAGAAATCGAGAGATAAATTATGTGGGATTAAAATTAAGGATAATTCATCATAATTCATGACTACAATGTCCAAATTATCCTTGCAAAAATAACTAACGAAATAACAAATAGTACAACATTATTGGTATTTAGAAAAATTCTAAGGACAGAAAAGGACAGAAAAAGATTTGTGAAAAAAGGTAGAGTACATGCTTTTATTATAGTAGTATGATATATAAGTATATATGTATGTATTCAAACTTTGGGGAGTTTGAACACATGCAAGGAATCAAGATCTTCCCTTTAATCTGTTCTGCCACAGTTGTGTTAATATTGGTCCTTCAATATGTTGTGTTTTGATTCTTCTTTTACTACCCCTTTGTTAATAGTTTTTGTCGTTGCTATGTGGAGGTACTGATTTGGGAGTCGCATCAATTTGAGATGGGGTTTCATAGGTATTTCAGCTAGGGTAGGACCGTAGGATAAGTTCTCTTTGCTGTTTCTGCAGATTCAGAACTGAATTTCAGTGTTTCAAGGGCTTGGGTAGGTATGAAGTTTACAAACTTAGGGTTTTTTTAGAAGTTGGGTAAGTTGAAAAATTTTTAGGTGAAGAAATTAAGTGCAGGATTTTTAGAGACTAAGAAAACAAGGTTTGAGTAAGAGATTCACTGCAACTTTAAAGCCTAAAGGGTGGTGCGACCTAAGGGGAGAAGAAAAGTAGGCTTAAGGGTCGGGGTTTGAATTCTGCAGGGGAAGGAACCCTAAGGCTGTTGTGGGGTAGTGGGAGGTGTGGGAGACATGCAGATGCTAGGGCGATGGGGGGAAGGAGCTAGGAGGGTCGTGGGGCTTATGTTAGGCGATTAGGAGAGTGGTCACGGGTGCAGGATGCTGCTGTTGTAAACATAATAGGTAGCAAACCTAGTGGGTAAACATAATGGGAAGCATGCATATGTCTTTTTATTGGAATGTAGAGAACATCTATCTAGTACACCTTAGCATATTATTCCTAGAGAAATTAAATGTATGATTTTTATGGATGATTAGATGTTTTTTGTTGACACTTTCACATAGATTGACATAATTAATTGATTTATGTTTCTGGTTATGGCTCAGCTTCTGAGAATCCTTTGAACAGAGTGTTAACCAATCTTCCCAAGCCTGAGGATGGTGAATTTCGAAAGTATTATAGTTTGAGTGCTCTAATTGATCCAACGGTTGGTAAGTGTCATAATCTATACTTCCATCATGAGTTAATGATCATCTTCTCGTCCTTCTTTTATGTAATGAATTATGCGCTGAAGTCACGTTGAATGTTTGAAATAGATTTTTAGAAAACTAAGAGAACTTAAGGTTGCCCAGCTGAGAAAACTTAAGGTTGAGCTAGATTTTTAGAAAGCTTGGGTCAACCTGAAATTTCCTAATGTTGAATGTATAAAGTTGGGAAATGAAACCCAAAATTGAAGTACAGCAAGGTTCAAGACTGAATTTGAATGAATCATGATCAATATGACATAAAGTTGAGGCGTTAGAGTGGGTGAGATGCCCAGCAAAGAGTGAGAGAGTCAAACCAACTTACTACTTTTTTATAGCTCCTACTTTCAAATTTTCTTATGACCGCTTCCTAGGCGAGAGTTGTTTCATAGGTATTTCGGCTATGGTAGGACCGTAGGATAAGTTCTCTTTGTTGTTTTTGCAGATTCAAAACTAAATTTCAGTGATTCAAGGGCTTGGGTAGGTCTGAAGTTTATAAACTTAGAGTTAACATCAAATGTGTATAGTTTAAACCATTTCCAGTTCTTAGGATTATAGAAAGCTAAAATGATTCAGCTTGCTGATGTTCTTTTGATAGGGTCTGACACCATATGAGAATAAGAAATATGTGTGGAAAATGCTCTACATATATATGCTGAGGTACGATGTAGATTTTGGTCACATGGAAGCTGTGTCTTTAATATCTGCACCTAAATACCCTGAAAAGCAAGTACATGCATTGCTAAATTGAATAATTGATTGATTACATGTTAAACTTGGTGGATTGAAAGACTTCTGAAGCAATTGTATTTTAGATAAAACTTCTCCTAAAAAGTGACATTAAAACTTCTCTTAATTATTTTTCGCATCCTATTATATGATGGTACCTGGAAGGGATTAGAATTTAAAGAAACAGAGGGAGTGGGGAGCAAGGGTGGTGCAAGAGGGGATAAAACCACCCTAAGAAGAGTTCCAAGGCTTGAAGAAGGTCGTAGGTTTGCTTCCAGTAGCCTAGGTGGCTGCCCAGCAACATAAGAAATTAAGAAGCATGGTTCGCCATCCGATTATAGACTGTCTTACATGATATTGATTGAACAAAAAATTGATTTTTTGGTGTGTCTATTTTTATTTTGTTGGTTTACCAATTGCTTGACTGAACCTGCCGTATTGATTCGGCAGCTTGATTGGAATATAAAAAGGAGGAGTTTGTCCCCCGTTCCGGATGACAGCTCTTTCACCTGGTGCTCCATATTCTATAGCTCCTACTTTCGAATTTTCTTATGACTACTTCCTAAGGGAGAGTTGTTTCATAGGTATTTCAGCTAGGGTAGGACTATAGGATAAGTTCTCTTTGTTGTTTCTGCAGATTCAGAACTGATTTTCAATGATTCAAGGGCTTGGGTAGGTCTGAAGAAATTAAGTGTAGGATTTTTAGAGACTCAGAAAACAAGGTCTAAGTAAGAGAGTCATTGCAGCTTTAAAGCCTAAAGGGTGGTGCGACCTAAGGGGAGAATAAAAGTGGGAGGTGTGGGAGACATGCGGATGCTAGGGCGATGGGGGAAAGGAGCTAGGAGGGTCGTGGGGCTTATGTTAGGCAGTCAGGAGAGTGGTGGTGGGTGGGGGATGCTGCTGTTGTAAACATAATAGGTAGCAAACCTAGTGGGTAAACATAATGGTAAGCATGCATATGTCTTTTTATTGGAATGTAGAGAACATCTATCTAATACATCTCAGCATATTATTCCTAGAGAAATGTCTGATTTTTATAGATGATTAGATATTTTTAGTTGACACTTTCGCATATATCGACATAATTAATTGATATATGTTTCTGGTTGTGGCTCAGCTTCTGAGAATCCTTTGAAGAGAATGTTAACCAATCTTCCCAAACCTGAGGGTGGTGAATTTCAAAAGTAGTATAGTCTAAGTGCCCTGACTGATCCAACGGTTAGTAAGTGTCATAATCTATACTTCCATCATGAGTTAATGATCATCTTCTCGTCCTTCTTTTATGTATTGAATTTTGCGGTGAAGTCACGTTGAAAGTTTGAAATAGATTTTTAGAAAGCTGAGAGAACTTAAGGTTGCCCAGCTGAGAAAACTTAAGGTTGAGCTAGATTTTTAGAAAGCTTGGGTCAACCTGAAATTTCCTAATGTTGAATGTATAAAGTTGGGAAATGAAACCCAAAATTGAAGTACAGCAAGGTTCAGGACTGAATTTGAATGAATCATGATCAGTATGACATAAAGTTGAGGCATTAGAGTGGGTGAGGTGCCCAGCAAAGAGTGAGAGAGTCAAACCAACTTACTACTTTTTGTAGCTCCTACTTTCAAATTTTCTTATGACTGCTTCCTAGGTGAGAGTTGTTTCATAGGTATTTCGGCTATGGTAGGACCGTAGGATAAGTTCTCTTTGTTGTTTCCTAAATACCCTGAAAAGCAGGTACATGCATTGCTAAATTGAATAATTGATTGATTACATGTTAAACTCCGTGGATTGATCACATGTCTTGGTGATTGATTAGAATTTAAAGAAAAAGATGGAGGGGGGGGGGAGTAAGGGTGGTGCAAGGGGGGAAAAAACCACCCCGAGAAGACTTCCCAGGCCTGAAGAAGGTTGTAGGTTTGTTGCCAGTAGTCTAGGTGGCTGCCCAACAACATAAGAACTTAAGAAGCATGGTTCGCCATCAGGGGTAGTTTTTTAATTTTAGCAGTCCTGCTTGAGGCCAGCTGGCCATAATTATTATTAGCAGTTTGCTTGGTGTCATATATTTTTTTTTAATTGAGTTAGACTATGTTGAGATAAGTAAGAGTCCTATCTAAGATAGAATTCCTATTACAATTCTATTTGATGTTAAGACTTGTTAGGAGTCAGTAATAAAGGCCATAAATAAACAACCTATACTTATGAGTTGTAACAAAGACAGCTAGATGAATAAAATTATTAAGAAGAGAGTTACAGCAGAGATCAAGGATGAAGTAGGGTTCTTAAGGTTTTCAATTGCAGAAATCTCTTGCGGCAGCTTGGTTGGTCTGGCTTCTTTCATCTATTTTTCATCACCGGCCTTCTAAATTGGTAAGCAATCATCCCTAGCCTTCCCTCATTTTCTCCTACCCCATTCGCCTTTCTCTTTCTTCCCAAAACAATTAGTTTTCATACCTTCCAATCACCTCCACAGAATTCCCTCCCCTTCTAGAGTCACAACCCCCTCACTCCCTCTAGCAGTTGACCGACCTTAGCCCTAAATAAGAGACTCACTACAGCTTTAAAGCCTAAAGGGTGGTGCGACCTAAGCGGAGAAGAAAAGTAAGCTTAAGGGGCTAGGTTTGAAATCTGCAGTGGAAGCAATCCTAAGGCTAACAAACAACATAGGTACCAAACTTAGTGGGTAAACATAATGGTTTTTTGTTGGTTCCCTATCATTGGATTCAGCTAATGCCTTCCAACCACTAATTCTAATTCTAATCCAGCTGGTTTTTGAGAATAGCAGAATAACATAAACAACCTTAGAAGATCCACAAATTTAATTCCATTTGATTTTTCATACCTTAATTGGTTTTCACAACTTGCAAAGTAACAATAGATTAAATGGGGAAAAAATTTTTGTTGTTACAAAGAGTTTTCAATCAACATATTTTCTATTCATAGGGGCTCAACCGTATGCATAATGAAATATATAGATAATGATACTAAAGTGAATTTAAACATAACCTTAAAAGTGGTGTAGGTGAATTAGCCGAAAACAATTTCTTAGAATGGCAAGAGTTTTAACATACCTTTTGAACTGGTGTAACTGATTCAGAGGTAAAGAATGTCTTACACCGGTAACAGAAAGAATACGAAAATATGTGAGTTCAAATATGGGTAAGTGGCTATGAATTTGTTGTTAGAAACAGTTTTGTATAAGAATGCGAGTTCCTTCATTTCACTCTACAGCTGGTTTCATTAACTTTTGAGACATTTATCAAGTTCTCACGCAGACATGAACTGGACTTGGGGTTTGGCTTAGGCCATGAGAGCTTACCATGTGGGCTGATTCTAGCATTGCATGGGAAGTAGTAGCCCAGTGATGATTCTACATCAGATTGTTGAGAGAAGTTTGGAGTGAAAGTCAAAGGGCTTAGATGGGGCTGCATCTTCGATTGAAGGAGCAAGCTGTAGGAGGGGCTGCTTCATTGTAATATGGCTGAATTTGGGTGAACAAAATGAGGGAATGTAATTGAATGTTTCAAATACTTCGGGGGCATGGAGTTTTAATTTTATCAGAAAAGGGGGCTGTGATGGTGGTTTGAGTAGGTTGTTCTGATGGGGTTGCTTTGATGGTCTTTTAGTGGTTTCTGTGATGAGAATAGAATCATAGATGGATCTAGAGGGTTTCTCATGGTTAAAGATGAATAGTAAACCAGATAGGAAAAAAGGATGGTGAAGTAGATGATGGAAAGAATGGGGCTGATCAGATTTGTAATTTGGAGTTAATCATTTGGCTTATCAGAATTGTAATTTGTTGTTAATAGGTGTGACTCATAATGATGGCATTGGTTGGTGAGTTTTTTTGTCCCAGTTTTTGTGCCATTCAATTTCATTTTCTGAGCTAGTTATAAGCTTATAATTTTACTGGCTTCCCTTATCTCTGGATTATCACTGTTTTTGACACTCCACATCTCTTAGTAGGTGGATCTTAATGTGTATGTAAAAGTGGATTGAATCAGGTGAGGAATGTGGTTGGAGGACAAAAGGGAATTTCAATCAGGTGGGACTCCAAAATTACATAAATTGCTGACTAATGGTAGGACACAAAATACCTATCTAAAGAGGACACTTTCTGAACTGATTTAACTTGACTAATTAACAGTAGATAGGACTAACGGAATCTTATAAATATGCATAATCCAGTACATATATTGAGACCCCAAATGGGACTTAATAAAAAAAAAACCTTACATCATAATCTAAAAATACAATGCCTAACACCCACAAAATTCATCCATCAATAAAGCAAGGTCTTCCTAAGCACAATTGAAGAATCTTAGTTGTATCAAACCAATAAGCCATAGAACCTATGTAGACGATTCTTAGTTGTATCAAACCAATAAGACATAAATCTACGTATGGGTTAAAATGAAGTCTCCCTAACCAAACTGAAAAATACTAATTGTATCATAACATACCTGTGGTCCTCTCCGGTCTTTCCGCAGATGTTCCAACACTTGGGCCTATTTTCCCACTGGGCTACTGAAAGCACACAATAAAAAGTATATTTAAAAACATCAATTATATGGGAAGAATAATGGGAAAATGACATACTAAAAGATTCCAAAAACACCCAGTGAAAAATGACACACGTAAGTTTGAGAATTTGGTTGAGGATGGTGTTGTGAAGGGTGCGACAGCAAGAGGAAGGGGTTTCTGGTTTGCAAGACGGGGGAAGGGGTTTCTAATTTGCACAGATAGGGGAAGGTTATGCAATGGGTATGGGAGGTGATGGTACTTACTTCTGGGTAGAATGAGGATGAAGATTGCTGGATTTTGTTGGAATTGCAAGAGAGAATTGACGAAGATAACAGAACTCCTGATAACCACAAGGTCCCCCTTGAAAGGACCCTGCCACACATTCTTGGCTACAATTCTTCAAGAATTTTAGATCCCACAAATGTTCCCTTGGGTGGTAGAGAGTTGTAGGGAGGAGGATGAAATTAAACAATTTTAAAGAATTTGAAATTGATAGAAAAGTAAACTGAATTATGGTAAATTGTATCAAACCAATAAGACATAAATCTACGTATGGGTTAAAACGAAGTCTCCTAACCAAACTGTAGAATATTAATTGTATCATAACATACTTGTGGTCCTCTCCAGTCTTTCCGCAGATGTTCCAGCACTTGGGCCTATTTTTCCACTGGGCTGCTGAAAGCACACAGTAAAAAGTATATTTAAAAACATCAATTATATGGGAAGAATAATGGGAAAATGACATACTAAAATATTCCAAAAACACCTAGTGGAAAATGAAACACGTGAGATCGAGAATTTGGTTGGGGATGGTGTTGTGAAGGGTACCACAGCAAGGGGAAGGGTTTTTTGGTTTACACAGACATGGGAAGGTTATGCAATGGGTATGAGAGGTGATGCTACTTACTTCTGGGCAGAATGAGGAGGAAGATTGCTAGATTTTGCTGGAATTGCATGAGAGAACTGAAAAAGATAACATAACTCTTGATAACCACAAGGTCCCCCTTAAAAGGACCCTGCCACACCTTCTTGGCTGCAATTCTTCAATAATTTTAGATCCCACAAATGTTCCCCTGGGTGGTAGAGAGTTGCAAGGAGGAGGATGAAATTAAACAATTTTGAAGAATTTGAAACTGATTGAAAAGTAAACTGAATTATGATAAACTGTATTTTAACATACCTCTACAATTGTTGTAGGTGCTGTCAGGGTGAAGAATTCTCATAATGGACCTATTGAAACTGACAATGGAGCTGGTGTAGGTGTTCACAATCTTTCAGAATTTGGAACAATTTAAACTGACAATGGAGCTGTTGGACAATAAAACTCAGAATGTAAGCGGTTTATGGGCTTATTTGGCCAGCTGAACAGTCATGTGTTTGTAAATTATATGATATGTATTTCATTAATCATCATCAGTAACTTCTTCGAATTCCGATCCTTTTTTATTGTCAACGTAAGTGGGTTTATGATGTGTATGGGGTTATGAGAAGATTTCGAAACTTAGAAGGTATGCGGTTTATGGGCTTATTTGGCTAGTTGAGCAGTCATGCGTTTGAAAATTATATGATATGTATTTCATTAATCATAATCAGTAACTTCTTCATTATTACATGGGAAATAGTGAAATGTCATTCTTATTATGAGTTCATATATAATTTAATTACATGGAAAATGTAAAAACTCAGAAATCCAGTGAAGCAAGTTATCCATAAGGGTTATCAGGCGGTCAGTCTTCAGTGAGTGATTTCATACATTATTACATAGGAAATAGTGAAATGTCATTCTTATTATAAATTCATATATAATTTAATTACATGGGAAATATAAAAATTGAGAAATCAGGCTGATGCGTCCAAAAATTGCTCAGCCCTCGGATTCCTACAAAACAACGTCAGATGTGGGCCGACTCGGCGGTCGGGAAGCCACCTCCGAAGGTTGAGTCAGTAGTTGGAACACCACAGTGCCCTGGCTAGTTGCAGAGCATAATTGAGAGATAGAATGGAAGAAGAACGATTGAGTTACCTCTATTGGGCATAAGGCTTTAGTTTATATAGGATTTACCTCCCTTCCTTGACCGTTGGATTAACTCATGATTCTTCTTGGTGGCCGTCCGATTGTAGGGGTTTTCCCCTTTTTCTCGGGGTGGAAGCGGTTTCCATGATTAACACGATTGCTCACTCCTCAAGGTAGTTGTAACCGTATATAGCTCAATCACGTATCCCGAATTTCTAGGGATTATGCTTATCCTTTGAACCATATAGTTCCTTCCTCATCACGCTACCATGATGCCTGAACTTGACCATGATGCCCGAACCCGACTGTGATGGCCGAACCCGACTGTGATGACCGAACCCAACTGCAATGGCCGAACCCGACCGTGATGGCCGAACCCAATCGGATGTCCGAACTCGACTGCAATGGCCGAACCCGATCGGATGTCCGAACCCAACCATGGGGTCAGTCTTCGACCGGGGTCAAAGACTGAACCGAAGATGAACCCGATTTAGTTATATTTTATCCACAACACAAGTGGTCTTGTGTCTTCTTCTTGCTGAACAGTGAACCATATTCCATTTGAGGATCATCCCCATAATTGAATGATAATTGAAACGAGCGAGTCAATACTGAATTCATTTTCTTGGTATTTGCTTTCCTTAATGATTTCGAATAATGTATCAAGCAATGAATGATTTATTGGAAAATGAAATAGGAAGAAATTCAAAATTAAAATGAATTCAATAATTTGCAATTACAATTAATGAAAAAAAATACAAAAATCTAATTGTGTGAATTCAGAGGGGTATTATATATATATATATATATATATATATATATATATATATATATATATATATATATATATATATATATATTTTAATTATCTATTTATTAATGCATTTTTTATTATCACCTCTTTTACTAAAAACAAAATTTCAAATACCATTTTACATTTAATAGTAAATACATGTAAGGTGTGATTAATCAATCATCAAAACTTGGTAGACTGTTACTTCATGAGCACTAGATAAATTAAAAAAGAAGAAAAATGAAAAACAAATCACCCTTACTTTTTACATCATGTGTGTAACAACCTAACAACTAATTTATCAAAGTGTTAGTCATATGCTATTTTTTGGTTTTTTCTTTTCCCACCAAAATATATGTTGCGACAATACCATAAAAGCATATTGATAATGCTTAATATATTTTTTTTCTCAATTAACAAAAGTAAAACATTAGAAGAAATTAGGCGTAATATTTGGGCAAATTGTGAGGGTTACAAAGCAAATTTCTAGTGTTGTTGAGCCTACTGGGATTAGAGAAGATTGCTCATTTCTCCTACATAAAGAATGAAATGATCAGTGCCAACACTCTTTCTTTTGGTAAAGAATGTTAAGTCTTTAATCAACAGTAACTGGTAAATAGAAATCTCTACGGTGTCTAAAAGATACGAAAATTATGATATGTTGCTTTTGAAACAATTACACAACTATTCCAATTTTGCTTCAGTGGAGCGTCATTAATGCGCTCCACGGTGGAGCCAGCCGTCCGATTAGATCGGACGGCTGGATTCATCCTTCCATTAAAATATTCAAAACCCACATTTTTTTCTTTGTTTTTTGCTAACGGTTCGGTTCAACGAACGACCCAGCGGTCCGAGTTGGGCGGTTCGAATGAATGTATAAGTAAAATATTAGTATTACATACCAATTAGTTAATACTTTTTAAAAACACAACATACATAATACACGTATATACGAATTCAAAAACCAGTGGTTTGAGTTTAGATTTTCAAAATATTTTGAAAAACACAAAATCCAATCTGGAACCGCCCAACCCTCATTTCGTTATTTCGACTCTGATGCATCTGGAGAAGAAGGAGGAGGAGCCAAGAGGTTGAAGAAGTTGTTGGTGCAAGAAACGGTTAGAACAATTCTTTGATTTTAGGGTTCCTGCTTCTCAAGCTTGAGTTTATGACGGAGAAACATTAGGGGCCTCCACCCAAACCCCTTTCCTTGACTGTTCTGGGTGCGAGAATTATCAGGTCTTTAGTTTCGAGCTCGATGCCATCGTTACTCAGTCTTGTCTTGCAGCAGTCTCTCTGGCCTGTGCTTCTCTAGAATTCCTTCTCTTTCTCCTTCGATCTAACCATGGATCATCTCTGAAGACGAGAAGAAGGTAGGCAAATTAATGTCTCTAAGGAGGGTTTTTCGTCATCGGAAGGGTCTCAGGAGTTCCTCCGAGGATCTCAAAACCCTAAAAGCTGAAGGGATCAAATCGGGTGAACAATCGCAACAGCTCGAAGATGGCGATTGTGAAGCTAAGGAAGGAACCGAAGTGGTTCCAGATGGGGATTGCTGGTCCAAAATGCTTCCTGAGCTTCTTGGAGATATCATCCAGCGAGTCGAGGCGAGCGAGGATCGGTGGCTGTCAGAAAAAGCATTGTTCCTGTGCTTGTGTATGCAAGAAGTGGAGAGATGTCACCAAAAGCATCGTTAGATCTCCTCTTCATTGTGGGAAAATCACTTTCCCTTTTTCTCTAAAACAGGTTTTGCCTTTTTCTTCTTTTCTTTCGTCATTCATACCTGCAATGACCTCAATTACTTGCCTTGCCCCATATTAGAATTCAAGTTTTCATGGATGATGCTGGTAATGGATTGGGAACGTTTGCAGAAAAACAGAGGCTAGAATGCTGATACCGGCTTGTCTGTTCCCTCTTTTTCCCTTCCTCTTTTCATGTATTCTTGTTCTTGATGGACAAGAATGCAGCAGATCTGAGCTAATATTTGCTGTTTTCCATCTCTTGTTCCAGATGATACTATACCAGATTATAATCGTGTATGATTAGTCTAAGCTAGGACCTAGGTATCTTATCCTCACTGATAAGACTGAATCTGGTTGATATAGTTGGGCTTAAGCCTCTATTGAAATAGGTTCTGTCATTTGATCTTTCCTGGCCAGGATTTCTGCCTGCAAAGGAGGTGCTGCTGAAGCAATCTTTGGATTGTTTATGTTTTGGTTGTGAGTTGCCGATAAATTTGATTGTAACGTGCTGAGGTACTTTTTGTAAAGTTTATTGCCCTTGGTTTTGTTCAGGAAAATGTGATCGGTTTTCATCGGTTTTCTCTCTGTGTGCGCCGGCTCCTTTGCTTGACATTTGTTACGACTCAGAGATTTGTGAAGCTTTGAAAAGATTGCTGGCTCTAATTGTCAAAGCTGATTCCAGGTGGTCTTCACTCTTGAGCAGCAGATATACACCCGAGATTGTTAAATCCAAAATCTGCCTCTGAGACTCCCTCCTCGTGCGTCTGGTAATTCCATTTATAATTTTCTAGTTTGTCTGTGTGTTCTTTTATTGTAAATAAAATGATAAAATTCTTAATATAATTATACAATATTTCATTATGTATCTTCTTCTTGATTATATTTTTTGGTTTTGGAGATCCGACCAAAAATGTTATTGAATTTCAATTTTTAATTCTCATGTGAAATGTATAGTTATTGAAACTTCATGACTTAAATCTCGTCTTTGTGAGCTTTTTTGTTTAGGGATGTTGTAAAGAGTTAAGGTGCACTGATGTATTGAGCTTAAAAGTCCTGATTTAGGTTATGAAGGCAATTTCTAAATGAATAAAAATGCCCATAATCTCTGCTAGGTCCCATCTCATTGCTCATTTCCATTAGTTTTCTAGCTCTTGCTAAATTCCACTACATTGAAGCAACTTTGAATATTTATATTCAAGTTCAAAATAGTGTGCTATTCTTTTCAGTTATTTGGTTATCGTTTATCTGATTCATATTCTGGTTATTAATTTAACTTTTTGTAACTGTATTAAATTAATTGATGCGTTGCATCAGATACATGGTTTTAGAACTGGGAATTAGCCAATCCTCTTTTTAAAGCCTTTCAGAAATTATGAAGGCAACCTCAAGTGCTTGAGATGCATTCAGTCTTGGATTGCGGTGTGGTATTGGGAGGAAAGATCATCAGAGCTTCACTCTCATGTTATCAGCTCCCATCCTATTTATCACAGTAATTCTCCCTGGCTTGTTCTGTGGGTTCAGAATCTCAATGAGCTCCCATCCTAGATCATTTGGATCCATTTTATCGTAACCTGCATTTCTGCATCAATATCACCAAATCAATTTCCTCTACCCAACTCCATCTTTATTAACATGCAAAAAGAAATCCATTTGGTATCACAGTTCAAACAATATTTAGAAAATTCATGTAAACTACCATCTACAATGGATAAAAGAGAGAATTTAACTAAAAGGAACCGAGTGAATTTAAACATAGTGGATCAATTCAAGAAACACATTAAGCACTAAGTTTTGTACCCTTCAGAAAATATGACCTAGATGCTTATACCCACTGCTTGTCTTACTCATGACAGGTATGATGCATTCGGTAGTCTTTAGAATCATCATGTTTTGTGAGGACTGAAAGGACACCATTGGTTGCTGGTCTAAGGCTCTTAGTTATGACATTATCAAGAAAGATCGGACTGAACTACTTGAATTAGAGGGTCATTGATTCCATGGGTTTAAGTTGAGATTTGAATGGATTCTACTGGTGAATTTGGGCTGCTGTAAGGTTTTGGTGAACTAACATTTCAAAAAAGGAAAACAGTAAAAGGGAGGGTAGTTTTAGGGATTTGGAGGTTTTGAAGTAGAAATTTGGATTGCTTACAATCGAATCTGAACTTGAAATGAGGAATTCTTGAGGTTTATTTATTTATTCTGATTCTCTTATTTATTTTATTTTTTAAAATTTTTTTACTGCATTAAATTAAGCATTCGTTGCTGTGATTGGGGGGGGGGATTAAATTAAGTCTAAACTGGTCACCAATTGATGCCTGACAGCTAACATCACCTAGATTAAGTCTTGAAGTCATATTATCAAGGCTCTTGGTGATCAAAGTAGTTGAAGGTCTTTTGTTAGGACTGTTATAATTTGTTATTGATTAATGCCAAAAGCTAGAGTATCAATCACAACAGCTAGAGTTTGGTAAACTAGAGTATCTGCTATGGGGTAAATGGCACCTAGGTTATCTAACCTTTCGATATATTGTAGCTAGGTGATTCAGCCACCTTAAAGGGGTATTTTTTTTCTTCTTGGAATCAACTAGGGTTGACATGTGTATGGGTTGGGCCTTCGTTCCAAGGTTTACATTGTAATTGGCCAACTTATTGGGTCTATAACATGGTACACAAGCCGGGTACAAAAATAGGTTTCTTAATTAGTTTAATTTTTTTTGAAGGTCATGTCACCACTTAGAAGTCACATGACTTAAGTAGGATTAGTTAGGTCAATTTAAGTGTAGGGTTTTGAAGTGATTTTTTGTTTAGTTTTGTTAGTTTTTAATTTAGTTAGTTCCATTCCAGTGAGAAACGATATTTCATTTAGGCTGATTAAAGCCTATTTATATCCCATTAATAGATGAACTGATTAATTTGAATTTTCATCATGCAATTGTGTGGCTGCTGCCTTCTTCTCTGTAAGAGGGTGTTGTCTAGTGTCTCATAGTCATGTTCAGATAGCTTTAGTGCTGGTGTTTGAAGCCCCAAGTCTGTTCCCCGGCAATTCACGGTCAAGAGGAGATTGGGTGGTAGGTGTTTCAAACCATAGTTCCTATTTTTGACTCCTTCACTTGATCCAAGTGACAAGCTCACAATGTAGAAACCCTGGATTTGGATCTTACAAGTGCCTCTTGGGAAGGCCCAATTTTCAGATATTAAATTTTGTCTGTCAGTTTTGGCTGATTTTTAGTGAGCAGAACCCTTTCCCGCTCTCCTAGAATTTAATCCAAACCCAGCCCCAATTCCATCGTTAAACTTGGAAATCTGAAAACTTTAAACCTCACGACGCCTAGCCATAGTTCCCAAATGGCTGCAAACCAGAGAGGAATTACTCTTATTAAAGAGCTAATTGAGCAGTATGGTTTGGAAACAGTTCAGGCTTACATGACCCATGTACAGACTAATGCAGAAGAAGCTGTGAGAGAAATGCTCAAATCAATCTACACCAGAATTGCAAGTCCTTCATATAATTTTGAAGGAGCAGATTCTGTCACCATTGAAGAAGAAGATTATATGGATGATGGTTCTGTTATACACTTAAAGCTTACTATCAATACTGAGAAGGGTGAGGGTTTGTTATACACTTAAAGTTTGAAATCATTGCAGTATGTCACTAGTGAATCACACTTACCTATTGGCTCTGTCGTTTCTTAGGTGATGAGAACATTATACTAGTATATAAATTCACATTCCTTCTCATACTAATGATGTCATGTAAGTAGCATTTGCTTCTGGTTTAGGGTTGGTAGACGTTCTTGTGTGTAAATGTTCTGGATATCAGTGAAGTTTCCAAACTTTTGTATGACCTTTCACATTATGGCAGATTTTCATTTGATCCTAATGCAAAGTTGGGCTTGAATGTTGCTTCATGCTTTTATACAAGGTAATCCACAAGGCATATACAATTATTGAATTCAGTGGTTCTTATAGGGTTGGTGACCTATACAATTGAAATCTCTTAAATAATCTGCTCATTTTTTATGGTCTTTCGGTCTAAAATGTTTCGAGTAGAAATTTTACATAAGACTCCTTTGGTTAAATAGACATCTTTTTGTGTGTGTGTGTGTGTCTATGAATTTTTATTGGTTCTAATTGTTCAAGTATCCAACTCAAGACATTAAGCTATGAGGTAGAGATGTCCAACTAGTGCATGAAGTCATTCAAGCTCCCGAAGTTTTCCAATCGGGGAAAAACTCCTCACTTGTTGCCCTCTTTTAAGGTGAGTACACAACTACGCATGACATGTGTAGCCCCTGTTTTGGGTGATCCATGTTCAACAGTGGGTCCAATGGCGATATGGGCAACAAGGAGCTGGCCCAAGCCCTTCAATGCAACAGCCATCCTTGTTGCAACTGTATTCTGGATTTAGGCTTGCTTGGACATGATCTAGTAGAACTATGATTGAACCTAAAGTTTTTGTTCTGATTGCAACCTTTGGTTTACTAAATAATAACAAGTGGGTATTGTCAAATGGGTGCAGAAATTAGTATTATTTTATAATTATCTGTAGTTTAACAGAGTAAAACAGAGTAAATCCATGAGGAAAGCAATAGAAGTGTTTAACAGACCAAAATAGATTTTCATTCACACCATGTCATTGTCTCAGTTTTGTAGAATTCCTTTTGTTAGTAAAAGCAATACTACACATTTCATTTGGGTCCGCTCTCATCAAATTGCTCTCTTGTTTGTAATTTCACAAGTAAATTAGTCTTGGACTTAATGTTTATTTATTCTGGTGGATATCCAGTAACATAACTCATTATCTTCAATAACATGACTTTTTTTTTTTTTTTGGGTACAAATCTTCTAGTACATGATTCACGTTCATAAATTCTAAAAAGGTTTCCTACCATCTTCTTGTTATGGTTTTCTATGGCACACTAATTGGGATCCAGGTAGCATCCATGTTTATGCTTTCCTGCAAGTTGTTAATTTCAAGCTGAGATCAAATTGTCTTGCTTTCTTTCTTTTCTTTTCTTTAATTTTCTACGGAAAGAGCCAGTTAGAAAAGGACCCAAATCCAACAACTAAGAAACAAAGTGTGGGACAAGGACAAGATTCAGCTCATATTGATAATAATGTTGCACTATTAGGTTTTGATATTAACATATCAACTTTTTGAGCTCTTAAATTCCACAGCAAGCCATGCCCAGAGTTTTGTTTTTTCAATAAGGACCACTGAAATCTTTCTGTACAATGTATAGGTTGAGGTTGTGTCAATACAAATTAGAGTAAGGCATGAGGCCTCGACTTTAAACATCAAGCTACCGATCCAATCTTAGACTCAGAGCAGACAATCTCAAAGGGAAAACAGCAGAGCTGAATAGCAAATGTCAAGTTATATCTTCACCTTATTGATTTTTTATTTTTTATTTTTTACTTGGTGGTGGAAAAGAAAAATTCGGGGGTGGGTGGTGATTTGGTTATTTTCAGCTCTGATGCAATCTGTGTGTGTGTGACATACAACCCCCCACCCCTGCCAAAAAAAAAAAGAAAAAAAGAAAAAAAAACAAAAGATTGTATTAGTGAAAAGAGAAATGAGCTCTTAAATTCATTGCTACATTGGCCAGCTTCCTGATAGCTCCACTGACTGTTTATATACTTTTTTTGCAAGGTCGCATTGATAGTCATCTTGTTGGTTGTCATTTATATTGTGGTTGCAGTTGTTTGCCATGGATCTACATTGCCTTCATGCCTGAACTGAGAAAGTGTTGATTGGGTTTGAGATAACAGTTTCATCATTGCACAGATTTTGAAGGCTGAAGATGACATTGAAGATAGCATTTCTCGATGTCCTGTGTTACTTCATGTTCTGTTGTTGTTTGTTAAATTTGTGTGGTCTTTTTTCTTATGGAGATTTTAGCTGTTCTGCTTGCTGGTGGTTGGAATGGTTTATGGGAATTGGACAACACCGATGTCCTGATGTAGGTTTTTGGCGGTTGACATGTAGGGTTACTGATTGAAATTCCTGCAGTTTTGACACCTTGGTTCGTCATCCCACAGTTGGTGGGAAGGTCTGGATTTGATGTTTGTTATGAACATTTAGTTTGATATGAACATTGTATTCTCCTTGTTAACCAACTAGACTCATTGAATCTGTACAAATACTTTTGTGTAGCAAATCTTGTTTATGGTTCAAAAATTTCCATTCTTGAAGGCTGTGATACTAAGTGAGATCCGGATAATCCAAGATCATAAAAACCATTTTAATGCCAGAGGATCAAATACCTTACTAGTGACATCACCTTCACCAAAACTCACCTTCATATGGTATTCTCTTGTCATTGCCAACGTCCAATTTTAGCCTCTGTGCCCAAATACGAAGACTTTTTAAACGGAATGATGAAACGGAGTCATTCCGTTTAAACAGAAACCATTCTATTTCGTCTATGAGTCTTACGAAACGGAGTAGTTCCTTTTAAACAGAAACCATTCCGTTTTATCTATAAAGGATGACGAAACGGAGTCGTTCCGTATAAAAAGGCACGATTCCGCTCGTCTATGGGTCATATAAAACGGTGTGGTTCCTTATAAAACGGAATAATTCCGTTTCGTCTATTTTAAAACGGATTGGTTCCGTTTAAAAAGGAACCACTCCATTTGGTAAATTAGTCTTCCGAAACGGAGTGGTTCTGTTTAAAAAGGAACCAGTCCGTTTCGTCTGTGAGTCTTATGAAACGGAGTGGTTCCTTTTAAAAGGGACCCATTCCGTTTCGTCTATGTTAAAACGGGTTTGATACTTTTTTAATTACTTGGTAACACGAAATTTGATACTTTGTGTTCACAGTGATGAAGAAGGGTTGATTTCGTTTAAAATGGAAGTAGCCCGTTTGTTCTCTGTGTTCACATACATGATATGGGTTGGTTCCGTTTAAAAGAGAATCAGCCTGTTTGGTCTTTGTGTTCACATATATGAAATGGGTTGGTTCCTTTTAAAAGGGAACCAGCCCGTTTGGTCTCTGTGTTCACACGCTGAAAAAGGTTGGTTCCCTTTAAAGGGAACCGGCCCGTTTGGCCTCTGTGTTCACGTGACGAAACGGGTTGGTTCCCTTTTAAAGGGAACCGGCCCGTTTGGTCTCTGTGATCACATGCTTAAACGGTTTGGTTCCCTTTAAAAGGGAACCGGCCCGTTTGGCCTCTGTGTTCACATGACGAAACGGGTTGGTTCCCTTTAAAAGGGAACCAGCCCATTTGGCCTCTGTGTTCACATGCTTAAATGGGTTGGTTCCCTTTAAAAGGGAACCGGCCCGTTTGGCCTCTGTGTTCACATGACCAAATGGGTTGGTTCCCTTTTAAAGGGAACCGGCCCGTTTGGTCTCTGTGATCACATGCTTAAACGGTTTGGTTCCCTTTAAAAGGGAACCGGCCCGTTTGGCCTCTCGTGTTCACATGCTGAAACGGCGTTTGGTTCCCTCTTAAAGAACCGGCCCGTTGGCCCGGTTCACATGACGGGGTTGGTACCCTTTAAAAGGGAACCGGTCCGTTTGGTCTCTGTGTTCACATGCTGAAAAGGGTTGGTACCCTTTAAAAGGGAACTAGCCCGTTTGGTCTCGGTGTTCACATGACGAAAGGGGGGTTGGTGGCCGTTTAAAAGGGAATCAGCCCGTTTGGTCTCTGTGTTCACATAATGAAAGGGGTCAGTTCCTTTTAAAAGGGAATCACCCCGTTTGGTCTCTGTGTTCACAGTGATGAAAGGGGTTGGTACCTTTTTAAAGGGAACCAGCCCGTTTGGTCTCTGTGTTCACATGATGAAAGGGGTTGGTACCTTTTTAAAGGGAACCAGCCCGTTTGGTCTCTGTGTTCACATGACGAAAGGGGTTGGTGCCGTTTAAAAGGGAACCAGCCCGTTTGGTCTCTGTGTTCACATAATGAAAGGGTTTGGTTCCTTTTGAAAGGGAATCACCCTGTTTGGTCTCTATGTTCACAGTGATGAAAGGGGTTGGTTCCTTTTAAAAGGGAACTAGCCCGTTTGGTCTCTGTGTTCACATGACGAAAGGGGTTGGTGCCGTTTAAAAGGGAACCAGCCCGTTTGGTCTCTGTGTTCACATAATGAAAGGGTTTGGTTCCTTTTAAAAGGAAATCACCCTGTTTGGTCTCTATGTTCACAGTGATGAAAGGGGTTGGTTCCTTTTTAAAGGGAACTAGCCCGTTTGGTCTCTGTGTTCACATGACGAAAGGGGTTGGTGCCGTTTAAAAGGGAACCAGCCCGTTTGGTCTCTGTGTTCACATAATGAAAGGGGTTGGTTCCTTTTAAAAGGGAATCACCCCGTTTGGTCTCTGTGTTCACATGACGAAAGGGGTTGGTGCCGTTTAAAAGGGAACCAGCCCGTTTGGTCTCTGTGTTCACATAATGAAAGGGTTTGGTTCCTTTTAAAAGGGAATCACCCTGTTTGGTCTCTATGTTCACAGTGATGAAAGGGGTTGGTTCCTTTTTAAAGGGAACTAGCCCGTTTGGTCTCTGTGTTCACATGACGAAAGGGGTTGGTGCCGTTTAAAAGGGAACCAGCCCGTTTGGTCTCTGTGTTCACATAATGAAAGGGGTTGGTTCCTTTTAAAAGGGAATCACCCCGTTTGGTCTCTGTGTTCACATGACGAAAGGGGTTGGTGCCGTTTAAAAGGGAACCAGCCCGTTTGGTCTCTGTGTTCACATAATGGAAGGGTTTGGTTCCTTTTAAAAGGGAATCACCCTGTTTGGTCTCTATGTTCACAGTGATGAAAGGGGTTGGTTCCTTTTTAAAGGGAACTAGCCCGTTTGGTCTCTGTGTTCACATGACGAAAGGGGTTGGTGCCGTTTAAAAGGGAACCAGCCCGTTTGGTCTCTGTGTTCACATAATGAAAGGGGTTGGTTCCTTTTAAAAGGGAATCACCCCGTTTGGTCTCTGTGTTCACAGTGATAAAAGGGGTTGCTTCCCTTTAAAAGGGAACCAGCCCGTTTGGTCTCTGTGTTCACATGACGAAAGGGGTTGGTGCCGTTTAAAAGGGAACCAGCCCGTTTGGTCTCTGTGTTCACATAATGAAAGGGGTTGGTTCATTTTAAAAGGGAATCACCTCGTTTGGTCTCTGTGTTCACAGTGATGAAATGGGTTGGTTTCTTTTAAAGGGTACCAACCCCTTTGATCTCTGTGTTGACAGAGATGAAACGGATTGGTGCCGTTTAAAAGGGAACCAGCCCCTTTGCTATCTGTGTTCACATGTTGAAATTGCACAGACTTCCCAATATTGGTGAATTGTAATAACCACACAACATACCATTAATATGTTCCATCACACTGTCATAGTCACTGAAATTATAAATTGAAGACTTATAATAATGTTTAAAGCCTGTTGTATCACTAATAAAAGGGAATCAATAATTTTAAAAAAAAAACCATATTTTGGTTTCAATTATTTGTTTCATCACAGTCTAACTGTCATATAGACAATAGATATGAAAGATTATATAATTGATTTTGTACAATATCATATATTATAGGTGAAATTGTTTTGACAAGTACTTACAACCCTTGAAATACAATGTGATCAGTCTTTCACATTGATTCAGTACATTTTGTTAAAATAAAATTTCAGTAATACCCAACAACTTTACTCTTGTCCTCTTGTCTATGTTACAGTACTGACTTTGAACGTAGGGCGTTTATATTGTCCTCTACTATTGACATTGTCATACGACGTTGAAGCTCTAGAATGGACGTACGTTGCTGCTGCACTGCCACACATCTGATCTACCCAAATAAAAGAATGTGGATGTCTTACACCATTTGGGCACCTATAAAATCTCCGACCTAGATTTTTTGTTGTGTTTGAAGTCAGCAGCAACATCCTCCCTTGCCCGGAGTGGGTTGCTCCATACTTGTAGATGACCCGTCTTCACAATAGCATCCACCCATTCCGGATAAATGATCACACAACTGCACCACATTCACAGGTCCACAAGCACATTAGTGAGTCAAATATGGAAATCTACAATTCTAACCCCTTTGTTAAGACAAAGTTTTATGATCAAGTATGTCAAAATAAAACAAAACAAATATGATCAAACAATACAAACTGCCAAAGATCATCAAAAGTCTTCAACCAATGCAAGTTGAGTTAATTGGGTCATTTCAAGCTGAAGTTGACTATAATCTTTTTCCTTCTCCACTAATTTATGTTTGATTGATGTCTTTGATCTCATTCTCCAACTTTCCAATTTTTTGCTCACTTTTTTCTCTTTCCAATCGCATCTCATTGTCTTTCTGAGTGAGGTGACGACTAGTAAGTGTAACTCCTACACTTGCACCACGATCCCGCCCCGGACGTTCCTTCCCAATGACTACCTCAAAAGCATTGTCTTGGGCCATCTGAGAAGTCAATCCAACGCTCAACCCATTCTTTCCATTAAGACCTTTGCAAACCCCATCTCAAGTTATTCCCAAAACCCTAATCTCACTCGGACTTAAACCAACTGTCAAAATTATCCACAATTCTAACTAGTTACCCCCCATAGACTCCTAACAAAAACATTCAAATTTGGTTGAGTTCTAATCAGACAAACCCAAGAATTTCTACATCATTCTCTTTCTAGAAATCTAAAACCCTACCTGTAAATTGCTGTCAAATCAATTGCATATATTTCACCCTCATTAAAACATTGTGAGACCTTCACTGTTATCCACTACACCCTCATTTGACATAAACCTTTCACTAAACCCCAGTCCAATAAAATCCTAACCCTAATATGACCAAATACTATTTTTTGTCCTAGTCAAGCCCACCTGTTCATAGCAGATCTGGTCATTAACTTCTACTGGTCCCCTACCAATCTAGAACTACACCAGGTAGCAAGAGTGAAAGACATGTTATTGACTATACCAAAAAGTTCATATAGAAACTGAAGCTAGTCCAATAGGATAGGGTTCTATTCATTGACTATATTTTTCATTTTGCATATGAAAAGAAAACTGAGCAATAGGAATGAACAAGACACATGTTCACACCAAAAAAATTGATTAATGAACTTGATGGGTTGGAACCATCATACCTTGGATAACTTCTTTGAGCTCAGGATTTACCTTAAAAAACACATGTTGGATCTCAATTTTCAAACAAAGAAAAAGATAATACATTGAGAACTACATAGATGGCATCAACAACTCCATGGATCCTTGTCCTCCAACAGGGCTCTACCCAAGGTCATAATAGGTACAAGATCTAGACAACAAATGAACTTTGTCACAACTTTTCATATGGTCATATTTGGCCTGCCTCTTGCTCTCGTGGTTCCTTCGATCAGCGGCTTACAGGCTGAACCTGAACATAACATATGATTGCAGTTCCAAGGTATGGCATTATAAAAATTTGTGGACATGAGAGAAAGAAAGAAAATCTTCAGTCTTCAAACATTATTCAAGAAAAGAGATGCTGTCACTGCATTGACGAGTAAACTCTCCAAGAAGAAGAAACTAATGAGACAACTAGAACTAGTATACTCCATAAAAGTAAGGGGAAATTAATGAAACAACTGGAACGATTTTAAGCAAACACAACATGGAGTAATATTTAGAAATGAACTACAAGGAAAGTTTTCCTTCACATGATCAAATCACTTGTAGGACACATCGAAGTAATATATATGCTAGAGAAGCATGAACTACTGCATGCTACTACCACTTCCTATTATGATTTTTGCATCGCACACAGTTCATAACCCCCCACCCCCTTAAACAGATCAAGTAGTACAAATTGATCCCATAATTAACCTGATCTCAGTAAACTATTCTCATACAATATTGTCCTCATTAGTACTCTGCTCCAGCTCCTTATTCAGATTACCAATTTTCATGGAAAAGAGTGCAAGTTGAGGATTCCACCATACCCTGTGCAATTAAAGGGCCCATGAATGATCAAACCATCATATATTCATATAAGGTATCAGTATATTAGACAACTACATGTCTACAAGCAAACATTTCTGGCAACAAATCAGGTTTTAAAGCCGAAGAATTCCACCAGCTCATTTACAACATTAACCAAGCAATCCTTCACTTTCAATAGAAAATCTTCAATATGAAGTAACACAATATAATACACTGAGAAAATGCACAAGACATCTCATGGGAAAGCCCAATTGTCATGCATCGTAAGTTTCATTCTGACTTACAGCATTAGGAATGTGTCTTATCTAATTCACACTATGTTAACAAAAATCTTCAGTATCTCATAAATTTCGAGTGCCGCCACCTCCGCCATCCTACACTTTATCACTAGGATAAGGCTTTACGAATGCATTCAGCATCAACATATTTTGGGTGGCCACCTTCAAAGAACATTGTGCTGACCAACCAAAAGCATTTATAGAATAACATGATTCCAAGAGCAAGGGAATAAAGAACAAAAAGGTACATTGAATCAGAAACTTGAAAAGAAAAAGGAGAGAGCCCTGACCTATCATACCTTGTGAAATTGCTGGAACTATAACCCTTTAAGGTCACCTTAGGTGTATCCCTTTCATCAGCAGTCTTCTTCTCAAATGGATATCCCTCTCTCTCTCTCTCTCTCTCTCTCCCCTTTTCTCGGCAACTGTTGGTTTTGTGTTAATTCGATATGGAACGGATCTCGGTTCATGGATATTAGGTTCGGTCCAACTCGGGTTCAACTCCAGTTCTTTTTACTTCAATGGAGGAATTCCACATGCTTATTTGATCGACCAACATTCAACCTTGTCACCTGGTGCAATCCCAACGATTGAAGCACAAGTAGCACCAAGTTTCAGGCAAGACAGGATCCAAATCCATCATTCCACAAGGAAAAGAGAAAACATTGAGAGGGACACTTGAAGATTGTAACTACAGGAAAGATTGATATATAGAAATCTTTGATATAAACACAAGTATGATTGTATGAAGTCAATTTATTTTTGAAACTTACATGTCCTTTCATGTTACCTTAATGGACCATAACATCTTATTCACCAGTATGAACTCATCATTTATTTCTATAACCTGGTGAATGAGCGAGGACCACAACAAAGTCTGTTTTAATAGAGAATCAACGAGGAATAGAACCCCATCCACCACCCCCTGGAGTTAAAATTTTAAGAAGCTCCCCTGCCTGTACCTCAATTGTGTTCTTACCTCCAAGGTAAACTTGTCGTTTATCTTTTGTAATCAGGTAGTTAATCCCTTTAGCCCCATTTTTACCAGCATTCATACCTCTTGGTGTATGAACACGCCTCTCCAAAAGCACACTTACCGTCACAGGACGGCGGAACTCAATCTCCCTCACAAGTCCATTTCCACCTCTATGAAGACCAGCACCTCAACTGTTCTCTCTTATCCCAAATTTATGCAAGAAAACAAGGTATCTCTGCTCAAGGATCTCCGGATCAGTCATACGGGTATTGGTCATATGACACTGGACACCACCGGTTCCATCCCAAGTAGGCCCCGCACCACTCCCACCTCCAATTGTTTCATAATAACCAAAACTATTATCCCCAAAAGTGAGATTATTAGTACAACCCCGAGAGCAAGCACAGGGCCCGAAAGGCAAGTGAGTACTACATCGATAACTCTTTCACATGTTAGAACATTACCTCCTACTACGAAGCTTTATCACTGGGAGAAAGGAAAGAACCTCTTGGAATGTATATTTTAACTGGAGCCAGACAACCTTGATTCAGAGGAATATCAACGTTGACCAGACAACGTACACAATAAATGATAGCTGCAGCTGTAACTGCTTCCGGTGCATTCCAATTCCCATACACTTCTGGGCTAGTCCCCATGAAATCAAACAAACCCTCACCCTTCTCAGTATTGATAGTAAGCTTTAAGTGTATAACAGAACCATCATCCATATAATCTTCTTCTTCAATGGTGACAGAATCTGCTCCTTCAAAATTATATGAAGGACTTGCAATTCTGGTGTAGATTGATTTGAGCATTTCTCTCACAGCTTCTTCTGCATTAGTCTGTACATGGGTCATGTAAGCCTGAACTGTTTCCAAACCATACTGCTCAATTAGCTCTTTAATAACAGTAATTCTTCTCTGGTTTGCAGCCGTTTGGGAACTATGGCTAGGCGTTGTGAGGTTTAAAGTTTTCAGATTTCCAGGTTTAACGATGGAATTGGGGCTGGGTTTGGATTAAATTCTAGGAGAGCGGGAAAGGGTTCTGCTCACTGAAAATCAGCCAAAACTGAAAGACAAAATTTAATATCTGAAAATTGGGCCTTCCCAAGAGGCACTTGTAAGATCCAAATCCAGGGTTTCTACATTGTGACTGTCACTTGGATCAAGTGAAGGAGTTAAAAATAGGAACTATGGTTTGAAACACTACCACCCAATCTCCTCTTGGACTGTGAATTGCCAGGGAACAGCACTGGGGCTTCAAACACCAGCACTAAAGCTATCTGAACATGACTATGAGACACTAGACAACACCCTCTTACAGAGAAGAAGGCAGCAGCCACACAATTGCATGATGAAAATTCAAATTAATCAGTTCATCTATTAATGGGATATAAATAGGCTTTAATCAGCCTAAATGAAATATCGTTTCTCACTGGAATGGAACTAACTAAATTAAAAACTAACAAAACTAAACAAAAAATCACTTCAAAACCCTACACTTAAATTGACCTAACTAATCCTACTTAAGTCATGTGACTTCTAAGTGGTGACATGACCTTCAAAAAAAATTAAACTAATTAAGAAACCTATTTTTGTACCCGGCTTGTGTACCATGTTATAGGCCCAATAAGTTGGCCAATTACAATGTAAACCTTGGAACGAAGGCCCAACCCATACACATGTCAACCCTAGTTGATTCCAAGAAGAAAAAAAATACCCCTTTAAGGTGGCTGAATCACCTAGCTACAATATATCAAAAGGTTAGATAACCTAGGTGCCATTTACCCCATAGCAGATACTCTAGTTTACCAAACTCTAGCTGTTGTGATTGATACTCTAGCTTTTGGCATTAATCAATAACAAATTATAACAGTCCTAACAAACGACCTTCAACTACTTTGATCACCAAGAGCCTTGATAATATGACTTCAAGACTTAATCTAGGTGATGTTAGCTGTCAGGCATCAATTGGTGACCAGTTTAGACTTAATTTAATCCCCCCCCCCAATCACAGAACGAATGCTTAATTTAATGCAGTAAAAAAAATTTAAAAAATAAAATAAATAAGAGAAGCAGAATAAATAAATAAACCTTGAGAATTCCTCATTTCAAGTTCAGATTCGATTGTAAGCAATCCAAATTTCTACTTCAAAACCTCCAAATCCCTAAAACTACCCTCCCTTTTACTGTTTTCCTTTTTTGAAATGTTAGTTCACCAAAACCTTACAAAGAGCCCAAATTCACCAAAGAGAATCCATTCAAATCTCAACTTAAACCCATGGAATCAATGACCCTCTAATTCAAGTAGTTCAGTCCGATCTTTCTTGATAATGTCATAACTAAGAGCCTAAGACCAGCAACCAATGGTGTCCTTTCAGTCCTCACAAAACATGATGATTCTAAAGACTACCGAATGCATCATACCTGTCATGAGTAAGACAAGCAAGTGGGTATAAGCATCTAGGTCATATTTTCCGAAGGGTACAAAACTTAGTGCTTAATGTGTTTCTTGAATTGATCCACTATGTTTAAATTCACTCGGTTCCTTTTAGTTAAATTCTCTCTTTTATCCATTGTAGATGGTAGTTTACATGAATTTTCTAAATATTGTTTGAACTGTGATACCAAATGGATTTCTTTTTGCATGTTAATAAAGATGGAGTTGGGTAGAGGAAATTGATTTGGTGATATTGATGCGAAATGCAGGTTACGATAAAATGGATCCAAATGATCTAGGATGGGAGCTCATTGAGATTCTGAACCCACAGAACAAGCCAGGGAGAATTACTGTGATAAATAGGATGGGAGCTGATAACATGAGAGTGAAGCTCTGATGATCTTTCCTCCCAATACCACACCGCAATCCAAGACTGAATGCATCTCAAGCACTTGAGGTTGCCTTCATAATTTCTGAAAGGCTTTAAAAAGAGGATTGGCTAATTCCCAGTTCTAAAACCATGTATCTGATGCAACGCATCAATTAATTTAATACAGTTACAAAAAGTTAAATTAATAACCAGAATATGAATCAGATAAACGATAACCAAATAACTGAAAAGAATAGCACACTATTTTGAACTTGAATATAAATATTCAAAGTTGCTTCAATGTAGTGGAATTTAGCAAGAGCTAGAAAACTAATGGAAATGAGCAATGAGATGGGACCTAGCGAGATTATGGGCATTTTTATTCATTTAGAAATTGCCTTCATAACCTAAATCAGGACTTTTAAGCTCAATACATCAGTGCACCTTAACTCTTTACAACATCCCTAAACAAAAAAGCTCACAAAGACGAGATTTAAGTCATGAAGTTTCAATAACTATACATTTCACATGAGAATTAAAAATTGAAATTCAATAACATTTTTGGTCGGATCTCCAAAACCAAAAAATATAATCAAGAAGAAGATACATAATGAAATATTGTATAATTATATTAAGAATTTTATCATTTTATTTACAATAAAAGAACACACAGACAAACTAGAAAATTATAAATGGAATTACCAGACGCAAGAGGAGGGAGTCTCGGAGGGCAGATTTTGGATTTAACAATCTCGGGTGTATATCTGCTGCTCAAGAGTGAAGACCACCCGGAATCAGCTTTGACAATTAGAGCCAGCAATCTTTTCAAAGCTTCACAAATCTCTCGAGTCGTAACAAATGTCAAGCAAAGGAGCCGGCGCACACAGAGAGAAAAACCGATGAAAACCGATCACATTTTCCCGAACAAAACCAAGGGCAATAAACTTTACAAAAAGTACCTCAAAGACGTTACAATCAAATTTATCGGCAACTCACAACCAAAACATAAACAATCCAAAGATTGCTTCAAGCAGCACCTCCTTTGTAGGCAGAAATCCTGGCCAGGAAAGATCAAATGACAGAACCTATTTCAATAGAGGCTTAAGCCCAACTATATCAACCAGATTCGGTCTTACCAGGTGAGGATAAGATACCTAGGTCCTAGCTTAGACTAATCATACACGATTATAATCTGGTATAGTATCATCCGGAACAAGAGATGGAAAACAGCAAATATTAGCTCAGATCTCGCTGCATTCTTGTCCATCAAGAACAAGAATACATGAAAAGAGGAAGGGAAAAAGAGGGAACAGACAAGCCGGTATCAGCATTCTAGCCTCTGTTTTTTCTGCAAACGTTCCCAATCCATTACCAGCATCATCCATGAAAACTTGAATTCTAATATGGGGCAAGGCAAGTAATTGAGGTCATTGCGGTATGAATGACGAAAGAAAAGAAGAAAAAGGCAAAACCTGTTTTAGAGAAAAAGGGAAAGTGATTTTCCCACAATGAAGAGGAGATCTAACGATGCTTTTGGTGACATCTCTCCACTTCTTGCATACACAAGCACAGGAACAATGCTTTTTCTCGACAGCCACCGATCCTCGCTCGCCTCGACTCGCTGGATGATATCTCCAAGAAGCTCGGGAAGCATTTTGGACCAGCAATCCCCATCTGGAACCACTTTGGTTCCTTCCTTAGCTTCACAATCACCATCTTCGAGCTGTTGCGATTGTTCACCCGATTTGATCCCTTCAGCTTTTAGGGTTTTGAGATCCTCGGAGGAACTCCTGAGACCCTTCCGATGACGAAAAACCCTCCTTAGAGACATTAATTTGCCTACCTTCTTCTCGTCTTCAGAGATGATCCATGGTTAGATCGAAGGAGAAAGAGAAGGAATTCTAGAGAAGCACAGGCCAGAGAGACTGCTGCAAGACAAGACTGAGTAACGATGGCATCGAGCTCGAAACTAAAGATCTGATAATTCTCGCACCCAGAACAGTCAAGGAAAGGGGTTTGGGTGGAGGCCCCTAATGTTTCTCCGTCATAAACTCAAGCTTGAGAAGCAGGAACCCTAAAATCAAAGAACTGTTCTAACCGTTTCTTGCACCAACAGCTTCTTCAACCTCTTGGCTCCTCCTCCTCCTTCTTCTCCAGATGCATCAGAGTCGAAATAACGAAATGAGGGTTGGGCGGTTCCAGATTGGATTTTGTGTTTTTCAAAATATTTTGAAAATCTAAACTCAAACAACGGGTTTTTGAATTCGTATATACGTGTATTATGTATGTTGTGTTTTTAAAAAGTATTAACTAATTGGTATGTAATACTAATACTTTACTTATACATTCATTCGAACCGCCCAACGCGGACCGCTGGGTCGTTCGTTGAACCGAACCGTTAGCAAAAAACAAAGAAAAAAAATGTGGGTTTTGAATATTTTAATGGAAGGATGAATCCAGCCGTCCGATCTAATCGGACGGCTGGCTCCACCGTGGAGCGCATTAATGACGCTCCACTGAAGCAAAATTGCAACTCAATTTATTCTAACAGCATAATCAATTGATTTGAAATTCTCTGTAGATAACAATCATTTGCAATCTTCTATCAATTTTTCTAGCCACACAAAGCAAGTAATGATCACCATGCAACCCATTGCTAGACTTTAGCAACCCAATTGATTATTTTTAGGGGATCCCCCTTTTCGCTATGTAGGTTCAACTACCTTTTGATGTGGGCCCTCTCATTCCTCCCAAATCTAAGGATCATATGGTTGAGGACCTCTTCATACGAATCATTCTATTTCCTTTTAATGCTTCGAGCCACTATTTCTTGAAGCCTTTGTAGCTCTTCCTGGACTTTGGCTAGGTTCACCAAGTGGATTTTGAAAGAAAGGCTGTTGGCAAAAGAAGTTGTATAAATTGATTGCATTGCAACACTGAAGCAACTACTTGGTAGAATCCTTGGTTACATTGAATACGGCTACATCCCTAATTGGACCACATAATATTGTAATACACTCTTCATTGTTCTTCAATACAACTACATCCTTATTCCAAAAACCAACCCCAAGTACCTACTAGGACCATGGACGGCTACATAATATTATAACAAACATCATAACTAGACCTACACCTACACTCTTCATGAATGATTGATCATGCTTCATTAACATGATGTCATTCTCCAGCTACTTCACTCACTTCTTCAATAGCTTAATAGTATCCTCTTCTTCTCGTGTATTAGTGGGGAACAACTGACTGGGTCTACTTGCTTCTCCAATTGGTTCACACCACATGAAAAACCCACACCCTTGAGGAAATTTTTCACACGTTTGATAAAGCCTATCGAGATAACTCTGAAATTTTCACAACTGCTTTCTTCCCACATTTGCATTTCTTCTTCATGTACTTTAGATAGTTACCTCAATGATCATTGACACTTGAAGTTAAATGCACACAAGAAATAAAAAGTAAGTCTGCATAAACATAACATAACAAGGTCAACAATATTTATCTACCTTAGTTAGTCAACTTTTCGTGATCAACAATATCTATGAAGGTATGAAGGTAGCAAAATCCATGCTTAACCAACATTCTTCAAAAGTGTAGGACCATATTGCAATTCTTCTTAAAAATATCAAGATCTTCAAGCAGATCCTTTAATACCACTCATGCTTACCAGTGCCTTTACAACAACATTTTTTTCTCAATATACCACCACAACAGTTGAACACACTGACTACAGTCTCCACACCAAACTTATATAATGTTGACTCAGTTAGTTTGCCACAAAATATTATAATACATCAGTGTTGTGGACAAAGATTTCTATTAATTCAACAGAATGACCATCATGTTACCAACAAATGCCACACCAATTATCTTTCCTCATAATATCAGTTACATTCATCATCTAACAAGTCCAATTATTAGGACAACTGTAAAATCCAGCCCTAACCTTAACCCGGAAACCCTGTTGTTTGTAGGTCCGAAGAGCCGAAGTGAAGGAAGAAGGCAACTATGGGCCATCTTAGTGGAAGACATGGTGTTTGACCCGGAACCCATGGAAATTGATGGTGGTGTTCCATACTTGGAAACTTTGGCAGTGTTAGACAAAAAACTGCACCTCAGTGAAGAAGAGCTTGGGTGATGAACCTAAAGCCTAGTTGGACATGATTTGAAAGCATTCCTCTATGCTAGATGAGTCAAATGTTGAGTTGGGAGAAGCTCATTTGATTTTGAAGAAGTTTGGGCCTTGAAGTCCCTGACTAAGCCTTACTGTCAGGCTTGGTCGACTGGGCCAGTCGATTAAGCAGTCGACCAACAGGGACAACAAGATCTTGTAAGATCCTCTAATTAGGGTTTTGATGCTCTATTTAATAGGACTTCATGTTTCTTAGCCTCTTTTGTTTCTAAAACCTCTCTCAACATCTTTCTTGGTGTTGTGGAAGATCTACTTGCAAATTCTCAAAGTTTTCATCTCTTGTTCATCATCAAGGTTAGTAATCTCTTAACTTGCTATTGAATTACTCTTGCTATGATCTAATCTCCTTATTGTGATTATGAAGTAGGTATTGCATCCTTGCAAACACCTCTTCTACAATCTCCAAAGTTGAGAATGAATCTCCATTCATTCCATATTTGATTATCTAAGTGAGATCATTGATATCTTCATGAATGTATGTTTAATCTTAATTCTCTAGCATGTTAGATCCATCCTCATGTTAGTTCTTATCTCTGATCTATTGCTAATGATCCATTAGAGTGAAACCTTGTTCTCTCTAATTTCTCCTTTGAATCCATGGTTGTTTTCATTGAAAACCATGTTTTTTATCAAATTAGAAAGTCATGATTTTGATCATTGTTGGTGTCTAATCTATGCTAGTTACTCTTAGATTATTGTTCCTAATGTTCCTTTGAATTTTCAGAGTGTTTTGAATCCCGGAAGATGAGTTTCGAATCAAAATTCAGTTTTCAACTGCGTATTGTTCACTTGGTTAACTGGTTGGTCAACTGGACCAATCGACCAAGCAAGCTGCCAAGGTTGACAGTAGCTTGTTTCTTCATCTGATTTGATCCGTTTGACTTCCAATCTTCTAGGGCTTTTTCCTAATGATGTATTTATACTTGTTTAGGGTTTGTTTGCTAACCTTGGACTTGATCTATTTGTTCTCTGGAATTTCTTTGAATCTAATTAAGGTAAGGATAGTTGTTTCCATATTAACCTAGATTTGCATGATCTTAGTTTCTAATTTGGGAATTTCATGGATTTGCTACAGTTCTTATAGTTTCTTATTATGATATTATTGTTGCAAGTACTCTAAGTACAGTAGGACCTTGTTCATGTATTCTCTTATTACTTTGATCATGTATGGATACTTATCCTTGTAATTTACATATTCAATTGATCATGTTTATATGATATGTCACATCCACCCAGCTGGTACCTCATTTGGAATACCCGGGAATGTGATCCACAGTCCAAGGATCAAGATTCGTAGGTCCATGCCTCCCACATACACAATGACATAATCATGAACAAAGATAATCAAAGTAAAAACATTTAATACTAAGTATCATGAATAAGATAAGATTAAATAAATCAGAGTGCGGAAGACAATAACAATAAAGTATGAACATAATCATAAAGGTGAGAGAAGGTATGATAACCACTCTCTCAGAGCAGCGGAAAAGAAGTGTGATTAAGTTAATTACAAGTTCAAGTATCAAAAGATAATCCCAAAAATAAGTTAGTTACATGACCAAAGGTTCCATAAATACACCAGAGAAATGAGGCACTAAGCTAGGGTTTCCTCTACTCTAATAACGGTCTCCTCAATGGTACGGATGAAGTAAACCCAGCTTTGCCGCTCCCTCACAATTGTGGGGCTAACCCTGGTGAGGATAGTAATCCTCCTCGGCACCAACACTCGGATCTTCATAGAAGCCACTACCCAAAGGGTAGTATGCGGAATCATAGTCCGTCTCAAAGGGGATGCCATCATAGTCTTCGATACCTGTAGGATAATCTAAAAACATTTCTACAAAAGGAATGAGTTCAAAAAAATCAGCAAGGCAGTTATTCCATAATTAGAAATCATACATATACAGAACATACATAATGCAATGTGATATGGAACATATGATGCAATATGATTCTAACTCTATAAATGCTAGTCTCTAGGGTAAACATGCTTTAAGTCATAGCACCATACTTCTTTGGGTGGTCAGTCACTCCCCCTCAATCATACAAGATATCTTGGGTCTGCCAGGGAAGTTCGATAAAGTCATCTCAAAAACCATGGTAATGGAATAGGTCACCACTCTCTCACATCACCATTTGGTATAAGTACCGGCGCATGTCACAGAAAAGCCTAGCCCAATGCAAGTCATCTACTCAGTCGGTCAAGTCAGATCCAGATACGTCCATTCCTCGCCCCCGGCGATCCTTTCCGGTATCCTTCACACTAGAGTCAGCGAAATCCCGAATTTTGGACTCATCAACCCTATTGGTCATCCACAAATAGTAAACGGGAAGCTCTCACGGACTCTCACGGATTGGTTACCGGTCTTGAGCGCCCGTGAGCCCAAGTCTAGCCATTTGCAACCCTACCAATAAATGGCCCTTTTCGGGTATCCGTAGCATGGTTTATGTCCCCTACCGGATTGGTTACCGGCCTAGAGCGCCCATCCAACCATACACTACCACGGGTTGTTCGGTCTCAATGCCCTTCCGATTCGGGTCTGACACGACAAGGATAAACCTAGCCAACCAACTAGACAGTCCTATGTATGTCATCCAATAACCCGAGAGAGTGTCGATAGGCACCATCGGAGAACATCCCATACTATTCCCTCTAATGCCTAAGGACAGAAGTGTCAATAGAACACTCCCCAATCCCAAGTCAATACGTAAGCAATCACATATTCAAGTTCATCATCTTTCATGCATCCAATGCATCTTATCATAAAATTTAAATCATGATATTGAAATGAATCATCATAGACATAAGTAAACAAGAATAGTAAGGTAACATGACAAAAGTATGAAGATGTCAATACTACTGTTCTAACACATATATAACAGTCTTATAAAGATTTAAAAGAAATCAAAAGGTTCTATTCATAAACAAGAACATAAATCATAAGTTGGTGATCTATATATTTATGGAGATAACCAACCTTACCTTGGGTTGAATTGATGATGAATTGAGGGTACCAAGAAATAGTCAAAATAATTGTTAAGGCCCTAAACAAACATCAATAATAAGTAAGAGAAGAAATTAGGAAGATTGGATATCAATTGGATCAAAACTGGCTAAGGTTGTTGTCAGCAACAACTTTGGTCGATGGTTTTGGTCGATGGTATCGACCAAAAGGATCGACCAAAATTTCCTTCGGGACAGAATGATGGATTTTGGGTGTTTTCATCCGAAATTGGTTTTCCGGTGTTCGGATCAATCTGAAACTTGGAGGAACACTTAACAACAGTAGTAGGACACTATAAGTCAAGAAATTTACCCAATCCAATGGTCCAAACAAAAAGCCCCAAATTGAGCTAACAAGTTCAAGTGACAAACATCATGGCATGAGTTGGGATTGATTGCATTGTCATGGCAATGGCATGTAATAGCTAGGGGAACTAATAGAATTTCGATTGGAATCGTATAGAAGTGATAAACATGATCATAGCATGCCCTACAACTCAATTTGGTACAAAATGACATGATGTTAATAGAAAAATAGAGGAATACATATGCTAGGCATGAGGTGGAGGCATAGCATCAATGGATGGCTAAGAAACTCATAGGTTAATCATGTGTAGACACTTGGAGTGGTGGTTGCAAGGTTGCAGCACCATTTCCAATGTCTCACCAGCAAGAAAGGAAAAGAAAAGAATAGAAAATGGTAGGATAGAGAGTGGAATGGTGATTCATACCTTAGTGTGGAAGAAGTAGACAAGAATCAATAGTAAACAATGAGCTTTTGATGAGGTGCCCTTCACATTAGCCAAGGAGGTGCCTTGGGAAGCTCTCCCCACGATTTCAGGTGAGAAAATGATTGCACAAGGCTCAAGGCTCAAGGTCATAATAAATAGAATAGGAATATTCCATGGAATCTTTAACTTGGCAGACTGGGAAACTTTGGTCGATGGTTTTGGTCGATGGCATCGACCAAAATGTTTCTCAGCAGAAAAACAGGTTTAGTTCAGCAACTTCAAGTAGGCATTTGAAAGGCTATACAAGGTCAATTTGAGTGAGGTTTTCTTCCACAATTCAATCAAGAAGTCTAGTTTCGGGGAATACCTTCGGATTGTGCACAGGAGGTCATTAGGTGCATCAACGAGATTAATCTTCTCTGATGCGCAGACTTTCCTTAAACACTGATAATGCATTTAAGCAAGGGGTATCATCATCAATGTCCATAGGCTCGGTCTCCGAATCATGATCATCAATCAGAATGGTCCAAAGGTCTCTTCTACCACCGCTTCGGGTCTTCGGACCTGAATACAACAGTGGATCCGGGTTAGGGTCAGGGTTAGAATAGGGCTGGATATTACATTCTCCCCCCCCCCCCTTAAAAGAAATTTCGTCCTCGAAATTGAAAGCGTACCTGTGCTTCCAAAAATATGAGGAAACTTCTCCTTCATGTCATCTTCTTTCTCCCATGAAGCTTCTTCGGGGGTATGGTTCTTCCATCGAATCTTCACCAAAGGAATGGTGCGATTCCGCAACTGCTTGTCCTTTCTATCTAGGATCTCGGCTGGTCCTTCATCATAAGAAAGATCGGCACTAAGTCCTTCGGGTGCTTGCTGTAGTATGTGCTCCGAGTTCTCTATGTACTTTCGAAGCATTGAAACATGGAACACATTGTGAACTCCAGCAAGAGATGGAGGCAAGGCCAAGCAGTATGCTACAGGTCTAACCTTCTCCAAAATCTCAAAAGGTCCAATGAAGCGGGGGCTAAGCTTTCCTTTCACATTGAATCTCGTCACCCCTTTCATAGGTGATACTTTAAGGAAAACTTTCTCTCCGATTGGAAATTCTAAGTCGGTTCTTCTCTTATCGGCATAAGATTTCTGTCTAGATTGAGCAGACTTGATCCTTTCCCGAATCATATCAACCATATCACTTGTAGCTTCTATCATCTCTGGACCTAAGACTTTTCTTTCACCAGTCTCAGTCCAATACAAAGGCGTTCTACAAGTGTTACCATACAAAGCCTTAAACGGAGCCATGCCTATTGTTGCTTGATAACTGTTGTTATAGGCAAACTCAACTAAGGCTAAGTGTTCATCCCAATTTCCACCCATGTCAACCACACAAGATCTAAGCATGTCTTCTAGTATATGAATTGTCCGCTCAGATTGTCCATCAGACTGTGGGTGATGAGTTGTACTCAGATTCAATTGGGTTCCCAAGGCTTTTTGTAGACCATTCCAAAACCTTGAGGTGAACCTAGGATCACGGTCAGAAACAATACTCACCGGCACTCTGTGTAGACGAACTACATTGTCCACATAAAGTCTAGCTAGCTTATCCAAGGTGTTGGTGATCTTCATAGGAATGAAATGGGCTGATTTGGTCAACCTATCAACAATCACCCACACAGTGTCATTTCCCTTACTCGTCCGAGGCAAGCTAGTCACGAAGTCCATTGAGATGTCTTCCCACTTCCAACTAGGAATAGGAAGGGGCTGAAGTAATCCAGATGAGGGTTGACGAACAGCTTTTACACATTGGCAAGTTTCACACCTGGCAACGAAGTCTTCAACGTCCGCTTTCAAACCGTTCCACCAAAAATGTTCCCTTAAGTCTTTGTACATTTTGGTACTTCCAGGGTGTACTGTAAAGATGGACTGGTGTGCTTCTTTCAATGTTTCCTTCTTGATTTCATCAACAGCAGGCACACAGAGTCTACCTCTAAACAATAAGGTACCATCCATAGATGTACTAAAAGCAGGGTCCTTTCTGAATTCAAGGCAATTTTATCAATCTTCTCTTTCAACTCTAGATCAGAACTTTGCAAGGCAACAATTTTATCTCTAAGGGAGGATCTTGCAGTCATGGCATAAAGAATACAATCCGAACCCTTAGGGACCACTTCCAAACCAAATCTTTCCATCGAGGACAACAAAGGCCGACTCAAAGCATTTAAATCCAACTCTTTTCTTTGACTCTTTCTACTAAGAGCATCCGCGACTACATTTGCTTTACCCGGGTGGTACTGGGTGTCACAATCATAGTCAGAGACCAATTCCAACCATCTTCTTTGTCTCATATTCAACTCCTTCTGGGTGAAGAAATATTTCAAACTTTTATGATCCTTAAAGATGGCGATCTTCTCACTGTATAGATAGTGTCTCCAAATTTTCAAAGCAAATACAACAGCTGCAAGCTCTAAGTCATGAGTGGGGTAGTTCCGCTCATAATCCTTTAGTTGCCGAGAGGCATAAGCCACTACCTTGCCGTGTTGCATCAACACGCAACCCAAACCAATTTTAGAAGCATCAGTGTAGACTATCAATCCACCGGAACTATCAGGTATAGTCAAAACCGGAGCGCTTGTCAATCTAACTTTCAGCTCTTCAAAATTCTTCTCACAAGAATCGGTCCAAACAAACTTCTCTTCTTTCCTAGTTAGCCTAGTCATAGGGGCGGCCAACCTAGAAAAGTTTTCAATAAATCTCCGGTAGTATCCTGCTAATCCAAGGAAACTTCTTATCTCAGTCACGGTCTTCGGTCTTTCCCAATCAGTAACAGTTTGAACTTTCTCTGGGTCAACACGAATACCCTCGGCTGAAACAACATGGCCAAGAAATACTACACTTGAGAGCCAAAAGTCACAGTTGCTAAACTTAGCATAGAGTTTCTTTTCTCTCAACCTTTGCAATGTGAAGTTCAGGTGCTCCACATGCTCTTCTTCATTCTTTGAGTAAATCAAGATGTCATCAATGAAAACGATTACAAACTTACCGAGCACATCGTGAAATACTCGGTTCATGAGGTCCATGAACACGGCAGGGGCATTAGTTAAGCCAAAAGGCATCACTTTAAATTCATAATGTACGTACCTTGTTCTGAACGCTGTCTTAAAGATGTCACTTGACTTAACTTTCAACTGGTGATATCCCGATCTCAAATCAATCTTTGAAAAGACAGCAGCACCCTTCAACTGATCAAAAAGGTCATCAATTCGAGGCAAAGGGTATCTATTCTTGATTGTTAGCTTGTTCAACTCCCGGTAGTCAATGCACAGACGCATACTACCATCTTTCTTCATTACAAACAAGACCTGAGCTCCCCAAGGCGACACGCTTGGCTGCACGAAACCTCTCTCTAAGAGTTCATTCAACTGAGTTTGCAACTCTTCGAGTTCAGTAGGTGCCATTCTGTAAGGGGCCTTGGATACAGGAGCTGCTCCAGGAATTAAGTCTATAGAAAACTCAACTTCCCTATCAGGAGGTAAACCTGACAAGTCATCTGGAAAAACATCAGCAAATTCACTAACAACTCTGACTTCTTCAAGTCTCTTCTTCCCTTTGACCTTGCTTCCAGACGAAGCATCTTCCAAAAAGCCATGGACTTGCATTAGAGTGGACAAGGACTTCTTGCTAAATCTTCCCTTCTCTCCTTGAAATTCAAAAACCGAATTCTCTTCTACACGAAACTGGACCTTCTTCGAGGAGCATAAGATCACGGCATTGTAGAAGGTCAACCAGTCGATCCCCAAGATTACATCAAAATCTCTCATGTCAAACAATACAAGATTTGCCTTCAGATTCCTTCCACAAATCAAAACAAAACAACCTTCTAACACTTTATCTAGTTTAACAGCAGACCCAACAGGGTTACAAATAGACAAATAACTAGATAAACATCGAGGTGTCAAGTTAGTCTTCAAGGCAAAAGTAGATGATATGAATGAATGTGATGCACCCGTATCAAATAATACAAATTAATGCGGGAAGAGAAGCAACTAACAGAGTACCTGTGACAACATCGTGACAGGGATCTTGCTCAATGCCAGATATGCTAAACACTCTGCCAGAGGGAGGGGCAGAAGTAGCAGCAGGAGTACTCTTCACGACAGGAGCTTGAGGTTGCACTGACTTCTTGGGGTAGAAACGAGCATAATGGCCTGCTTGCTTGCAGAGGAAGCAAGTGGAGTCTCTCGGTCCAATAGGAGCTGCAGCAGGGGGAGGTCTCTGATATGCTGGCCTAGGATTCACCATCCCAGGTCTAGGAGGATAAGTAGCTCCCTGAGGTCTGACTCCACTGGACTGACCATGATAGCTCACAGGAAGAGAATTAGGATTCTGGCCAAAGTTTCTCGGCTAAAAGGCGGGAGCAGGGTAAGGAGCAAGTCTAGCAAAACGCCGATCAGTGCGGTCTACAAAGCCAGGGGGCCTAGACTGCTAGGGTTTCTAAACTCGAGCATTTTCCTTTTCATTTTCTTCAAGCTTCTTTGAGTTTTGAACCACCTGAGCATATCCTTCAAGAGGCAAGACAGTGAGGTATGCTTGATAGAAGGCCGCAAACCCTTGAAAAACTTCTTCGCTCTGGCTTCATCAGACTTAAAGGATTCGGGGGCGAAGAAAAAGAGTTCTTCAAATTTTTGCTGATACTCAAGCACAGACAAGGTACCCTGTACTAAAGCCATGAACTCAGCCTCCTTAGCATCTTTTACAGCTTCCGGAAAGTAGTTCTTGCAAAAAGCTTCCTTAAACTTCTCCCAGGTGACAACACCAGCATTCAAGGTCTCCAGGATAGGCCTAGTGGAAGCCCACCATGCATCAGCTTCTTGCTGAAGCTTCTGCTCGGCAAACAACATTTCTGAGCATCAGAACATTGCAAATGTCTGAAGGCCTTCTCCAATTCTCGAAGCCACTTGTTCAGAAAGAGGGTGTCCTTTGTTACTCCAGTAAAAGAAGGTACTTGTAACTTTAAGAAACTTTCCATCAAATGGGTGTGGGGTGTCCCGGTGAATCTTTCCACAAGAGGGGCTGCGGCTTCAGAAGTTCCAACTCTGGCACAGTTCTCATTGCGAAGGGTAGCAAAACCAGCCATCATTTCATTAAATTGGGCAGCCTGCTGATGCATCATGTTGGTCATGACGTTGGCGATATCTCTAAAGCTTCCGATATCGGGGGCACCAGGGATGCCATTTGTGGTGTGGTTATCATCCTGTGTCTGCTGATCGAAGCCTCTAGCAGGGGTTTCCTCGTTTCCGTTGCTGCCGGATCCGACGAAAAGGTTTCTAAGTAAGACCATTCTGCAAGAATCAAAGATAAGGATACCAAGATTTCAAATCTGACAACGACAGCTTGATCAACGAATAGGATAACCAAATCATGGTTAGAATCATCAATATAGTAGCCAAATAAATCAATATTGCACAAAATCCAAAGGAGTTAAGTCAAAAATCAGAAATTCCCAAAAATAGCCCAAAGCAGGAAACTGACCAACTTTGGTCAATGCTTTTGGTCGATAGTATCGACCAAAATGATCAACCAAAAAGTTTCTGTGTGAAAAATAAGATTTAAAGGGCCCACTTCTCATTTCATTTTCATTTCTCACTCAACCATTTCGAGTTTAGCTCTGGGGAAGACGATTTTCTAGGGTTTTCAAAGGTGCTAGGACTTGATTCAAGGCTTCAACCATTCTTGAGATTCTCATTTGATCATCAACACAAGTAGGTTCTCCTTCTCTTTCTCTTTTCTTGAAAACTTCTTTTACCATAGATGTGTTTTCCATCAAAACTGAAGAATACATGTTGCTAATGGTTAGAATCATGCATGTAAGTGATTAGAAACATGTTTCCATAGTTTTTCAAGCAAGTCTAAGTTCCAAACACAAGATTGCATTCATTTTGGTTATCACTACACTATTCATTTCACAAAAACTCAACTTTACAAAAACTTGTCTCATTTTCAAACCAAAAGGAATTTTATTATGAAATAAATTTCTACAATACTGATTTACTATGGGGAAGGTGTTCCCACTCTCCATTCAATCAAATTCCAATTTTTGAAAAATCACAAATGCAAGCCAAAGGAGGGATTTTCTCTCTCCTACTTGCTGAATTTTCACTTTGAATAAGCTAAAAAGATGGATTTTCACCAAATGAAGTATTCTAGCTTGCTTATGCAGGTCTTATGCATATGTTAGCATAATCAAATCAAAATTTTACCAAGATTGAAATTTTCTGAAAATTTACGAAAATGCCCTTCATCTAACAATCATACACTGGGCCTAATCCAAATGGGTTTCTTTCTTCGTTTCAACAGATTCACTATGCCTAGAGGAGGTAGACGAGTGGATAGAGGTCGAGGACTTGTTCCCCGGGAAGAGGTTACAAATGAGGAGCATTTTACTACTCCTATGGCGGAGTTTCTACACGAGCACTATTTTCATGATATACCGATCGAGCATGGACGATTGGTTGATGTGGATGATTTAGAGGTATTTCGCATCAGAGAGATTAGAGGCTATGGATTGGCTTCACTTATACACTACGGCACAGCCAGTCTATCCAGCTCTTGTCAGGTACTTCTATAGTAACCTGACTTACCGTATCGAGGATGATCCATGGGATGGTTCTAGGATTGTCATGGATTCTATGGTTGGAGGTAGGGAGATCAGCTTCACTACCAGGACATTGGCTCGCATCTTAGATGTCCCAATTGTACAAGATTCTCGTTGGTGGATTCCCGCTGGTACAGACATCACAGATGTTCTTCTTCCCTATGAGGTATACGAGGTATGCATGACTCTATGGGATGACATTAACTGCTATACGCCCCGGTGTGGTACCGCGATGCGTTTTTCAGCTCAGGTTATCTCTCGTATCGTCGGGCGAAACATCCTTCTGAAGGCAGAGCACCATAGCAAGGTCTCAGCGATGGAGGCACTGGTTATCTATAGCATGTATACTGGAGTGCAGATCGATTTAGCATACATCATGCAGAATGTTATGATTGATCAGGTTGAGTTTCCTGGGGATAGGAACTTGGCTTTCGGTCGACTCTTGACTCGTGTTTTTGAGCATTTTGATGTGGACTTGGAGCATACACCCATGATTCAGGGTCGAGACTTAGGTGAGAACATCGGCTCATGGTCGATCAGGAAGATGGGGCTCCATGATGCTGTCAGATCAAAGGATGAGGATGACATCGATGATGCATCAGGAGATGATAGTACTGATGATGATGATGGTGATGACGATGATGAGCATGGTGAGGATGATGATCAGGGTCATGATGAGGCTTCGAGACATGAGGAGGTTCCCACTCCACGATTCAGTGAGGTCGGAGGTCCATCTCATGCGACTTCTGAGGCTCCAGATGTGGCTTCTCATCAGCCGTCTATTTACTCCATACTTGAGAGGATCGAGGCTCGACAGGAGAGGATAGAAGTACACATGTGCACCCTTGGTGAGAGGTTTGCACGACTGGAGGAGGAGTTCAGATCTAGGAGGGATCAGACAGATCGTCGGAGTCGATCACCTATATGTATAGTACTAGGAATTTTCTTTTATGCTATCTTGGATGTATCTCTTTTTCAGACTTGTAAAATTCGCCTATGTAATTAATGAAGATCAGTTATTTTGTTTATATTATTGTGTCTTATTCATGAATCGAATTGTGCTTCAATATTTTGGTTTCTAATCCAGGTTATCTATTATTCGCTTCTAAGAGTACTTGAGTCACTTTCGGATCTGTGACTCGGAATGTTCCGTCACCGTTTCTGTGGTCGGGGTTCCACTTGATCTTGGGCTCTGATACCAATCAGTCACATCCACCCAGCCGGTACCCCATTTGGAATACCCGGGAATGTGATCCACAGTCCAAGGATTAAGATTCGTAGGTCCATGCCTCCCACATACACAATGACATAATAATGAACAAAGATAATCAAAGTAAAAACATTTAATACTAAGTATCATGAATAAGATAAGATTAAATCAATCAGAGTGCGGAAGACAATAACAGTAAAGTATGAACATAATCATAAAGGTGAGAGAAGGTATGATAACCACTCTCTCAGAGCAGCGGAAAAGAAGTGTGATTAAGTTAATTACAAGTTCAAGTATCAAAAGATAATCCCAAAAATAAGTTAGTTACATGACCAAAGGTTCCATAAATACACCAGAGAAATGAGGCACTAAGCTAGGGTTTCCTCTACTCTAATAACGGTCTCCTCAATGGTACGGATGAAGTAAACCCAGCTTTGCCGCTCCCTCACAACCGTGGGGCTAACCCTGGTGCGGATAGTAATCCTCCTCGGCACCAACACTCGGATCTTCATAGAAGCCACTACCCAAAGGGTAGTATGCGGAATCATAATCCGTCTCGAAGGGGGTGCCATCGTAGTCTTCGATACCTGTAGGATAATCTATAAACATTTCTACAAAAGGAATGAGTTCAAAGAAATCAGCAAGGCAGTTATTCCATAATTAGAAATCATACACATACAGAACATACATAATGCAATGTGATATGGAACATATGATGCAATATGATTCTAACTCTATAAATGCTAGTCTCTAGGGTAAACATGCTTTAAGTCATAGCACCATACTTCTTTGGGTGGTCACTCACTCCCCCTCAATCATACAAGATATCTTGGGTCTGCCAGGGAAGTTCGATAAAGTCATCTCAAAAACCATGGTAAGGGAATAGGTCACCACTCTCTCACATCACCATTTGGTATAAGTACTGGCGCATGTCACCGAAAAGCCTAGCCCAATGCAAGTCATCTATTCAGTCGGTCAAGCCAGATCCAGATACGTCCATTCCTCGCCCCCGGCGATCCTTTCCGGTATCCTTCACACTAGAGTCAGCGAAATCCCGGATTTCGGACTCATCAACCCTATTGGTCATCCACAAATAGTAAACGGGAAGCTCTCACGTCCTCTCACGGATTGGTTACCGGTCTTGAGCGCCCGTGAGCCCAAGTCTAGCCATTTGCAACCCTACCAATAAATGGCCCCTTTCGGGTATCCGTAGCATGGTTTATGTCCCCTACAGGATTGGTTACCGGCCTAGAGCGCCCATCCAACCATACACTACCACAAGTTGTTCGGTCTCAATGCCCTTCCGATTCAGGTCTGACACGACAAGAATAAACCTAACCAACCAACTAGACAGTCCTATGTATGTCATCCAATAACCCAGGCGATAGGCACCATCAGAGAACATCCCATACTATTCCCTCTAATGCCTAAGGACAGAAGTGTCAATAGAACACTCCCCAATCCCAAGTCAATACGTAAGCAATCACATATTCAAGTTCATCATCTTTCATGCATCCAATGCATCTTATCATAAAATTTAAATCATGATATTGAAATGAATCATCATAGACATAAGTAAACAAGAATAGTAAGGTAACATGACAAAAGTATGAATATGTCAATACTACTGTTCTAACACATATATAACAGTCTTATAAAGATTTAAAAGAAATCAAAAGGTTCTATTCATAAACAAGAACATAAATCATAAGTTGGTGATCTATATATTTATGGAGATAATCATCCTTACCTTGAGTTGAATTGATGATGAATTGAGGGTACCAAGAAATAGTCCAAAATAATTGTTAAGGCCCTAAACAAACATCAATAACAATTTAGAGAAGAAATTAGGAAGATTGGATATCAATTGGATCAAAACTTGCCAAGGTTGCTGTCAGCAACAACTTTGGTCGATGGTTTTGGTCGATGGTATCGACCAAAAGGATCGACCAAAATTTCCTTCGGGACAGAATGATGGATTTTGGGTGTTTTCATCCGAAATTGGTTTTCCGGTGTTCGGATCAATCTGAAACTTGGAGGAACACTTAACAACAGTAGTAGGACACTATAAGTCAAGAAATTTACCCAATCCAATGGTCCAAACAAAAAGCCCCAAATTGAGCTAACAAGTTCAAGTGACAAACATCATGGCATGAGTTGGGATTGATTGCATTGTCATGGCAATGGCATGTAATAGCTAGGGGAACTAATAGAATTTCGATTGGAATCGTATAGAAGTGATAAACATGATCATAGCATGCCCTACAACTCAATTTGGTACAAAATGACATGATGTTAATAGAAAAATAGAGGAATACATATGCTAGGCATGAGGTGGAGGCATAGCATCAATGGATGGCTAAGAAACTCATAGGTTAATCATGTGTAGACACTTGGAGTGGTGGTTGCAAGGTTGCAGCACCATTTCCAATGTCTCACCAGCAAGAAAGGAAAAGAAAAGAATAGAAAATGGTAGGATAGAGAGTGGAATGGTGATTCATACCTTAGTGTGGAAGAAGTAGACAAGAATCAATAGTAAACAATGAGCTTTTGATGAGGTGCCCTTCACATTAGCCAAGGAGGTGCCTTGGGAAGCTCTCCCCACGGTTTCAGGTGAGAAAATGATTGCACAAGGCTCAAGGCTCAAGGTCATAATAAATAGAATAGGAATATTCCATGGAATCTTTAACTTGGCAGACTGGGAAACTTTGGTTGATGGTTTTGGTCGATGGCATCGACCAAAATGTTTCTCAGCAGAAAAAACAGGTTTAGTTCAGCAACTTCAAGTAAGGATTTGAAAGGCTATACAAGGTCAATTTGAGTGAGGTTTTCTTCCACAATTCAATCAAGAATTCTAGTTTTGGGGAATACCTTCGGATTGTGCACAGGAGGTCATTAGGTACATCAACTAGATTAATCTTCTCTGATGCGCAGACTTTCCTTAAACACTGATAATGCATTTAAGCAAGGGGTATCATCATCAATGTCCATAGGCTCGGTCTCCGAATCATGATCATCAATCAGAATGGTCCAAAGGTCTCTTCTACCACCGCTTCGGGTCTTCGGACCTGAATACAACATTGGATCCGGGTTATGGTCAGGGTTAGAATAGGGCTGGATATTACATGATATCTTTCTATATGTTGGAATATCAGTTGTGTATGTTATGACTGAATTGGAAATGTGAATGTTTAGGTATGATTTGGGATTGGGAATGTCCTTTTGACGTTTCTATCCTTGGACATCAGTGGAAGTGGTATGGGACATTTCCTATGGTGCCCTGTGACTCTTTCTCGGATTATTGGTTGTCATACCTAGGGCTTGTCTAGCGGTGTTTGGCTAGGATTTCCCTGTTATATTAGACCTGATTCAGAAGGGTATTGAGACCGAGTAACCCGTGGGGTGCTAAAGACCGGTAACCAACCCGTGAAAGGACATGGATCACATTGTGAGGCCATTCATTGGTAGGTTCGCAAGTAGTAGTCTTGGGCTCATGGGCGCTCAAGACCAGTGATGTAATCCGTGAGAGGACATGAGAGCTTCCCGTTTATTATTTTTGGATGACCAATAAGGTTGATGAGTCCGTAATCCAAGTTGGTTGTAGCCAAAGGATACGCTAACTCTAGTGAAAAGGATACAGGAAAGGATCCCGAGAGGGGAGGAATGAAAATATCTGACTCTGACTTGTTATAACCAAGTAGATGACTTGCATTTTGCTAGGTTTTACCTTGACATGCACCAATACTTATACCAATGGTGATGTGAGAGAGCGGTGACCTAAACCCCAGCCAAGGAATGTTCGAGAGGGATGCAGGACCCAATTACCACCGAAGAACCCAAGATACTGAGATGCTTGAGGGAGAGTGATTTGAGACCTACCCAAAGGAGTATGGTGCTATGACTTAAAGCACGTCTACCAATAGAGACCAGCATACATAGAGTTAGATTCATACATGCATTGTCTGTCTCATATCATCTTGCATCATGTTATGTTTAGTATCATGTTTACTAAGTTACTGTGGATATAACTTGCTTTACTAAGTTCTTTTGAACTCACTCCTTTTTGCAAATATCTTTGTTAGACTATCATGCAGGTACTGACGAATATGAAGGCCAGTAATATGAAGCATAAGCTGATGACGCATACTACACCCAAATTGGTGGCTATGGTGACTACAAAAGTGAAGAACTCATGGGTGAAGACGTATTGTAACAACCCCCGTATTTCTAACCTGGGATCCGTATTGCAAGTCCAAGAACCCGAAGGTCTAGCCGGGTAAATTTGTGGAGTGTTCGGATAGAAGTCCATGATCCTATGGAGTGTTCGGATAGAAATACTATTATTTATCCTCTCCCTTGTATTTTCTACTAGGGTCGTGGGTTCGCCCATTGCCCTAGATATGTGATTGCTTTGTTGTGGTTGGGGGGGAGTGCCCTTTTGGCATTTCTGCCATAGGATACCATAGGAGGCGGTATGGGATGTATTCCTATGGTGCCCTTGGCACTTTCCCTAATTATTGATTGACATATGTAGGGCATGTCTAGAAGTATTTGGCTAGGTGACCTCTTGAGTACTACTACTCTTCCGGCAGGGGTATTGAAGCCGGTTAACCCGTGATGGTAGTGACTGGGTCCTGTATCAAGCAGACCCACTATCATCATAGAGAGGTAGGGTTGCATATAACAGATAAGGGCTCATGGGCACTCAAGACCGATGAAACGACCCGTGAGAGAACATGGAGATCATCCTATCTATTATATGTGGATGACCACTGGGTTAAGGGATGTAATCCAACAGATGCCTCCCATTGAGGATTACATTCATAGGTGGGAAGGTATTGAACCAACAGAGCACTAGGCGTGAGGGGAGATATCCGGACCATTGTAGTACGAGACTGTATGACCCTGCACTGGGCTTAGGTTTGTCCCTGATACGCGCCATCTTATACCAATGGTGATGTGAGAGAGTGGTGACTTAATCCCCAACCATGGCTCGATGAGACTTTACCCAACAGCCGCGGAGAACCCAACAGACGTGCTTCAATGCCGTGAGGGAAGAGTGATGAGACTGCCCAAAGAAGACTGGTGTATGACTTAATGCGTGTCTACTTTAGAGACTACATTATAGAGTTAGGAACCTCATATCATCACTTTGCATTTGTTTATTTATATTATTAAATACATGTTTGTCTTATGAATGTTGAAATTGGAATTGTATGAAGATATGATGTGATTGTGTTATCTCACTGAGTTCTATGAACTCATTCCTTTATTTTGTTGTTTCTTTAAACTGTTCTACAGGTCATGAGGATCCCTTATCAGGTGGTTATCAAGACGGTGAAATTGGAGAAGAAGTGGAGGCACATGACGCTTCCTGTTCCTGCCAAGACTGCTGTTATGGAGAGTATTTTCCTTAGAATTCTTTAGATTATTTCCGCTGCAACGTTATACATTCTTTCTTTTCGTATAACTCTAATGTTTAGTTTTGAAAGGGTTTTGAATATTGTAATCCTTTCTTTTCATTCTTGATTATTAAATACTTGAACTGATTTATCTCTGGTCCATTTAAATTTACTTTATCATATATTGTATGGAATTATCCATGAACCTAGATCTTGCGGTGTATCACCCCCACGGGTATTCAGGTATGACCGGATCCGGCTGGGTGGGGTGTGACAGAAGTGGTATCAGAGCTTGGGTTCATACAAGTCCTAACTTTATATGATACAGTAGGGGCATCTGAGTCATCGATCCATAAATGACTCAAAATTTCTCTTAGAAGTGAATAATAGAGAACTTGGATTAGAAACTTGAATAAATGAAGCATAATACATCTTAGTTGAATAATACACAATAATTAAAGTTTATGACTTGTACTTGGGTTGTAATCATGGTTAGAGTTAGGCTTTCGGTTTTAAGTGTTGTGTATGTGTGTTGAGTTGTGAGTTGAGTGTTGAGTTGAAAGTTGTCTTCATAAAGTTGTCTTTGTGAGTGAGTCCTTGTTGTGAGGTGTTGTCGAGAGTAAGTCGTCATGAGTCTGAGTCGTGTCGTTGTCATGTATTGTCATATGAGTCTGAGTCGGGTGTTGTCATTGGGAGTAATGGTTGTATGTAGTCGTCATGAGTTATAAGTCATAACTAAACATCAACAACTACTAAAGCAACAAAAGAAAATGCATAATGTACAATAACATAAGCGAGACAAATTGAATTTCATTAATCAAATAAGAGACTTTTACAAGTCTAAAAAGAAATACATCTGTGAAAGCATAAAAGGAAGCTCCTAGCACTATCTATCTAGGTGATCTATTCCGGTGATCTTTCTGGTCCGTCCTAGATTTGAACTCTTTCTCCAGTCGTGCAAATCTTTTTCTCAAAGTGTACATATAAGACTCTATCCTCTTCTGTTGAGTATTCATTCTCCTAAGCGTGGAAGAAATCGATGACTGATGAGAAGCCACACCTGGAGCCTCAGAAGTCGTATGTGATGGATCTCCAATCTCACGGAAGCATGGTGTAGAAATCTCCTCGTGTTTCGGAATCTCATCTTGTCCTCAATCCTCATCTCTATGATCCTCATCTCCCTGATTATCAATATCATCCTCATCCCGAACTGGAACCCCGTCATGATCATCATCATCACCACCCCTGTGCTCATCACCAACAGCATCACCATTATCATCCTCATCCTACTCATCACCATCGTCCTCTGTGCCATCAGCCTTGGCAATATCACCCTCATCCTCTGACCTAACAGTGTGAAGCTGATTGCTCTACCTCCAACCGTAGAGTCGAAGATAATCCTAGTGCTATATGTTTAGGAAATTGTTCCTGAGAACAGAACTGATCTCTCATAGCCCGAGACTTTTTCTTCTGTCGTGTCAATCTAATCTTCTATAATGCATATGTGTGTCCCTATCCTCTCTTGTGTGGAAATCATTGCTGACAACTGAGAAACTACACCCAGTGCCTCGGAAATTGAATGCAATGGACCTCCATTCTCAAATTATCAAGCTGGAGTAGTTTCCTCCTCACCTGACTGATCCTCCTGATCCTGAGTCTCATCCCCATTATCCTCGTCCTCATCATCATCTTCATCCTGATTTTAACGCTCATCCGAAATTTGGATTGTTGCCTCCTTATCCTTGTATTACCTCCGCTTGTGGCGTAGGAATAGTACTCTAATCCTTGTCTCTACCTCTCCTTACCCTTAAGTGTTTTCTTCGTGGTGGTTGATGGGAATCTGAAGAGACAAGTTGAAATTTGCATTTCATGAGTAAAGGAAGTTAAGTAATGCAATAGTTGGCGAAGAAGGGTATTTTGGTAAATTCTCGAAAAAAATTTGTTTTGGTTGGAAGCAACGATTTGGACATGTTAGCATGTGTGCAAGCGTTAGTTTAGCATGCTAAGAAGGTTGTTTGGAGAAGATCCATCGAAACCCTTGGGTTTTCAAAAAAAAAAAAAAGCAAGGATGAAAGTTGTGGAAGAACCCTCCGGTAGAACTATTAGTCATAGAACTTGTCCCTGACCTCTATCAGCCCTCCTACCTCCTCTAGGCATAGTGAACCTGTTGAGACAAGAAGAAATTGCAATTGGATTAGTCCTTGTGTGTGTTTGATAGATGAAGGGCATTTTTGTAATTTTTCAAAAAAAATTTCAATTTTGTCAACGTTGTGATACGAACATACTAGCATGTGCATAAGACTTGGACGAACATGCTGGGATGGTTTGTTTGAAGAAAATCTATCAATTTTGCAGTGTGGATGTGAAAATTCAACAACTTTAGATGAAGGAATCATCTTTTGGGCAAGGTTTTGTGATTTTTGGAAAGTCGGATTTTGACCAAACGAAGTGTATGAGCACTTTCCTTGTGTTGAAACAGGCATGTAGGAATTGGTTTGGTGTCAAAATTCCTTTTGGTTTGAAAATGGGACAAGTGTTTGTGAAGTTGGGATTTTGGTAAAGTGAATAGTGAAATTGGTGCAAAGTGTGGGAAATCTTTTTGTTGAAGCTTAGCTTGTGTGGAAATTGGTTGGAGCATGTTTCTAACCAACATCAGCAAGCATTTCCCAGTTCTGAAGAAAATCATGTTGTTGGTAATGAAATTGAAAAGAAAGATAGGTAAGAATGAAGGTTTTCTTGTGTTGTTGATCTTGATAGTCTGTGTGAAGTGTCTGTGAGTGTTGTTTTGAGTTCCTCTTAGCTGTTTAAGAAGTCAGCCTAGAGTCCAGTACTCTTTACCCATTAGACCTATTCTTCATTGTACTTTCGATCCCCTTTGTAAAAATTCGGTGGAACAATCACACCCCTAAAGAAGTTCCTCATCTTATTGGGAGCTCAAGTATGCTTTCAATTTCGAGGACGAAATTATTTTAAGGGGGGAGATTGTAAAATCCCACCTAACCCTAACCTTGCTGTTGTGTCGAATGCATACCTACCATATACATTGTTCGATTTATTCTCTATCATATGAGTTGCCTAGTTTCGTTTAGTAGAAGTTTACCCCGAACTTGACCTATTCTCTCTTCGAGTTCTTCTTGTGCCTTCTATTCCTTTTGATAGGAGGGTGATCTTAAGTCATTCCCATGACTGATCCTTCTATCCCTGTTGTTCTAGAGTGAATATCCATATACTCTATAACCTTATGATTTCTCCACATGATGATTTTGAAAGGAAATCAAGTGTGACCTTCATGATTTGTTAACCCTTCTGATTGCTCCTGATTTCAAAGCATGTTAGATTTACTCCTCTGTTTTTATTACAAAAGACTTATTGTTATTTGTTTCCCGTAGATTTTGGGAGAAGAAAGTCAAGATAAAAGCAATGTATCTCCATCTCTTTGGAAGCCTAGTACTCTCCCAATTTCGAGGATGAAATTATTTTAAAGGGGGGAGAATGTGAAATCCAGCCCTAAACCTAGCCAGGACACCCTATCTGTTTTGGGTGATGTGGGGTTTGTTTAGTGTCAGACCTTTTTCTTAGAGTAATTTTTGAACGTGTGTTCATCGGCGATGGAGAATCCGATTGATGCAAATAAGGTATCAAATCGAAGATCGTCGAAAGAACTTTCCAACGAGCCAAAAATCACCTGAATCAGAGTTCATTTGGGGGTCCAACCATGGACTAGACGGTTGGACCGGTTCTCTCTTCTAAAGGGCAAAATGGCCATTTCACCTCCTAAATGTTTTTAGTTTTTCCCCAATCACCCAAATTCAGGATTTTTGAATTTAAATAGAGAAAGCTAGTGGGAGAGGAGAGAGAACTAGTGGAGCAAGCTTGGGGAGAAAATTGGTGCTTTGTTGTGTTGTAACCTTTAGTCCCACATTGCTTGGTGAAGGACTTGAGGGGTGAGAAGAAGACTTTAAAAGGAAGCTTCCTCCTCCTTTGAATAGCATCCCAAAAGAAAGGAATGTCCTACTTAGGAATATCCTCTCCTTGTTTAATTAAATATTGGAGTTTTCTTTTGAATCGTGGTTTTCTACGTAAATATTTGCGTTCTCTTCATTGCGGATTGCCTTATCCGGTGGGTATTAATTACTCGACATTTTGATGGGGCGGAATCACAATTTGGCTTTACGCGCTTAAACCTCCAAATCGCGCAAATATTTACGTAGAAAACCACTATTCAAAAGAAAACTCCAATATTTAATTAAACAAGGAGAGGATATTCCTAAGTAGGATATTCCTTTCTTTTGGGATGCTATTTAAAGGAGGAGGAAGTTTCCTTTTAAAGTCTTCTCCTCACCCCTCAAGTCCTTCACCAAGCAATGTGGGACTAAAGGTTACAACACAACAAAGCACCAATTTTCCCCCCAAGCTTGCTCCACTAGTTCTCTCTCCTCTCCCACTAGCTTTCTCTATTTAAATTCAAAAATCCCGAATTTGGGTGATTGGGGAAAAATTAAAAACATTTAGGAGGTGAAATGGCCATTTTGCCCTGTAGAAGAGAGAACCGGTCCAACCGTCTAGTCCATGGTTGGACCCCCAAATGAACTCCGATTCAGGTGATTTTTGGCTCGTTGGAAAGTTCTTTCGACGATCTTCGATTTGATACCTTATTTGCATCAATCGGATTCTCCATCGCCGATGAACACACGTTCAAAAATTACCCTAAGAAAAAGGTCTGACACTAAACAAACCCCACAGCACCCAAAACAGATAGGGTGTCCTGGCTAGGTTTAGGGCTGGATTTCACATCGGTTGCTAGTGGCGGTCGATTGAACCAAGAGACCGCCTGGTTCTGGTTGCGGGGTTTTGCCCTATTTTGCCCCCTGACTTCTATAAATAGCAACCCTCATCTAATTTACGAATATTTTATTTGTGGTTACCGTTTTTGGAGGTTAGACGGCTGCAGAGGAGTGCTGAAAGCAGATCTGAAGTGTTGTTGGAGTCCCAAAAGGTTCTACTGTTATTCATAGTCAATCCAGTTGAGGTAAGTGGTTCCCTGTTCACTTATGCATCACCACTTGCTATGATTAAGGTAGTTCAGTGTTCATCTTTGGTTGTTCTTGATCCTTCCTTTGCATTGTTTATCCTTTTGATGATCTTGGTTAGATCAGATCCGAAAATGAAACCTACTTTCGTGAAAAGGGCTAATCTGATCAAGGGAAGGTTTCTGGGTAATCCATTTGTGATGATTGTTAAGTTTCCTTTCACCCATTGGCTATAGGAGTGTTAGATTCAAGATTCAGCCTATGATCACTCGAAATCCGGATTGAAAACGGATGATCAAAAGCCTGAGTTTTGGATCTGAAACTTACTGTTTTGGGGCAGTCACTAGTGGCTGTCGCTCAACCTAAGCGATTGGCCCAAGCGATCGGCTGGTACACAGTGACCAAATGGCTTTTGGTTTTGATCCGATTTGATTCAATTGACTTATACCTTATTGTAAGTCTTTACAAATTGACTTGAACATGCTAGTCCAGTGTCTTCTTTCACTGTTCTTTTGTTCTATAGACTGTTGTAATCATGTTTCATATGTTGATCTTGTTATATGACTATTGTTTACACTGTCTTTACTTATACTATGATGGTTATGAATGTGATGTACTATGATGGTTGTGAATGTGATATACTGATGATGGTTAGTATGTGGTTCTGATGGATGAGGTATTCCGTTGGGATATCTTAGCTTGAGATATCAGAAGGTTGTGGTATGGGACACATGCCTGCTAATGTCTCCAGCACTATCATAACTATTGGATGACATACTTAGGTAGAGTCTAGAATTGCATGGCTAGGTACCCCACATGCTACTACCCTTTCTGTAGGAGAATTGAAGCTGGATGACCCGTGATGACAGTGATGTGATGTTGGTCCACTGTTGTCATATAAATGGTAGGGTTGCATATGTTAGGGTTGGGCTCATGGACGTCCAAGGAACGAACCGGGTGTCGTGAGGAGTCATGAGAGCATTCTGCCCCAACAATATGTGGATGACCATAGGGTTAGGGAATGAAGTCCAATAGCGGTAGCCAGTCCTTGAGGATTCTCATTCCTAGGTTGCAAAGGATACTGAACCGAGTTGGTTGGTGCCATAGGGGATGTATCTGGACTTCATGTAGTGTGTTACCTGTATGACCTTACATTGGATTAGAAACCCCGACATGCACCAGTACTCATTGCCAATGGTCGTGGTGAGAGAGTGTTGACTTAACCCCAGCCATGGTTTGAGAGCCAGGTGTGGACCTTCCATTTTACCCAGAATCCCTACAGAGGTAATCAGTCATTGCCGGATCAGAGTGACTAGACCTACCCAGAGGAGGGCTGGTGTATATCTTAAAGCATGTTAACTGTTAGAGATTTGCATAGTTAGAATCATAGTATCATTTATACTTTGCACTCATTCATATCATTTATGCACTTCTGATTTGTTTGGATATATGGATGGGAATTGTTATTGTTCTTACTGAGTTCTCCAGAACTCACTCCTTTGTTTGTATATGTTTTATTAGTCTACGCAGATGGAGGAAATGTGTCGGAAGATGGATTGGTTTCCTATGAAGGAACCTTCCCGTATGAAGAAGATGTGGAGCCGACAATGGGAAATGGAGATAGCCTGTGCGGGAGCTCTTGCGAGTGCATGGAATGCGCTTATCGCACCCATTGATGCGCAGAGGAGACAGGTTGCCAGGCAGTTCGCTCAACGAATGGAGAAGAACTGGAGGACCCCCTTTCTAGAGATTCATGAGAAACATTACTTAGCTTTAGAAAAGGAAACTGGAAAGAAATTAATTTAACTCTTTTTGATTGCTTCCGCTGAACTCGTATTACTTTGATTTATTATTCTTTCATTGATTATTTTATTGGAGTATTTGGACTCCTGTAATCATTTAATTCATTAATTGAACTATTCTTGCTCATGATTGTCTTCATTTGAATTTATTATTGTTGATAGACTAAAACCGTGGATCCTGTGACGGATCACTCCCACGGGTTGTCAGGCAGGTAACCGAGACTGGCAGGTGGGGTGTGACACGTATCGCATCAGGATTAGTCGCACTCATGTGCTAGTTACTCGTTATTTGGATTTTGAGACTTATACTTTTAGAAGTTGTATTTATAAGTTAGAAGAGACCTTAGTTTAGTTTGATTACTTCTTTTCTTTTCCTTTCATTTTGAGAAACTAGTTGTAATCTTTTCTTTTAGTTTCGAGCTACATTGTGTTGTGTTATGTGGAGTGATTTTCCACACACTCTACATGTGATTATTCTACATTGATTATTGTATTGGTATCATTCTTTCCGTACTCTGATTATATTGTATTTCTCTTCATCTTATCTTGACATCTTTGTTTATGTGATTCTACATTGATTTTGTCTTGTTCATGATTATATTATTGTAAATGTGGAAGGCTGGTTTCCTCGATACATGATCTTCGGGCTGTGGATCACACACTCGGGTATGCCAGGTAGGGTACCGGCTGGGTGGATGTGACAACAACAATTCATCCATCAAAAATAGATACTACAGTAAGGGATTTGTCATTCAACATAGGAAAATTAGCTAGTAGTGAAGTATGTATTTCAAATAGGAAACTCAATCAATAGAACATATCATTGAAGTAAGATAAGAGATATATATTCACAATGGGGTGGGGGTGGAGCTGTCACACCCCACCCAGTCAGATCCAAGGTTCACGGCCAAATCCATAACACCATACAATATAGCATAATCAAAGAGCAAGAAGAAATTAAAGTAATGAGATCAAAATTATAATAATCAAGTTATTACAATCATCCAATATTTAATCCAAAATCAATATCCAAAATTAATCAAGTTAATTCATCAGAGTTTAAGAAGAGAAATTGTTCACAACGGAAGACTAAGTTTTCAACAAGGATTCCAAGGACTAGGTAGCACTCCCATATATGGGCTCATTAAGGACATAGAAAAGGGCCACGAGGGAAGCTACAATCTCAAAAAGTATCGCTGGGCCCTCGATAGTACCTGGCCCCATAAGAGCAATCCGAGCATAGGCATGAATCTCCATGTGAGTCCATCTCCTTGCTAACAATCCCTCAAGGCATTCTGTTGGCAGCAGATTCTCCATTTGAATGGAGTCCTCATATCCTATTGTGCACACACACACACACACACACATATAAAGGAGTGAGTTCAGTAGAACTTAGTGAGGTCAACATAATCATGTATCTTGCATCCATCACGATTTCATTAACAACCATGTTATAATAATGAGATGAATAATGAATGGGTATGCAAGTATGCCCCTAACACTAACCATGAGATCTCTATGGTAGACACGCATTAAGCTATACACTACCCTCCTCTGGGTGTCTCTTGGGTTCTTCATGGTTGATGGGTCAAGTCACATCAATCCGTGGCTAGGGAATAGGTCACTACTCTCTCATATCACCATTTCGTTTGAGAACTGACACATGTCAGGGATAACTCTAAGCCTAATGCATAGTCATAGGGTATCATACTACATGTGTTCCGGATACCTTACCTCATGCCTAGTGCCCTTTCGGCTTGGTATCCCTCCCACCTAGGGATGGTATCATCAACGAGAGGCATCTCTTAGATTCCATTCCTTAACCCTATGAACATCCACATATGTTGGGGCAGATGCCTCTCATGTCTCCTCACGGCACTCAAGCCATCTTTTGGACGCCCATAAGCCCATCCTTATCATATGCAACTCTACAATCTTATGATGATAGTGGGCCTGCTTGATGCTCACAGGACTCGGCCACTGCCATCACTAGTCACTCGGCTTTAATACGCCTGCTAAAAGGGTAGTAGCACTCAAGGGTTCACTAGCCAACACAACTAGACACCTATTGACCATGTGCCTAGGTCTAAGTGAAGATATAGAGTCACTAGGGTAATAAGTGAACCCACAACCCCAGTTGGTAAATACATATCGAGGACAAGTGTCCCACCATCAAATCCACACACACATTATAATCACATCATCATTTATGTAATTTGAAAAGTAAATAAACAATACATCACATTACCTTCCGTCGTGCATAGTCTCACGAATTTCAAATAATTATACAACATCAATGAAATTAAGAAATTCAAGTGAATTCAAATGCACAAGATATTGGCTATGTATTCTTCACCTGTTAATGTTAGTAACACTCTACAAAGTCCATAGAGATCCACCAAAGAGGGTACAATCAACTAAAATTAAGCCTAGAATTATGAGAAATTAACGGAGGTAAGTCAGGGATCGATCTAGGGTCAAAGGGAGTCAAAACACACACCCAACATAGGGGTGGTTGAATGAGCCTACCAAGACCAGTCAACCGCCCACCCTAGGGCTACAACCAAAATGGTCGATTTAGACTCCATTTCAAAATCAACTCAAAATGGGGCTTTAGGGTCTTCAATCTAACAACATAAGGTCCCTAAAACACCTTTCAAACCTCCCAATTGATTCCCAAATGAAAATCCCCAATTTTGTTTACCCGAGTTTGCCGGCGGGTGTTTTAGAGAGGTCTAATCGGTGTCGAAAGTAAAGGTTTGCACGAACCAACAATCATTGGGGTTAGGAAACATAATGGAGGTAGACAAAACATTCAAGACTACCCATTAACACCAACAACCACTACATAGCATTCATTGCTCATGAATAACCTCAAAAGATAGGTTAGAAGAGAGGGTTTCATGAATGCTAGAGAGGGTTTCATGAATGCTCACCTTTCCACGTGCTATCATGATGATTCGTGCTTCGATGCTTCAACACGTGCAAGGAATCCACCAAAGTCCCAAGGTTTTCTCCACTCCCAAGTTCTCAGCCCCACTCTAACATAAAGAAATGCGTTTGAGAGAGGAAAGAATCATCAAATTGCGTTTTAAACTCGAAATCTCGAATCTACCCCACACCTTGGTAGAGGCGGTTAAACCAACCATGCAACCAGCCTGATCAACTGGCCCTCTATCTCACTTATTTGAAGGCCGATTCCTATGATCTTTGGATGGGTGGAAAGATCATTGCAAGGCCTAATCAATGGTATAATTTACCTTGAAATTTGAGTCCTAGCATGAGTTTTCGGGCATGCCAACATATCCTTTTTTGCCTTCCAGACTGACTTTCCCTCTCCTCTTGAACTCCATTAGAGTGATTAGGTCTTCATCGTGGTCATCCACCTCCATAGGTTCAATTTTGGAACACTCGGGCTCAACTCATCTGATCTAGAGTTTTCGTCTACTCGAGCTCCAGGTTTGCGGTCCTGACCAATGGGTTAAAGGGTTAGGAATTTAGGGGATCTCACAGGAGCTAAGGGGGTGGGGGTGAGGGTAGGGGTGAGGGTGAGGGTGACAGCTGTGGCCCTACGTCTGTGCATTGGGTGGGTGCATCACATGGTGCTCATATAGGCATTTCGTCGAGCACCATGCATGCACCAGGTGTGGGGCGCTAGGTTGCCTGATAATGGCTCAATGTGACCAACAATGGTGGTTGCAGAAGCTCACGTCAAGCATGGTGAACATCATCTGTGCATGTGGTTTGGTTTAAGAAGAAAAACCTTTATCTTACCTTGCATTTCAATGGTGAGTGTTGCTGCGTTATTGGAGTCAATGGAATCACTTGACTGTTGTGAGACTTGCATTGCTCAGGTTGTGGCTGGAGAAGACAATACCACTGTGGAGAGCGGCAGAGGGGTGGACGGAGAAGATGGGTTGCAAAGAGAGAGAGAGAGAGAGAGAGAGAGAGAGAGAGAGAGAGAGAGAGAGAGAGAGAGAGACGGCAATATAAGGGCCCTGTTGAGTTAGCTTGGGGGCATGCTTGGGGTACTTTGGTAATTTTGCTTAATGGAGAGCATTTATGTAATTTGAATTCATATTTTGAATCACTAAAATGATAGTATGCGTATTAGTGTCATTTGGTGAATCAAAATGAGGATATTATTGTCATTTCCCTGCCCATAGGGCATTTAGGTAATTTAAAATTCAAATTTTAAATGATTTTAAATAAAAGTAAAGGCATTTGGGTAATTTCGTAATCCATTTTAACAACAAATCTAATTGTGGATAATTTGTAATTATGCATGTGGGTGACATGTAATTTATGAGACAATAGTGAGTGGTAGGGGTGTCAACGGTTCGGGTTGGGCCGGTTTCGGGCTGGGCCTAACGGTTTCGGGCTGAAAAACACTCAGCCCAAACACGGCCCATTAAGAAAATAACAGTTTCGGGCAGGTGCGGTTTGGGTTCGGGCTAACTAACGGTTTGGGCTAACGGTTTAGAATTGGGTTTACTAACGGTTTGGGTTTGGGTTTACTAACGGTGTGTTTTGAGTACCTTGTTGATATGTGAAATTTATCAAGAGTATGTGTACACATATAAATATTAAGTTATCTCCAATTCTTTTGTGTTGGGTATTCAAAACCAAAAACCATTTTTTTAGAAAGAAATAAAACTTATAGAACTAGTATACAAAAGAAAGCTAGCATTTTGATGAATTTTAATGGGTTGTCTCTGCTTATTTTCCTCCTCCTTCTTGACACTTGTAAAAATGGATCAAAATAAAACATAAAATGATTTTCAAATGATAATATACTTGCTAAATATTTACTAAGCCCATCTTCCAAATGGCGAAAGTTTTGACAAACTTGTTGTTTGCATATTCCAAAGCAAAACAATTAAGGAAAACAAATGGATATTTGGGGTTTTCTTGTCTTTTACATTTAAATTTAAGTTATTTTATTTCTTTATAGCGGGTTTAACGGGCTGGTTCGGGTTGGGGCTGGTTTCGGGCCAAACGGTTCGGGCTAGCAGGCCACACACGGGCTAGCCCGGCCCAGCCAGAACCATTGCGGGCTGAGATTGTTCACCCCAAACACAGCCCATTAAGCTTCAGTTCGGGCCGGTTTGGGCTATAGCGGGCCGGTTCGGTCCGGTTTTAACGGTTCGGATTAGGTTTTGACACCCCTAGTGAGTGGTCACTATTTTCACCGCAAATATGGTGGGTGCCATATAATTTGCTCTAAATAGAACGATTTCCCTTGTTGGTCTCCATATCTTCTAATATAAAATATTACTTGTCACTTAACATCGAAGTGCTTGTTTTAAGTTGTTCAGATTTGAGTGGTTTTGGTGAAAACATCTAATTAAAAATAATTGTAGTTATAAATTCTCAAATGAGAAGACATGGGAAATACTCTTGGTATATTATTATTTTTTTTTCTAAATTTTCTTTTTTAGTAATCATCAAATTAGTCATAATTAGGACTAATGTGTGCATAGATCGAACTTAAAAATTCAATTTTTTTTTTTTTTGGGGGGGGGGGACGCAAGGTCCCACTAGTGCATTCCCTCTTTTATTACCCCCTAAAAATATAAAAAGAAAAAATAAAGAAAAATAAAAATAAAGAAAAGAAAAGAAAACAACCACCAGTTGTAAGGATGTGCCAGAACATGAAGAGGTGGGAAAGGTTATAAGGATTAGAGGTTTGAATCTAAAACATCCTTGAATTTAGTGTCTCTACAAATCATTGACATGCATTCATTTATAATAGTCTCCCCATCATATACATGGAATACAGTTTTACCCTTTGCACATTCATATATAATATCCTCCAAATTATACAGATTTGATACAGTTCCGTGACCCTAGAGTAAGACTTCAAAACTGTTTTGGATTTTGAACAAAGAGCAAACCAATGTTGGACACTCTTCAGTCTTTATTGATGTGATGTCCAATTCATTGTGAACCTTCAAATTTTGAACTAACCCGTTTACTGCGAAATCAAAACTTATTTTTGAAACCACTCAATTGATCAAATTAGAATATGTTTCTTTTAGACTGGAAGACTATAAATAGGTAAAAAGTAATAATTTGGATTAGATTATGTGATAGTTTTCATTATATGAGTGCGTAGAAAGTAGAATACACTATTTATATGCAATAATATTTTACCTATGATTTCGGAATATCAATGTAATTGAGTTTGGATTCTTCACCACTGAGGATAGAGGATATGCTATTTTTTCATACTTCTCTATCACACATTTAAAAGGATATCACACTTTTGAGTATTAAAAAGATAGATCACAGGTGGAGTTGGGATCCTCTTCTTGGAGACGTAGAGGAGTGTGATCTCCTCACGCCCTCAATCACACATTTAGAAGGGAGTTTTCATCTAAGCACTAATAAGGTGGACCGAACACGAATCTCCCTCTTAAAAATTTGGTGGATGAGTATAAAAGGAGGAGCAAAGTTTTCTACCCACAAAGGTAGAATCTCAACTAATTGTTGAGGTATTCAAGTCATACTCCAATATAGTATAGGTTTTTTTTTTTTTTTTTTTTTTTTTTTTCTAAGAGCTTCTTATAACCAGAATGGGAATGAGAATATTAATGCCACCAAATGGATGCGAACCCAAGACCTCCCCATGGGAGGTTGGGTCTTTAACCGCTTTAGTTTAGGTGTTTTTTTGGTTAAATAGGCGCTTTATATTAATACTAAGATATAAATATTACATAGAAACTAGGAACGAAACTAATTGTGGCCATTCCGGTCTTGCTCGATAATAACCGAGAGCCGGTTTGGCAAATGTTCAACATGAAGTTCTACTTCATCCTCGTTTGAAACCAAACTAGCCAAAAAATCAGGTGCTACATTAACCTCCCTCAGATGATGTATGAAGACACAATGGCGAAACATAGGTCACATTCCCAAATATCCTCTAAAATATCACGAGTTAACCAAAATATCACGTGAGCAATTTGTTGGATTGCTAGAGTGGAATCACTGCGAATCTCGACACAGGAATAACCTCGATGACGTGCGTATCACATACCCAGTCTAATTGCTGTCAATTCCATACGTATGACACTAGGTGAAAGACATCCACCTGCTACAGCAAAGAGAACCTCAGCAGCAAGAATTTCTTCCAATTGCTCCATATCCCCCGTGATACGAACCAGAGGTGGGCGAGCAAACTGAACCGTCACAATTAATTGCAACCCAGTGAGAGGGAGGTTTAGACCAGCAAAGATGCAATTCAGCTGAGAGAGCATAGTTAATAGTAATTCTCCAATTTGAGAAGAAAGAGCGATGACTGGGAGAACCCTCCACGCGTTGGACCAGATGAGAAAAACGATTTTGGGTATCACCCAATATGAGATTCAGCATCACACAGGCTCGTCTCCTCTCATTCCGATAAAGAATGAAATTCCAAGATTCCCATAATCGATAAACTGTGGCTGTAAAACTTAACTTACGAACCTGCATCATAAGAGAGTCACCTAGATAGTGAGAATGGAGCCACTGAAGTTCATCCGATAACGATGAAAGAGGAGCACGATTAAACCCATTCAATTGCAAGACAGCGACGCCGATTCAAGAGGAGACAGGGCAATTAAAGAAGAGATGATCCTCTATTTCGGGCGTTGAATCACACAATGGGCAGCGAAGATCTTCTGTAATTCCCATGTTAAAAAGACATGATTTTGTTTGTAATCTTCCTTTAATCGCCAGTCAGGTAATGAAAGAAAACCGAGGTTGGTGCAAAGGAAACCATATCAAAGAGGCCCAGTCCATTGGTAGGTGACGAACCCGAATGCATTCCCACGCAATTCGAAGAGAAAATTTTTCGTTTTTTTTCAGGCAGCCACACTGGAGTATCTCGTTGCAAAGATGAATTGTGAAACCTAGCCCTAACCTTGACCCAGAAACCCTATTGTTTGTAGGTCCGACAACCCGAAGAAAAGCAAGAAGTCAGCTATGGGCCATCCCAGTGGAAAACTTGGTGGCTGGCTTAGAATCCATGAGTGTTGATGTCAGTGTTCCATTTATGGAAACTGCACCCTGATGAAGATGGAATTAGTTGATGGACTTGGAGTACTCTCTGTCATGGTTTGAAGGCATTTCTACCTACTAGGTAAGTCACATGGTGTGTGTGCAAAACCCCTTCATGATTGGATTTGATCTGAGCCTTCAATTCCCTGTTTTGGATTTGCTGTTCTGATTGGTCGACTCATTGGTCGACTGGGCCAGTCAACCAATCCAATCGACCAATGGGATCTGATTTTGCTAATTAGGTCTTTGCTTGCTCTATTTAAGTCCAATCTCGAGTCTACTTCATATTTTCTACCTCCAAACTCTTTGGAACGTACCAAAGTCCTCTGCAAGTCATCTCCCTTGCATCCTTGGTTATTATCTTGACGGATCTTCATCAAATCTCGTGCTTTTACACAAAAAGGTATGTGATCATCCTCTTCTATGTTTCATCTTTGATTCTTCATTACTTTTCTTTCCTTTTCTGATTGAGGACAGTAGAAGTGATGTTGTATCTCTGTTGCAACCATCACTATACTCTTTCCCTCTCTTTTTCCTAATGATCTAAAGCTTGGTGGATGATCTTCATCAAGATCATCACTAGCTTTTGAAGGAAAACTTGTATTCATTCACTGTCCTTATTTAGATTGATGTTCTTCAGTCTTAGATCTATTTTCTTGAAGATCTATGCATACTTTTCATGATTTCTTTATCACAACTAGTAATCCATCATCCTATTGTTCTTGTCCATGATTTTTACTATGAATTCTTCAAGAACCATGATTGATCTAATTATGGTAACTTTTTGTTTCCTAATTTGTAACTTGAAGACTTGATTTGATTAGTGTTTTGGAGTCCTCTATATACTAGTATACTGTCATTGTAGTTTCCCCCTTATTTAGTACCCTTTTGAACCACCAAATTCGGTTTCATATTCTAAAACTCTGATTTTTGAAGGCCACTGTCTCTGTTGGTCGACTCATTGGTCGACTGAGGCAGTAGACCAATCCAATCTACTAATGAGTACTGCAACCTCATATTTGGTCTGTTTTGGATGTTTTGATATCTTTCCTTCTAGGTATCTTTCCTAATATGTTATATATACTTGTTTAGGACTTTCTTCCCAAGTTTAGCCACGGTCTTACTTGATTCCCCAAGATCCTTTGCGAGTTATATAAAGTAAGGATGGTTATTTCCTTAACTACATAGATTGCATGATCTAGTTTCTATATTTGAATCTTTTGTTTATTTCTTTAATTAGATTCTTACAATGTACTACTGATGCAGTACCTTAATTACAGTAGCATTACTTGTTTATGCTAAATTGATTCATGTATGATTTACTTACCAAATATATACAAGATGGATGTTATTATTGATTTCTTTTCATATAAGAAGTTGCCATATATGTGATGTTATGGAATTCTGTTTGTGAATGATTAAGTATGGTTTGGAAAGGAGAGGTGTCCTTTTGACACTTCTGTCATTGGACAACTACGAGAATATTATGGGATGTTTCCGGAGATGCCCTTTGGACACCTTCCTAAACTGTTGGATGACATATTTAGGACTGTCTAGTAGTGTTTGGTTAGGATGTTCCGTTATGTCAAACCCTAATCGGAGGGGTATTGAGACCGAACGACCCATGGTAGCAATGGGGATTCATGGGCGCTCAAGACTGGTAACCAACCCGTGAGAGGACAGGAATCACATTGTGGGGACCATTTATCGGTAGGGTTGCATATGGATAGACTTGGGCTCACGGGCGCTCAAGACCAGTAACCAACCCGTGAGGGGACGTGAGAGCTTCCCGTTTGCCATATGTGGATGACCTATAGGGTTGATGAGTTTGTAGTCAAGGACTATGGGGACTCTAGTGTGAAGGATACCGGAAAGGATCGCCAGGGGTGAGGAATGGACGTATCTGGATCTGACTTGATGTAATTGAGTAGGAGACTTGCATTTGGCTAGGCTTTGACCCTGACATGCGCCAGTACTTAGACCAATGGTGATGTGAAAGAGTGGTGACTTAACCCCCAGCCATGGAATGTCCCGAGGGATGCCAGACCCACTACCTAAAGGCGTTGTGTGATGAGACCTTCCTAAAGAAGTATGGTGCTATGACTTAAAGCATGTCTGCCAATATAGACCAGCATACATAGAGTTAGAATCATATTGCATCATGTGTTTCATATCATATAGCATTTTACTCTACTTTGAAAACTTGCTATTTATGTTGTTATGGATTAACTGTCTTACTGAGTTTCATTGAAACTCACTCCTTTTGTACAACATCTTTTGTTAGACTACTCTGAAGGTACTAATGACTATGAAGGTCAATTTGAGGAAGCGCAAACTGAAGAGGCGTACTTCACGCAAGGTGTTGGTGTCACATCCACCCAGCCGGTACCCCATTTGGAATACCCGGGATGTGATCCACAGTCCAAGGATCAATGATCTGAGGTCCATGCCTCCCACATACACGGTAACACAATCATGAACAGTAATAATCAATGGTAAAAACAGTTAATACTAAATATCATGAATAAGATAAGACTAAATAAATCAAAGTGCGGAAGGCAATAACATTAAAGCATAATCATAAGGGTGAGAGAAGGTATGATAACCACTCTCTCAGAACAGCAGAAAAGAAGTGTGATAACGTCAAATACATGTCTAAGTGTCAAAAGATAAACTCAAAGATAAGTTAGTTACAAGACCAATGGTTCCACAAATACACCAGGGGAATGGGGCACTATGCTAGGGTTTCTTCTATACTAATGGTAGTCTCCTCAACAGTACGGATGAAGTAAACCTAGCGCTGCCGCTCCCGCACAACTGTGGGGCTAACCCTGGTGCGAATAATAATCCTCCTCGGCTCCAATATACGAATCCTCACCGACGCCACTACCCGGAGGGTAGTATGTGGAATCATAGTCCGCCTCATAGGAGGTGCCATCGTAATCTTCGGTACACTGGAATGTAATCTAAAACATTTGCACAAAAGGAATGAGTTCGAAGAACTCAAAGAAGGAAGTTATTCCATAATTAGAAATCATACACATTCAGAACATATAATAATGCAATGTGATATGGAACATATGATGCAGATATGAGCTTAACTCTATGAATGCTGGTCTCTAAGGTAGACACGCTTTAAGTCATAGCACCGTACTTCTCTGGGTCGTCAGTCACTCTCCCATTTCCATATCTTGGGAATGCCCGGGGAAGATTGGTAAAGTCATCAAAACCATGGTAAGGGGAATCGGTCACCGCTCTCTCACATCACCATTTGGTCAAGTACTGGCGCATGTCACAGTAAAGCCTAGCCCAATGCAAGTCATCTACTCAGTCGGTCAAGTCAGATTCAGATACGTCCATTCCTCGCCCCCGGCGATCCTTTCCGGTATCCTTCACACTAGAGTCAGCGAAATCCCGAATTTCGGACTCATCAACCCTATTGGTCATCCACATATAGTAAACGGGAAGCTCTCATGTCCTCTCACGGATTGGTTACCGGTCTTGAGCGCCCGTGAGCCCAAGTCTATCCATATGCAACTCTACCAATAAATGGCCCCTTTCAGGTATCCGTAGCATGGTTCATGTCCCCTACCGGATTGGCTACCGGCCTAGAGTGCCCATCCAACCATACACTACCACGGGTTGTTCGGTCTCAATGCCCTTCCGATTCGGGTCTGACACGACAAGGATGAACCTAGCCACACAACTAGACACTCCTATGTATGTCATCCAATAACTCGGGAAAGTGTCGATAGGCACCATCGGGGAATATCCCATACTATTCCCTCCGATGCCCAAGGATCGAAGTGTCAGTAGGACACCCTCCAATCCCAAGTCATACGTAAGCAATAACACATCAGATCTCATCATTTCTCATGCATCCAATGCACATTCATAATAGTACTCAAATCATGATATTGAAACGAATCATTATAAACATAAGCAAATCAAAATGATAGAGTAACACAACAAATGTATAAAGATTTAAATGTTACTGTTCTAACACATATGTATCAGTATCATAATGATTGAAAGAAACTTAGGGATTTCATTCCTTGAATAAAGCATAGTTCAATATTTGATGACTTATATGTTTATGGATATAACCATCCTTACCTTGGATGAGTTGATGATGAATTGAGAATACCAAGAATAGTCCAATAGAAGTGTTAAGGCCCTAAACAAACATCAATAATAAGTTAGAAAAGAAGTCGAGAAGATCGGATGTCATTCGAGTCAAAACTGACCAAGGTTTCTGTCAGCAACAACTTTGGTCGATGGTTTTGGTCGATGGTATCGACCAAAATGATCGACCAAAATAGTCCTCGGGCAAAATAGTGGATTTTGGGGATTTTGGTCCGAAATGAGTCTTCCGGTGTTCGGATCAATCAGAAACTTGGAGGCATACTTAACAACAGTAGTAGGACACTATAAATCAAGGAATTAACCCAATCCAATGGTCTAATTAAAAAGCCCCAATTTGAGCTATCAAGTTCAAGTGATAAACATCATGGCATGAGTTGGAATTGATTGCATTGATGAGGAATAGCATGCAATAGCTAGAGGAACTAATAGAAATTCGATTGGAATCATATGGCAATGTTAAACATGAACATAATACACTTTATAGCTCAGTTTGATATCAAATGGTATGATGCTAATAGGTAAATCATGGAACACATATGCTAGGCATGAGATATAAGCATTAGCATCAATGAATGGCTAAGGGAATCATGGATTGAGCATGAGTAGGCACTTGGAGTGGTGGTTGCAAGGTTGCAGCACCATTCCAAATGTCCCATCAGCAAGATGACAATAGAAAAGAGTAGAAAATGGTAGAGTAGAGAGTGGAATGAAGAGGCATACCTTAGTGTAGAAGATGAAGGCAAGAATCAATGATAAACTAAGTGTCTTTGATGAGATACCCTTCACACTAACCAAGGAGCTGCTTTGGGAAGCTCTCCCCACGTTCCCAGGTGAGAAAAATGATTGCAAAAGGCTCAAGGCTCGAGATCATATTAAATAGAAAAGGAATATTCCATGGAATCATTAACTTGGCAGACTGGGACATTTTGGTCGATGCTTTTGGTCGATGGTATCGACCAAAATGATCGACCAAAATGATTTCAGCAGAAAACTCAGGTTTAGAACAGCAACTTCAAGTAGGCATTTGAAAGGCTATACAAGGTCAAATTGAGTGAGGTTTTCTTCCACAATTCAATCAAGAAGTCTAGTTTCGGGGAATACCTTCGGATTGTGCACAGGAGGTCATTTGGTACATCAACCATATTAATCTTCTCCGATGCGCAGACTTTCCTTAAACACTGACAATGCATTTAAGCAAGGGGTATCATTGTCAATGTCCATGGGCTCGGTCTCCGAATTATGATCATCAATCAGAATGGTCCATAAATCTCTTCTTCCACCGCTTCGGGTCCTCGGACCTGAATACAATAGTGGATCCGGGTCAGGGTCAAGGTTAGAATAGGGCTGGATATTACAGTTGGCAACCATGAAGATTACATTGAGGATTCCTCAAGTAGTTTTACTTGTTACCAGGATTAACCCTACTGTGGAGTGGGAACGTCTAAGCGTCATTGATGAAGTCTATGTTTATGAAGACGTTCTTTATAAGATAGAAGGACTCTAGTTTAGTTTGTTATTTCTTTCTTTCTTATCTTAGAAACAGATGTAATCTTTCTTTTGACTTGCGATCTATTTTCCGCTGGTTATAGAGTGGGATTCCGCCTCACTTTACTTATTGATTTAGACATTTTGATTGTCTTTCATACTCTGATGATATGTGATTTATTATTTCCTTATTTGGATCTTTTGTTTATATTTTGCACATTGATTATTTATGTTCATGATTATGTTATTGTCTATGTGGAAGGCTGATTACCTCGATACTTGATCTTCGGGGCTATGGATCACACACTCGGGTATGCCAGGTAGGGTACCGGCTGGGTGGATGTGACATGAATAACAGTAGATTAATTTAATCTTAGGTAAACGGTTTTGAATAACCGAATCAGTTGGAGATGTAATCCACCCACTCCCTCTACTATGCACGTTCCTTAACTGAGAGACACGATCCAAAGCATTTCTCCCCAAAGCTTGAGAAATGAGACAACTCACTTCATCTAAAGATCCAAGTGGCAACCAAGGATCACTCCACAAAAGAGTGCTATTTCCATCTTGTAAAAAGTACCGGATTAAGCCACGAGCCTTAGAGCGAAGCCGGAGAATTGATCTGAAGAATTTGAACAATTCGTTTGAATTAAAATAGACCAGAGAGAGGCTTTGCGTAACCATCGAGCCAGAAACAGAGACCTTTCCACCCAGCCAAAGGAATCGAGACATTCAACGCTCAATAGAGGAAATGATACAAGCAAGTAGCTTGAAGACTGAGATCCAATATAAGAGTTGTCCCTAGGTAACCGAGCGAAGCAAACAGAGCCGACCAGCATATGATAAAGATCTGGCCCGCCATGAAGTGAGTCGACGATCAATCATATCCAATAAAAAATTAAAATCAATCCTTTTCAAAGACATGGAAGATAGAGGAATTCCAAGATAACGAATCGGCATCCGACCCTCTGCAAACCCCAACTGAGAATTAATAAAAGATTTTATTGTTTAGGTATTTGAGTTATACCCAACATATATTATAATATGGGCCATCGGATTAGTAATGATCCAATGGTATAATGGGCCTTTGTGGGAGAGTTCAACTAACTGTAGAACCTAGTGTTGTTTTATAAATAGTAGCTGGAAGCAACGGTCTGAGTATTCTAAATTAGATATTAAGGGTATAATGCTTTAAGCAACCTTGTACTTAAACCCTAAATCCAAACAATCTTAAAGCATTACAAATTTTGCTCAAGTTTATCATACAATAAGTGATGACGAGTTCGTTTGTGAAAAACTATTAATCTTTAAAAAAAATTTTGGGTGTAAACCTACTTTAAAGTACGTTATTCATTCTCTCTTATTTTTAATTAAAATAAACATTATTTTTTTGAATTTGAGAAATGACTTAATTAAAGAAATTTAAAAGCGTTTCGCTGGTTTCACGAATTCTTGGAACTTTAAACAAAATCCCAGTAAATGTCAAAAGCTTATCCGAAATCTACTGCAGTTGATGATGGTTTGAGCAGTTTGGAAGAAATGGATTCCCTACTGCATTTGTCCGTTCTTGATTATTTCTTCCCACCCGTCTGTGCAGCTGAGAAAACAGATCAACACCCGTCCCTTTATAGAATAAGCAGAAATTTATTAAAACCCAATGGTTTTCCCACAAACCCAACTGGAATCAATGATCAGGTTAATATAAATGAGAAGTTTTAAAGACCTCTCTCTCTCTCTTTGACAGAATAAAGAAAAATAAATTATTAGAAAAATAAAGGTAAGAATTACAATGTCAGCTTTTGTTAACATCTTTTGTTTATGTTATAAAAGAAAATAATAATAATAATAATGCTAAGTTGCTAACACAATTCTATTTTGTTTATCTTATTAATATTACATTGTCATCATTACAATGATTTTTTTTTTCTCTATACTTTTATTGTGATTTTAGATGATTAAGTAAAGTGAATGATTCTTTACTAAATATTATTTTAGCTATGCAGTGAGATTACAGGTTTACAGTATTGATAATTAATCTTTACAGTTTGTTCGTGTCTAATATGTATTGCATATGGGAGATTTTGAAAATAAGAAACAATGGCTTCTTACGGTTTTAAGTTTTTTCTGCTCTTTCAAATTACTTCATTAATTTTAATAAAAACAAAAAAAATCCGTTAGATAAATTTGCTTAATTTTATCTAATAAAATATTAGATTAATTATTATATGTATCTTCTTTAATTAATTATATTTATTATATTCAGAATTATAATGGATATTGTTTCAATTGATATAGTCAAACTACAGACTTTTAAGGGATCTAAGTTTAATGCTTGGAAAAGAAAGACACAATTTGGATTAAAAAATTTTAATGTGTTTTATACAATACAAATCTTATTTGAAGATACTATTGAGAATGTTAATAAAATACAATGGACAAGAGATGAGGATTTTTGTACGTATTAATTGTTGAATGTTTTGTTAGATAGACTTGTAGAAACTTATAGAAAATATAAAATTGCTAAAGAAATATAGGACGACCTACATGTTTAATTAAAAACTCATCTAGTAGACAAATTCATGGACTTCAAATTTATTGAACATTAAGAAATACTCTCTCAATTTACAGATTTAGAAAACTTACGATCCAATCTAGTTATTGAAAAAATACATGTTTGTGATTAATTTCTTGTTGGGCAATTATTTATAAGTTATCATCAACCTAACACTCATTTAGGACAGAGATGTATAGAAAAAAGGTACAGGTGGGGCTGGATGATCTTAAACGTTTCATACGAATCAAATATGAGAATGGATTTAGAAACAACTTAGAGAAGGTGAATAGACGAAAATCTGCCACGAATATGGTCATTCATCCAAAGCATAATTTTGAGAAAACCAAGCCACACCAAAGTAAACCCAATAAGTTGGAGGGCAAAAAGACTATTTTAAGATTAAGAAGGACAAGCGTCACAACTGTGGGAAATGGGGACACTTTGCAGTTGACTATAGACTATCAAAAAAGAGTGATGGACACATTAAATGTCACACCCCCATCCAGTCGATTTCGGACACGCATGAATACCCGTGGGGGCGATACTGACTGCAGGATCTCGGTTTGCAGTCAATCCATAACAACAATGTTATATAGCATAATCCAAGAGTAAGAATATAAAAGAAAGTGAATATCCTAGGATATTACACTCACTCTTAAAAAAAGTCAAAGTCAAAATCAGAATTAAGAGAAAAAGGAAGACAGGAATTACTACAACGAAAGTTTAAAAGTCAAATGGCACTCTAACAATGAAAAAAAAAAAAAAAGAAAAAAAAAACTAAACCCAACCCAAGTACACGAGTCTCCAAGCCTTAGAATGGCTAGACTCCATAAGCACAATCTGCACAAGTACACATCCCATCATGTACCTTAATGTCCTCGCTCGCCGGTCTCACATAGGACTCTATTGGCGGCGGACTCTCCAAGTAATATAAATTGTCACAACCTACAACAAAATCTAAAGAAAAGGAACTACACACAAAGGATGAGTTCCACATAACTCAATGAGCCTAACATATCACATACCATGTATCAATCATACACACACACCCATATCAGCATATACAGTCGATGAATAAAAGAATGAACATGAAAAACATGAATCTAACTCCTACTATGCAGTCTTTACAGTAGACACGCATTAAGATAAAACACCAGCCTCCTCTAGGCGGTCTCATTAGTCTCCCTCACAACACTTAAGCCCATCTATTGGGTTCTTTGTGATAGTTGGGTCATGTCACATCAAGCATGGCTGGGGATTAAATCAACACTCTCTCACATCACCATTGGTTTAAGAGTTGGCACATGTCAAGGATTACATTAGCCCAATGTAAAGTCACTATGTCTCGTGCTATGTGTGATTCAAATACCTTTCCTCATGCCTATGCACCCTTTTGGTCCAATATCGTTCTCACTTAGGAATGGTGTTCCTCACACCGCATAACTGCCGTCATTTGATCTACCATTCCGTAATCCTGTAGTCATCTACATATGCTATGGTGGTTGCGGCTCATGTCCCCTCACGACACTCAAGCCATCTGTTGGGCGATCATGAGTCCCATTCTAACACATGTCTCTATACAATTGCATAATAACTGTGGGTCTGTTTGATGCACACAGAGCCCCTATTATCACGAGTCACTTAGCTTCAATACCCTTGCCGAAAGGGTAGTAGCACTCACGGGATTCGTAACCAATGCATCTAAACTAGACACCGACTATGAAAAGTGTTGGGGACGTTAGAGGACAGTATCCCATACCACAGCCCCTGATAACCTGAGCCAGAAATACCAAGATAGGTAAACCCCATTTCACAATCACATATATTCACATGCATCAATTAAGTGAAATAACCAATCACATAAGATTCACATTTAATCATTTAGCCAGAGATACAGTTTGACAAGCAGGATTATCGAGATTGTATAAGGTAATGACAATTATCTTGCAATACTACATTATTCACAGTCTAGATACACAATGAAATTACATGATATGTGAGATGTTATCCTCACCAGTTAGTCGAGAATTCACTTATAAAGGCCCACAATTTCATAAATTTAACGAATGCCCAACACCCAATTAACCTAGCAAATAAACAAGCTAAATAAGATTCATATCGGGATTCAATTTGAACACAAATCAAATGTGGATTAAATGGGTATCAATTTTTAGTCCAAAAAGGCGGGTCAACTCAGCCCCAATCGACCCAGCTAACTCGGTAGGTAGCTCACTCAGTCAACTCAGTCGAAAGTGCTTGGTTTCACACGAGATTCGATATAGACATGCACAACAGCCGTGTGACTCTTTCTACAAAGTCAAAAAACCATTCTCCTCAACCTAGGCCCTCCAATTTCATGTTTAAATATAATTACCAATCAAAAACACAATGAAATTGGGCAAAAAATAGGTGAGTTTGAAGCAAACATACCTCTTTACATGATCAAGCCTCCAAATCGCGATTCGGCACCGTCGATTTGCTCCAACACTTCTTCCCCAAGCTTCTTCTCCTCTTCTCTCTCCTCTCCCACGAGTTCTCTCTCCTTCAAATCCAAAAATCCCAAATTTGGGTCAATTGGGAAAGTTAAAAAGCTTTTAGGAGGTGAAAAACCAATTTTACCCTTTTCTGGGTAGGGACAGGTCAAATAACCTATCTAACTGCCCCTATCCGACCACCCCCATATCTTCCTTATGTGAGGGCCAATTGCGATGGGCTTCAAAGGGTAGGTACTACACAAATACCTACTCAATGGTATATTTTACCTGAGATTTGAAGTCTTCTTGCATAGTTTTCTTGGCATGCCAAAATCTCACTTTCATGCCTTCAGGAGTAATTTTCTCTCTCCTCTTGAAGTCAAGTACGGCAGACGGGTTTTTCCCTTGGTCATCCAAGTCCATAGGTTCAATTTTTGAACTTTCGGGCTCAACTCGGATGGTCCAAAATTGACCTCTTCCTGAATTTCGAGTACACGAACCTAAAACATCGGGTTAGGATTTTTAGGGATTTCATATTAAAAAGAAAGATGTTAATATGATGATTGATAACATTGAGTTTAGACACTTTGTAGCTATGGTGGGTGCAGAGGTGTTCAAGACCAGTACTTATTCAAATTGGTGGTTGGACTCATGAGCTACATGTCATGTTTGCCGCAACAAAAACTTGTTGAGTGACAGTATTGAGGTTTTAGAAACTGTAACAGTTGCAAATGGAGCATCAACCTTGGTAACCAGAGAAGAACTACAAATCTAATTTTGTCTTTAGGTAAAGTTCTAACTTTAAAAGATGGTTAAGTAGTTCCTAATTTATAAAAGAATTTAATTTCACTTAGCGCTTTATGCAATGCTGGCATATGTATTTCCTTTCATAGTGGTAGTGTGACTTTATCTGTTAATTCTCACTACTTTGGCTATACTTATCTAACTAATGGTATGTATAGACTAAGTTTAGGAAATGAGACAGTAAACCATACTAGTTTAAGTTTAATTGATCATAAGACATTGCATTGTATATTGGGACATGTGAACTATAGGAGGATTGTCACACCCCGCCCGCCTGGCCCGGTTAACTGCCCGACAACCCGTGGGTGCGAACCGTCACAGGATCCATGGTTTTAGTCTATCAATATAATAAATACAAATACATGAATCAAGAGCAATAATAGTACAATAATTAATAAAAATGTTACAGGAGTCCAAATACTCCAATAAATATCCAAGAAAGAATCAAAGGAAAGAATCAAGAATCAAATGTAATATCGAGATCAGCGGAAGCAAAAAGAATAACTAAATAATCTTCATCTTTAGGAGGCTTCATGCTCTGCAAGTTCATGTATCACTGTCTGTCTCACATCAGCTTCATACGAGGAGGCTCTTTCATATGAATCATCTCCAACTTCCGACATTGTGCAACCATCTGTACAGTTTATATAATACATACAATGAAAGGAATGAGTTCCAACGAACTCAGTAAGGAACGAGCAATTCTCATATATATGTCAATACAATCCACGAATGCACATATGAAATGATATGGATGATATGCAGAAAAATGAATGCTACTAAGGTCTAACTATGCAAGTCTCTAATGGCTGACATGCTTTAAGATATACACCAGCCCTCCTTTGGGTAAGTCTCATCACTCTGATCCGGCAAGGACTGGTTACCTCTGTAGGGATCCTGGGCAAAGGGGTAAGTCCACACCTGGCTCTCAAACCATGGCTAGGGGTTAAGTCAACACTCTCTCACCACGACCATTGGCAATGAGTACTGGCGCATGTCGAGGTTTCTAATCCAATGCAAGGTCATACTGGTAACATACTATATGAAGTCCAGATACTTCCCCTATGGCACCAACCAACTCGGTTCAGTATCCTTCGCAACCTATGAGTGAGAATCCTCACGGATCGGATACCTCTGTTGGACTCCACTCCTTAACCCTATGGTCATCCACATATTATTGGGGCGGATGCTCTCATGACTCCTCGCGACACCCAGTCCGCTCCTTGGACGTCCATGAGCCCAACCCTAACATATGCAACCCTACCATTACATGACCAATAGTGGACCACTGAGTCTCCGCACGGACTGGTTACCACTGTAGGATGAAACATAGTCACGTCACCATTGTCACGGGTCACCCGGCTTCAATTCCCCTGCCGAAAGGGTAATAGCATGTGGGGTACCTAGCCATGCAATTCTAGACACTCCTAAGTATGTCATCCAGTAATCATGATAGTGCTGGAGACATCAGCATGCATGTGTCCCATTCCACAGCCTTCTGATATCCCAAAGGAATACCCCTTCCATCACAACTACACTACAATCACTCTTTATCATACCATGAACAGTTGTGCAATATCATAAAAGATGAAGTACATCAAGGAATACCACAAACAGCGAGTATACAATAAGATTCACATGCTTTATACAATTACAGCAAGATACATGATCAAAGAATAGTAAATAGAACAGTTGAATCATCATGTATATGTAATTGCATATAAATAAGAATGCATGTCCTTACCTGTAATTATGTAAAATTCCTCTAACTTGAATTCCAGAAACTATTATAAGACTTTTACTTGAAACAGAGAACACCTAGGCATAGGGTTACAAGAATATATAAGAGTCAAGAGTCAAAACAAATCCAAAATCAAACTTACACAGACACTGGAAACCGGCTGGTCGCTTGAGCCGGTCGCTTAGGTTGAGCGACCGCCACTAGTGACCGCCCCAAAAACAGAGAGTTTCAGATCCGAAACTCAGGCTTCTGATCATCCGTTTTCAATCCGGATTTCGAGTGATCATGGCCAAAGTCTCGAATCTAACACTCCAAGAGACACTAGGTGATAAGAAACCTAACAAACATCACAAATGGATTACCCAGAAACTCTCCCCTTGACTGGATCTATCCATTAACAAATGCAGGGATTCGTTTCTGGACAGGATCTCATCAAGAACATTGGAAAGGGAGTACAACAAATCAAATGGGTAACCACTAACAAAAAGGAGATGGGTTCATATCAATTAGAGGTTAAAAAAAAAGAGAATTGCAGATGGAGATTCATTACCTTAATCAGAATCACCAAGAATAGAAGAGAAAAGGTTTCATATCATTAACAGCACTTCAGACCTGAATCCCGTACGTTTCCACAGCCGCCTAATTGCCCAAAATAGCAATCCCGAACATAATAATGCGTTAATAGGGCGAGGGATGCTATTTATAACGATCAGGGGGCAAAATAGGGCAAAACCCCGAAAACAGACTGGGCGGTCGCTCCAGCCGGTCGCTTGGTTCAATCGACCGCCACTAGCAACTGCCCCCATGTATATTGCTATACAAGGGTGCTTTGCTCATGGGGTTGAAGACCAAGTACAACCTAACCCAAATGAAGACATGGGGGAGATCATAGTGCGAAAATCAATCATAATAGGTTTGTAACAAAGAGGTTAGGGTTAAGGTTTCAAGAATCTATTAGCTAGGGTTAAGATCATGATGACGATCATAGATCTCAAAGAATAGAATGAGATCATGGAATAGATGGTTGCAAGGATGCATCATCTTTTTCCTGATCTCAAACAAGAACAAGAACGAAGAAAGAATAATTAGAAATCCTAATTAGGTTAAACATGGATCATGAAGAAAATATAGTGATCAAGTTTAGGTTAACACAAATATCACCCAAGGGAAAGAGAAACAACAAATCAAGATTCACCCATGGGAAAGAGAAACAAAGAATGCACAATCTGAAAAAGTGTTTGGAAGTTTCCAACACATAAAAGAACATTAGGGTTTCAGATATGGTTACCTCTCATGAGAGTTGGTTACCTCCCATGAGAGTTACCCATAATTAACTCTCACAAAAACAACCCAAGATAGATAAAGGAACATCTCATTAGTATTTCAAAATAAAGAATGGAATTAGGAAGGGTCTACCAATGAGAGAAAATAAGGTTCTCAATTAAAGTGAAAGGAAAGAAATTCAAATCATACAATTAGGGATTTACTAACAAGGATTCGTGTATCCCACGGAAAGACTAAGGAGAATAAAGATTCACCCTTAGGGCAAAGAATTTACAATCAAGAAAGGTTTTGGGGAGAGTCCAAAGAATTAATAGAAAATAGAAGGGTTGCCAATTGGTTACCCTCTCATGAGAGTTACCCAAGAATTTCTCCTCAAAATCTCTCCCTTTTGGCTTCCAATGGTCTAAGGAAAATTAGGGATCAACCCCTCAATCATGAGGACACAAGGGAAGGTCATGGTAATAATATGAGACATTCCCCACAATCATAAAGATAGGTAGAAAATTAGGGAAAGTATCATTAAGAGCTTTGGTGGAATCGAATTCAAGAATCATCGCCATATGGCTTTCAAGAACATAGAGTGAATTGTGGAATTCACTCTAGGGCTAAAAGAATTAAAGAAGAGGTCATTACAGCAGTGTAATACCCTTCTCAAAATCAGAATATTAGAAGTAGAAAAGAAAGAATGAATTAAAGAAGAAACGAATTGAATACTAACCTTTTAGAAGAGAAACCGCTGAAGAAACCTGAACAGATACTTGAGGATCTTCCTTGGCTTCGAAGGAGAGGTTCTAGGGATCTTCCCACGTTCTCCCAATGCTTAGAAACAGATTGAGAGTGAAACACATGGAGTTCCCTCTTTTAAATAGCACAAAGAGTTCAAGAGTTACTAGGGTTTCACCAAACTGACCAAACTGACCCTGTTGGTTGATTGGTTGCCAAAGAGGAAGTTCAAAGGTCGATCCCACACTATCTAGAGGTTTAGAAACATGGTGGGAATAGTTTACCACGAAATTAAAAGAAATAAAGCTTTTAAAAACCATCAAAACAGAAAATTACCAAAATGCCACTGCCTGGACAACTTATTCAAAACAAAGGATTTAATGGGCATATCTTCAATATTTTTGGATGGGCTTCTTTCAACACATCATACTACTTACCTAGTATGGAGGGAAGTCTTCAAACCAGGTCCATCAACCAAGTTCTTCATTAGTTCAACACCAAATCAAAAAAAGATTTCCATAAGGAAACACCATCATCAATATCCATGGGTTTTGGGTCAAACATCATATCTTCTACTAAGATGGCCCACAAAGACATCTTCCTCATTTTGGGACATTGGATCAACTCTAAGGGAAAGGTCTGACATGGCTTCCTAAGATTTTAAAAGATAGTAAAACTGAAATTACGGTCAAACTTCAAAGTCAACATTAAACAAACCCTACTTCACCCAAAACAGATTGGGTCTTCGGGCTAGATTTGGGCTGGGTGTCACAAGGATGGTCCAAGTTTTCCAAAACTCATAACATACCATTAGATACTTCTAAACACTTCAACAGATATGAAGTGTGTGCCCAAACAAAAATTACTAGAAAACATTTTCATCAGGTTTACAAAAGCACACAGCTTTTAAAATTAATACATCTTGATCTTTGTGATTTTAAAAATTTCACAACTCAAGGAAAATAAAAGTATTTAATTACATTTATAGATGATTTTTTTAGATTTTGTTATATTTACCTGTTAAAGTCAAAAGATGAAGCATTTGAAGAATTCAAAAATTTTAAGAGGAGAGTTGAAAATCAGTTAAATTTAAAAATTAAATGAATTAGAAGTGATAGAGGAAGTAAATATTCTTTGACAGAATTCAAAATATTTTGTGCTTCTGAGGGTATAATTTTTAAACTATTGTACCTTACTCACCCCGATCGAATGGCATAGCTAAATGTAAAAACAAGACGTTAACAGAAATGTTGAATTCTTAGTTGTTGACTGTTGGCATTACTACCTATTATTGGGGAAAAAATAACATTAATTGTGAACCACATTCTAAGTAGGTAGACACTCAAAATTGACTAAAACTCCATATGAATTGTGGCATAAATATCCTTGTAGAATTGACCTTTTAAAGACTTGGGGTTTTATTACTTATGTAAGAATACAAGACCCTAGAAAACCTAAGGTAGGAACAGGAACCAATATTTGTGTATATCTAAGATGTGCAAAAGATAGTGTTGCAGACTAGTTCTTGGATTTATCAACCAATGTGACAATAGAACCTAAGGATGCATTGTTTTTTGAAGATAAGTTTCTTCGAGATCAAGACATGACCTTATCTGGTCCTACATAAATGGTTATAAAATCGATTGTGGATATAAACCAATTGCTTCTAACACCAATTCCATATGAGTTTTGAATAAGAACATAGACGAACTTCTAAAAGAGACAAAGTACCCAAAGATTTTGTTAAGGACTATGTAACCTACCATTAGAGAATGATCCATCTACCTATAAGGAGACAATGAGATCTAGGGCCTTTTTGCTATGGATAGAGGCAACTAATGATGAAATGTATTTTTTTACTACAAAATAACACATGGATTTTAATTGAGTTACCTAAAGGTGTTAAGTGTGTGGGTTGTAAATGGGTCCTAAAGAAGAAACTAAATCTTGATGGATCTATAGCTCGGTATAAAACATGTTTAGTTGCTAAGGGCTATATTCAAGTCAATGGAGTAGATTATTTTGAAATCTATTCATCGATCTATCATCTAGTCACAATTAGAATTCTTGCTCTAACATCTCTTGAACACTATGTTGTATGTAAAATAGATGTAAAAATAACATTTCTTAATGGAGACCTAACTAAAGAAATCTATATGGACCAACCTTGAAGGGTATGTCAAGAAAGGTTTCGAACATAAAGTTTGTAAGTTAAATAAATCTTTGTATGGTCTTAAACAAGCACTTAAATTATGGCATAAAAAAATTGACAAAATAGTAAAGAACTTTGGGTTTCAAACGAGTAACTCTAATAAATGTCTTTACTATAAGTATGTGTCAAATAAGGTCATAATTATTTGTTTATATGTGTACGACATGCTGATTCTTGGCTTTGATCATTCTATAGTGAGTAACATCAAAGAAATCTTAACTAAAGAATTTGACATAACGGATCTTAGTGTTGTAGACACCATTTTTTGCATAAAGTAAGTTTTTATGGGCAAGAAATTACCCTTAGCCAATCTACTTATATTGAAAAACTACTTTCTAAATGGGGATACAATGTAAAAATATAACCACCAAATGATTCTAACAAAAAGCTTGTACTGAATGATGGTAAAGTTGTAAATCAGTTAGAAAATCTAATTGATTGATAGTCTCATGTATGCAATGAATTACACTAGGTTAAACAACCTATACAGTAAGTACACTAAGTCTCTTCAGTTGCAATCCTAATAAAGAGCATTGGGCTGCCCTTAAAAGGCTAATGAAATACCTTAAAGGTACTACAAACTATATCATTTGCTATATACTAGATATTCTCCAATTTTAGAAGGATATTTTGATGCATCTTGTGCTCAGATATAGGAAACAACAAATCCACTAGTGGTTATATTTTTACACTAGGTGGAGCAACTATTGTGTAAAAATCTAAAAGACAAATTTGTATTGCTCTAAGCTCTATGTAATCATAACTGTATGCTCTAGCCTCAATAAGAGAAAAGGCAAAGTGGATAAGATATTTGATTTTCAATATTCTATTGGTTAACTTGAAGGTAACTTCTTTGAGTTGTTTTGTGATAATCATGCAATGACAGTGATAGCCAAGAACTAACTCTTTAATACTAAGAGGAGACAAATTAGGCTAAGACATGCTGTGCTGAATTATCTATTGAACAATGGGTGATCACTGTGATTGATGTGAGATCAAAGGAGAATATGGTAGATGCCCTTACAAAGGGATTGAACAAAGATCAAATATTTAAAATTGTGGGAGAAATAGGGTTAAAGACCATATAGGTAGGTCTTAATCCAACTCTACGTTATTTTGAATTGTTCAAATTTCATCTAATCATAGTTTGCATTCATAGCAATTTACATATTTCAGATAATTTGGTAGGATTGAAGGGGTATAGAGGTGTGCAAAATCATTCCACATTGATGATGTAGCAATCTTTGTATGAAGCTTGATTACCTTATTATTCTAAACAAGGAATACGAAAATTGTTAATATATTTCAATGATGTTACTGTTATCTTTATATTATTTCACCGCTGATGATATATCTTCCGTGAAAGGGTGTGTCGTTCCAAAATTAACGATACAACCTATAACTATGGAGGACATGATAATGATAGCATTACAAATGGAAAGATAGAATGGTTCTGTGTAAAAGAAACCATTTAGATCTTATTCTTGTTTAGAAACTTGATAATAATGCATGTGTTTTTCAACAATTATGTGGATTGTACTAAATTCTTTTGGTAGAACTAGATACTCGTATATATATTATTTAAATGATTGGATTCATATTCCATGAAAGTCATTGATAATTTACAGAGTATGGCGAAAATGGAGGTGATCATCTTAATTTGGAGCTCGATGAGTATGATTTATTTGATGAGTAAAATCGTTCAAGGCTACGAGGAACTATTAATTTTTTCATACAAATTAAATAGTTTATGTAGAGCCTTTAATTTTTTTATTTAGATTTGTTCTAAAACTCATTATTCTAGTTTAAAGTATTCATTTGAATCTACTTGGATATTATTCTTTTGGAAAGTTATGAATGATTATATATTAAGTTTGAATTACATTTCTAGGACTAATGCTGGATCCATATGTAGAACATAAGAGGAGATTGTTGAAGTATTCTAGTCATATTCAATTATGGTTTAAGTATTTGAGTAATACCCAACATATGCTCTAAGATGAGTCATCTGATTAGTTATGATCCAACAATATAATGACCCTTTGTGGGAGAGTCCAAGTAATTGTAGAACCTAGTGTTGTTCTATAAATACTAACTGGAAATAACAGTCTGAATATTTCAAATTAGATACTTAAGGTGTAATGCTTTAAGCAACCTAGTGCTTAAACCCTAAACCCTAATAGGCTAACACTAATCACTATTTTTAGTTTATTTGTTTTGATTGAGTTAGAAAACAAGCATGGGGTGCTTTCTGTCAACCAATTAAATAAAATACTAATTACACTTTGGGATTAGTAATCCGAACTGGTTTTGATGGTCTTGTCTCTTGTTCTCTTTTTATCGAACGATTTCACTAATACAGATCAACTTGACCCAATACCTATATGAACCACTACTATTAAGAGTTTGGATATTTTTTGTTGATGTTTGTGGGGGGTCGAGAACACATGCTATTCTTCTAATGCTTCTCCACTATACAATAAAGGTGAGACTCATGTGACTTATTCGTCATCACACGTGGATTTGACACATTGTGTGGTAAGAAAATGTCAAAATTAGTATTGCTTAGGATAGAAGTTCAACTTCAATAACCTTAAACTTTGCCCATGGTGGGACAACCGAAGCAGTGTAAAATTCTTCACCAAAAAAAAAAAAAAAGCAGTGTAAAATTCTCTCCTCTCTCACACGATTTGAGCATAGCATCGAGATGGTCCAGAGTCTCCAGACTCCATTATCAATACCTCAAACCATAAACCCAAACAAAACGCTTTACTTATTTTAGCTTTTCTTAGGAAAGGTGAAAGTTTGCCCATGCAGGTTGGTCGACTGGTAGACCCATACCTCTTAGGCTCTTAGTGAAAGAGAAGAGGCCGTGGGTTTAACCCTGACGGCACAAGGGAATTTTATCAGTTTGAAATGGACCAGAGAGAGAGAGAAAGAGGAAAAGAAAAAAAAAAGCTTTGAAGGCCGGATTTGGAACCGGAGCCGTTTCTTTGCATTGCCGAATAACTCGCAATAACAAAGTTGGCATCTTTGTAGGGTTTATTCAAGCTCTTCGTTTGAGCATCGTTGTCGTGCGATGGTCTGAGGGCTTTAGCTCTTCATTTGGGTCTTCTTGGAGAAGCAGATTTTAGGGGGATAAGAAGACAAGGAAAGCGGAAACAGAATAACAATTGACAGGTAAAACAGTGGAATTTTTTCCTCTGTTCTGGACTCTCTAATGGTTGCTTTGTTTTCCTTTCTGTTTCTTCAGTTACCTTTTGTCTTTCTCCTCTCTTTTATTAAAGTTGTAATCTTTTTCAATTTCACATCCATTAGAAGGGAGGATGCATGCTTACGGTGGAACTGCTGCAACTGGTCTCCTTCATCAACTCACTTGGAGTGATGGGTCTTGGGCGTCACCGAAGGTTTCTACTGGGGTTGGATTTCCATTTCAAATTAAATTCAAATCCGCCAGGACCTGTAAAACGTCCTGTATTGAAGGAAGCTTGGCGACTGGAAGACCAGCCTCTGACCTGTCAGCTCAAGTGCCCAATACTAGCGGTAATCTTTCATCCTCCCCAGTTCTTTTCCCTTTTTTTTTTTTGTTTGCGTGATGGTTTTGGTCCAAGTCTGTTACTGATTGAATTGTTCTTTGGTTTTTTGAGTAGTACTATAAAGCATTGGATCATTGGATCTTATGTTGGTAGTGTTGCTTACAATCTTTGCTTTCTTGTTAATATATGTTGTGTTATTCTACGCATTAACAACTACAGTTTTGGCTTTCCTGCCGTGTCCTCCTCATCCACTGATTTTCCTATAATTTGTAAAAATGTTTGTCTTTTGCCACAGAAACACTAGAGACCCTGATACTTCTACAGTGTGATATACAGAACCCTCATAAATCCCCACCTCCCAACTGATAACCTTTTTAATTATATCTTGTAATCTGCATCAGTGTCCTACCATCACTTAATCTGAAAAGAACAAAAAGAAAAATGCAGCATTGGTTTACCAACCGCTACATCATACCATGTCAGAAGATTTGTTTCAAAGAGAATGAGCACACCAGGAAGTTCATTTCACTTACCTATCTCAAACAATGTGAAAATATTGAAATCCATGGATGCTATCTGGATGCGTACCATTTTGCAGAAAAATATGTCATTTGTATTCCAAGAATAAAATAATGAATAGAAAATCACTGGCTTTTGATTAAGGAATGAGTACTAGGATGGCACTTTAGGTATGGCTTATCAAGCAAGTACTTTAATACTATACTGTGTTATGCAGGTAGTGGCAGTAGTTTCGTAGACTATGCTCTCAGTGAAGTAGATCCTGAAGTATGCTCAATAATAAACAAGGAAAAGCAACGGCAGTTCAAAAGTCTAGAGCTCATTGCTTCAGAAAATTTCACATCTCGAGCAGTAATGGAAGCAGTGGGATCTTGCCTCACGAACAAATATTCTGAAGGGCTGCCTGGTAAAAGGTAAACTTTTGACATAAATATTACACATCAAATTTAAGGACTTTTTCTTTTTATTTGTGCATTCAATCAATAACTTTCTTTTGTCTCATAGGTACTATGGTGGCAATGAGTACATAGATGAGCTGGAGAGGCTCTGTCAGGAGAGGGCTTTGGCAGCATATAGATTAGATCCGAAGATCTGGGGTGTCAATGTTCAACCTCTATCAGGTTCCCCTGCGAATTTTGCGGTTTACACTGCAATTCTTAGTCCTCATGATCGAATAATGGTATGCCTATTCTTTTTACCCCTCTTCCTTTAAACTACAGTCATGGTATTATATTTTCTTCGACATTTGAAGTGGTGCCAACTTTTTCAAATAACTGATTAGGGTTTGGACCTACCACATGGGGGGCACTTATCTCATGGGTTCATGACTCCTAAAAGACGGGTTTCTGCTGCATCAATTTATTTTGAGTCCATGCCATACCGGCTTGATGAATCTACAGGTGTTGCTTTCAGTTCTTTGTTAGCTATAATTGAATTAGCTGTTCTGTGGAGATTGTTGAACATGAGTTGTTTAAGTTTGTTTCTACATTTGTAAATAGGTCTCGTTGATTATGAGATGCTTGAGAAAACAGCTACTCTTTTTCGGCCAAAGCTCATCATTGCTGGTGCCAGTGCATATCCTCGGGATTTTGATTATCCTCGTATGAGAAAGGTATAAATCATAGACATTGCAATATATTAGTTTCATGTCCCTGCTCTGCATTTTTCTGGTCTGTTTACATCTGAGTGCCATTTGGTGTCCTTTGAAAGATAGCGGATGCTGTTGGTGCTTTTCTGATGATGGACATGGCTCACATAAGTGGACTAGTTGCTGCGTCTGTGGTTGCTGACCCTTTTGAGTATTGTGATATTGTGACTACAACTACGCATAAGGTATGAGTTAAACCATAACACAAGGCTACTCATTTAGGAACTTAAATCTTGTGTTCTGGCATTTTATATTCCTGGTTGTTTAACCCACCAAGACATTTTTGATAAACATCTTTACCTTTTTGTTGAATAGTTCACTCTGAATAGGCTATGAAAGTTCATCCACTAAATTAGAAAATTAAGGCTGTGTTTGGCATAGTTTTTCTTTTTGATTTTTACCTATTTTTCAAAAATCAGTATTAAAAATCAATTCTGACCAAAATGCAAAACATGTTTGGTAACCAATAGAAAAGTAGCTTTTTTTTTTACTAGAAAATGTGTTTGGTATATCTTTCAGCAAAACAATTTTTCATATATGAATCCTCCAAGTCGTAAAGACGATTCTTCTAAAAAACCCTTTCTACGGCATCGATCAAACTGCATCTCATAGAGACATCAATCCTTTACATGGTATTCCAAGAGACAAGATCCCTTGCTAACATTTCACTGAAAACTGTAAATGCAACCTCACTAAAATCACAACGTGAATGCAAAGCAATTAGGGCATTTGGGAGAATGCTAATTGATGACAAATGTATCAACCATGGAAGCATAATGGTTAACCTGTGGCTCAATGGAGTAAACTTGTCTCATGAAATTGAAATAGTGATAGCCTATTTTTATCTACAGACCAGAATGAGCCCAAGCGGATAGCGGAGCCACAAATGTCACTGGGTTTGGCTTTCTTCCTCTCGCATTCTCATCTCTTCAAAATGACTAAAGGCCTTTTCTGCAAGCCCATGAAAACCAAAAACTGAAATGATAGCTGTCCTTGCCAAGATATCCTTATTCAGTATATCCTTAGAGAGACTTCAACTGCTCTCTCCACACATTCACGTTTCCCATACGTGTCAATAAGTGCAGTACCTATTAACCAGGTCAAACTCTTACCCACTTCTTTCCGAATAACTATATATCCGTCCCCCCTCGATCTTTTTCTTTTTTGTAGGACCTTCCCCCTTGATCTGGAGCACCATGAGAAGCACAAGTAGAAATAATAACACTAGCTATTGAGATCATGTAAGGCTTAACAGATTCATAACCCAAAATCTGCATTTCATGTTAAAAACTCCAAAATCTGCACAGCATCCCTTTGATGCCTCGTGAATCACTAGAGCCTCTTCCATTTGAATATCAGATAGAGGGCAAGGAATGGAAACAGCATATCTAATTTCACCCACGTGAGAGAGGAAGGCATAACCGAGACCTCCCATGTGACCCTGTTGAATGAAGCTAGCATCACGTTGAAGGATCAACACGTCGACAGACATAGGTGGGCCTGCGCTAGGTGGTCGTTTGGATGGTTCCACAAATACCCCGTTGTATCCCCACTGACGGCATTATGGCCTGCCGAAACTTGCAAGCAGCCCAAAACACTCGGTGAATAACATCCTTCAGAGAAGCATCTTTACCAGCCATTACCAAGTTACAGCGAGAGTCCCACAGATGCCAGAGGAAGAAGCAAATTTGAGTACAGAGCTCTTGGTGAGGAAAATACTCTTTAAGGAACAGCCACACCAAACCGCACAGACCAAGAATGCACTGAAGAGGACAAAGTTCTCTCTGCTGCTAACTGATTTCGCAGGTTACTGATCATACATGAGTCATTTTGAAGAAAAAATTATAAAATGTTACAAATTTACCTAGGCATTTGGAGCACATGTGTTTTCAAGACCACTGCAAAAAACAAATGAAAGTGATTTTCATTGAAAAATAAAAAAACAGGTGTCAACTTGATTTTGGTTTTTGTATTTTTTCAGTCCTTTTTAAATAGAAATAAGCTGTATAAATTGAGCCAAACACTACCATTTCTACTTATTGGTTACAAATCAAAAACAAAAATCATGCCAAAGACTGCAGTATAGATGAAGTTCCAGCTGTTATCCACTATTCTGTTGTATTATTGGCTGATCTCTATGGAGATTTTATTACCCTAAGCTCTCCTTGCTTTTCAGCTTTGATGATCCATTCCTAAACTTCTAGTGACAAAAAAATTGAGGGTGAAGGAGAAGGAAAAATTGATTTTAGAGCTGCCCTATTAAGTAGGAAGGTAGCTCATTATGGTAGAATTAATATTGAACTATTAATGACCTCTTTTATTATTGATTGATGTGTTTCCATCTTTCCATGATTCTTTTTTAATGTCCTATTTTAGACAAATAGATATCCTATATGTGACGTTTGAATCACAGACAGGAACAAAGGATCCTGGCAATTTTGTTTATTGGTTTCACTAGATGCAAAAAATAGTTTTTGTTTGTTTGTTTGTTTCCAGTCTGTTAGAAATAGGCTTGTCTTCTTCATAGAGCCTGTCTTTTTCCTCCCATTATAACTATGGCTATTTGATCTGATAAATCATGACAATGCATTGCAGTCCTTGAGAGGTCCTAGAGGTGGTATGATCTTCTTCAAGAAGGATCCTGTTCTGGGAGTTGATTTGGAATCTAGCATCAACAATGCTGTTTTCCCAGGCTTGCAGGTTGGTTTTGGAAGCAACTTTTGCTCTTTGATCTCACATTTGATCTAGGTCCATGTTCCATCCTACATGTTTCTGTGTTCGGCTTCTTTAATTGTGAATTTATTGTGCCTAAACAAGTTGAACATTATTTGCCTCTTTGTAGGGAGGTCCTCATAACCACACAATTGGGGGTCTGACAGTTGCTTTGAAACATGCCCAGTCCCCAGAATTCAAAGCTTATCAGGCGCAGGTACTTCACTTCCCTTTTGATGTTCGAAAGAGATGAAGAATAGCCCATTTTCCTTCCCTCTGTATCCAAGTCGATCTCTCTGCTTCATCCTATTGCAGGTGATATCCAATTGTAAAGCTCTGGCTGGTCGATTGATTGAACATGGTTACAAACTGGTTTCTGGTGGGAGTGATAATCATCTTGTTCTTGTCAATTTGAGGCCAATGGTAAAATGCTAAATTTTACTCTTGTCTATTTTTTTCCAATATTTAATAGATCCATGGTTTTTTTCAGTTATTTAGTCATAGCAGTCCTCTTCTCCCTCCTCTCTGGCCCTCACTTCTTTCTGTTGCGCTTATAATATATGAAAAGATAGTTATTAGTGTGTCATCTGGCATTTAACTAGTGGTTATCTACATTTTATATGTTTGCCTGTTGTTCCTTAACTCGTAATTTTGGTTTTTCAAAGTTGGAATAGAGTTTGAGGTTTTAGTATTTCATGAATATTGTAGTCTGCAGGTACTCTGTTGTTTTTCATTGTCTCTTCCCCCCACCCTTGTTGAAATGTGTTTTCTAAGTTCTTAATGATCATATCTTCTCTTATAAGTCATCACTTTGCTCTCAAGTATGGTAGTCTATTTCAACTTTTATAGTGTGAATGTTGGTTTCCTGTTTGATTTTAGTATTTGTTGTTTTTACAATTTCTGCATAACTATCCATCAGACTGTCTTTTCATTCTTCGATAGTTCTGTAAGACTTGATATTTCAACTTGAATTCTATGTTCTGTTTCTGTTCAGCTAACCACTATTTTTATAAATATTAACCTCTCTCCCTGTGTGGGTCCATATTTTAACCATATCGAGTTCGTCTATTATCTGCCTCTAGTTCACTGTATAAGAGTTTCTATCCATTCCTGTTTATTTCGACTTTCATTCCCAGTTAAATTTTAGAGGGTGGAGGGTTTTCTCTTTTGGGTGATTGAAAGCATACTTTTTGAGTTATTCTCTGTTATTGCCTTCCAGTTTTTTTATGTCTGAGTTCCACCATGTGGGTAAATCTGAACATCCTTTATGAAATAATTTTTGAAAAATCTCTGCCTTTTTGACAAATTGATTTCATGGTCAAACTTGCTTGGCAGAGTGGGTGCTTGTGCCTTTTGTTGTGATTTATTCTATCGCAAACTGTCCACTGTTTTCAAGTTTTTTTCCCCTTTATTCACATTATTCATGATTGTTTTCTCCCATCACAGGACATTGATGGAGCTAGAGTTGAGAAAATCCTTGATATTGCCGCTATCACTCTCAACAAAAACTCTGTTGCTGGTAATCCCCTCACAGAAAGAAAAAAGCCTGAGGATGTGCCTCTGTTCTTTTGGTTTTTTTTTTTTTTTTTTTTTTTTTAATATCTCTTATTTCCCCTCTTTTGTACTTGATAATGTCTCTTATTTTCCCTCTTTTGTACTCGATAATGACTTCCTATTTGGGACTGTATAGGTGATAAGAGTGCACTAGTGCCGGGTGGCATTCGCATTGGTACGCCAGCAATGACTACCAGAGGATTTGGGGAGAAGCAATTCATTGCAACTGCAGACTTCATTCACGAAGGTATTCAGATAACTCGGGAGGCAAAACAAGCTGTTTCAGGGAAAAAGGTGCAGGATTTCTTTAACTTCATTGAATCTCCGGAGTTCCCCTTGAAGAATCGTATCATTGATCTGCAAAGCAGAGTTGAAGCTTTGGCCAGCCAGTTCCCTATTCCTGGATTATAGATAGTCTTGTGAGAACGAAGTTGTTTACAATTTTGTAACTTATATTGTTAGCGATGATTTATAAGACATAGTAGTAAAGTACTCTTTATCCAAACAATAAGATATAATATGATGAATTCTCCCTTCCTCCCTTCTGTCTCTTCATGTATGATGTCTTGTCCCATGCCCCCATCGATTTCACATCTCTCTTCCATCTAATGTTCACTTTGAGTTTGGTTCAGTTCCCTCAAAGATAGTGTCATATTATCATGGTTGAAGCATTTTTGTAGGGGTTTTTGGTGTGTATTCGTGAATGCTTCTAGGCTGATTTTGCTTTCTACCTAGTATCCTTAGTCGGTTTTATGCCCACTAAGAAGGAATGAAAGATATACTTTCCATAGTGCCCTTTCTGGGTGAAGATATGTTCTGTAGTAGAGCACTGCGTTCCACTCTATTATTGTTATTCTCATAATAGCAGAATTAGAAATCCTAACCACAAAGAGTATGTGAGACTGACAAGGTTGAAGCTTAATCATCTATTATAAAAATTTAAATAATTTTTGAAGAAAAAGGTTGTCCCTTTTACACTGAGGTTGGGTGAATTGATCAGTCACTACCAATTTGATTATGTTTCAATAAGAATTGGCTCAAACTGCTAAAACAAGTAGAGATAAATTGTTGTTTGAATACAATCGGCCCCAATATGAGTACCTTGAGGGTTTGTTGGTTGGTAAAAGATTGACACTTCGTAGTATGAGGTTAAGAGTTTGAATTTCTTTGGAGCCAGGGTGTTGTGAACCATGTAGGACAGGGGACTACCACTGAGAAGGAGCAACTTGGACACTACGGAGGTGACAAGGACAAAGGCAAGACAAGACATTCTGAAAGGCCTCAACGCATGAGCAAGGCTCCAACATATTTGAAGGATTATTCCATTTAGAGGGCAGGCATTACAGATGTCATCATAGGGTTAGAATCAATGATTTTGGCAACACTCATTGCCAAACGGAATGCTATGAATCATTTATAAATAACCCTTTTTGAGAACCTTAGAGGCAATAAAATTATCAACTCTTTCCTCCTACCTAATTTCTCTGAACCTTCGTAAAAATTCTCTCTATTCTTCAAACAGATTCTGCTAATCCTCAACCCCCTACTTAGAATCACAACAAATTGGTCTGATTGTCACATCTCTCTAGCCGGTACCCTATCTGGATTACCTGGAGGTGTGATCCATAGCCCCGAAGATCAAGTTTAGGAACGATCATATCCACTTAGCACATTAACATAATCAAAAGCAAGAACAAATCATTGTATTCAAGTAATTTAATAATAAAATCAAGAAAGGATCACAGAAGGATCACAAAAGAACATCAGAGTGCGAAAATAAAGATACCAAATCAAAAGATAATTGTAGAGTATAATGGAAATATACCCCACAAACAAACATGGAAGGTAGATCGAAATTTAAAGGAAAGTCTAAAGCTATCAGAATTAAAATAAAAGTATAGAAGAACAAGAGTAAACTAATCAAAAACTTCTGTCGGCTCTCCTTCTTCTTCAGTCTTCATCTTCTTCACCGTAGGGTTATGCTCTTGTAACTTCGAGTCAGCCTCTAGCTCACAATCCCGACGGAAGATAAGACGATGCCGACTGCTGTCAATAGGAGCCGTCAATGTAGTCAAAACTTGTGTGCTGGTCACACCACTGGTCATGACCTTCTTCAAGGATTTCCGAAGTTGCAACATGTAAGGAAGGGTCCTCCATACCGTAGCACGTGTTGTCTTCTGTTCCTGCAAAAGCATCCAAAAACATGTCTCCCGAAGGATAAGCTCAAAGAGAACTTAGCAAGTAGTCCAATCACAATAAACATCTTCACACACAATCCAAGACAGAATTGTGAAACCCAGCCCTGACCTTGACCCGAAAACCCGGTTGTTTGTAGGTCCGAAGACCCGGAGTAAAGGAAGTAGCCAACTATGGGCCATCTCAGTAGAAGACATGGTGTTTGACCCAGAACCCATGGAGATTGATGATGGAGTTCCATACTTGGAAGTTTGTGCAGATCTAGAAAGGAAGCTGCACCTGATTGAAGATGAGATTAGTTGAAAGACTTGGAGTATTATTTAACTTGGTTCGAAGGCATTTCTACACCCTAGGTATGTCACTTGATGTGTGTGTAAAAGCCCTTTAGGTTTGGTGTTCATTTGATCCTCCATTTCCCTGTTTGGACTTTGCTGACCTGATTGGTCGATTGATCGACCAAGCTTGTGTTAAATCCTAGAAAATCCAATTTTAGGGTTTTTCACTCTCTATTTAAACACACTTCATGTTTCTTAGTGTCCTCTGCCTCCAAAACACTCAGAGAACGTGGGAAGACTTGTTTGAAACTCTCTTCGGTGATTTCGAAGAATTCTCCGCTAGATCTAAAGTCTCTCATCTGGGATCTGCCAATTCAAGGTTAGTAATCTCTTCGGTGTCATGATTTGTCCTTCTTCGATCTTGTTCTTGTTTGAGATTGGGAAGAAGATGATGCATTCTTGCAACCATATGTTCCATGATCTCATTCTTTTCTTTATGGTCTATGATCATCATAGTGATCTCAACCCTAACCCTGAAAATTCTTCTTAAAACCCTAATCCTTCTTATGGATCTAAATTCTTAGCCGACTGAATCTAATTTTCATGACATACTTGTATTTGATTCTGATTACCTTTTTCTTGGATGAGATCTAAATCATCCCTAGTCTTTTCTGTGATTTTCATAGTATATTTTCATCGAATTCTAGGGTTTTCACCCAATTGGGGAAACCATGATTTCAAATTAGAAGGTAGTGTTTTTAATCATTATTACTGCCTAATCTTTGCTCCCTTAGTGTTAGAATACTATCCTAAAGTTTTCCTCCAAGTTTCGTGAAGTTCTGAACCTGTAGATTGAGTTTCGGATCAAATTTCCTGTATTTGCTTCGTACTGACTCTGTTGGTCGACTGGGTCAGTAGACCAATCAATCGACCAATGAAGTCAGTAGCTCTGTTTTTTGCTCAGTTTGATTCGTTTTCTCTCCAATCTTTTAGGGTTCTTTCCTAATGTTGTATCTATGATTGTTAAGGGTTTAATTGCTAAGTTTGGAACCTCTCTCTTTGATCTTTGGATTATCTTCGACGATAATTAAGGTAAGGAAAGTTATTTCATAATAACATAGATCGCGTATACTTAGGTTTCTAATTTAAGAAACTCTGAGTTTAACTACTGTTATTGTATTTTCTATTTATGATGTACTACTGTAAGTACAGTAGCACTTCACTTATGTTTTCTTTTTCATTATTCAAACTTATATGAAATGCTTATTACTGCATATTGTTTAATGATTGGATTATGCTTTAACATTCTCTTTTGTATGATGAGGTGTTGATTTTGTATGTCATGATTAATCTGAGAATGTGTTTGATTAAGTATGGTTTGGGATTGAGAGGTGTCCTTTTGACACTTATGTCCTTGGACATCAACGGAAATAGTATGGGATGTTTCCGGGGTTGCCCATTGACACCTTCCTGAACCATTGGTTGTCATACCTAGGGCTGTCTAGCAGTGTTTGGCTAGGATGTCCTCGTTATATCAGACCCTAGTAGGAAGAGTATTGAGACCGAACGACCTGTGGTAGCAATGGAGATTCATGGGCGCTCAAGACTGGTAACCAACCTATGAGAGGACAGGAATCACATTGTGGTGGCCATTTATTGGGAGGGTTGCATATGGATAGACTTGGGCTCATGGGCGCTCAAGACCGGTAACCAACCCGTGAGGGGACATGAGAGCTTCCCGTTTACCATGTGTGGATAACCAATAGGGTTGATGAGTCCATAGTCAGGGACTATGAGGACTCTAGTGTGAAGGATACCGGAAAGGATCGCCTGGGGCGAGGAATGGACGTATATGGAACTGAGTTGATGTGACTGAGTAGATGACTTGCATTTGGCTAGGCTTAACCCTGACATGCGCCAATACTTAGACCAATGGTGATGTGAGAGAGCAGTGACCTAACCCCCAGCCATGGAATGTCCCGAGGGATGCCGGACCCATTACCAACCGAAGCCGAGTGACTGAGACTTGCCCAGAGAAGTATGGTGTTATGACTTAAAGCATGTCTGCCAATAGAGACCAGCATACATAGAGTTTAGAGGCATACATACATTATCTGTTTTATATTGCATTGCATCTTGTTATGTTCTGTTGCATGTTATTTATGTTGTTATGAGTTAACTTGCCTTGCTGAGTTCATTCGAACTCACTCCTTTTTGTGCAATCTTTTTGTTAGATTATTCTACAGGCATTGACTACTATGAAGGACAATACGATGAAGCGCAAGCCGATGAAGCGTACTACAAGCAAGGTGCTGCCAACAATGAAGAACACACTGATGATCTCATGAGCGATCACGTTGCGTACTACAATTAGACATAATGTAGAATGGGAACATCTGTGTTGGATTGATGAAATCCACTATTTTGAAGATGTTATCTATAGAGTAGAAAACTCGTAGTTCAGTTTGACTTTCTTTCCTTACTCTCATTTAGAAACAGTTGTAATTCTTTTTAGATTTACGTGCTACATTCCGCTGTAACTGTGGAGTGAGATTCCGCCTCACTCTACTTCTTTTAATGTGTTTACATCTGGTATCATTTTTCCGCACTCTGATTATACTAATATTCATTTCCTATTTTAGATCTTTTGTATATAATATTAAAACGTTGATTATTCTCTGTTCATGATTATGTTATTGCATATGTGGGAGGATGATTTCCTCGATACTTGATCTTTGGGGCTGTGGATCACACACCCGGGTATGCCTATTAGGGTACCGGCCGGGGGGATGTGACAAGAATAAATGCAATGAGATGAAACAATGTATGCAAGTATGCTTCTAACTCTAAATATGATGGTCTCTATTGGCAGACACGCTTTAAGCCATAGCACCATACTCCTTTGGGTGGGTCTCAAATCACTCTCCCTCAGCCTTCCCGGCATCATGGGTTCTCCGTTTGGTAATTGGGTCCTGAAACCTTCCCGAACATACCTTGACTGGGGTTTAGGTCAACACTCCCTCACATCACCATTGGTCTAAGTATTGGCGCGTGTACAGGGTTAATCTTAGTCCAATGCAAGTCATCTACAGAGTCACATCTATCAGGGTTAGATACATCCCTTCCTCGCTTCCCATGATCCTTTCTGGTACCTTTCCCACTAGAGTCATCGTCTCCTTCCTGGCTATGTAGACTCTTAACCCTATTGATCATCCACACATAGTAAACGGGAAGCTCTTGTGCCCTCTCATGCTATCTCGAGTGCCCACGAGTCCAAGTCTACCACATGCAACCCTACCAATGAATGGCCCCCACAATGTGATTCATGTCGTCTCACGAGTTGGTTACCAGTCTTGAGTGCCCACAAATCCCCATTGCTGCCACAAGTCACTCAGTCTCAATTCCCCTTCCGATAGGGTCAGATATGACAAGGGTTTCCTAGCCAAACACTTAGACCAATCCTAGGTATGTCAACCAGTAGTCAGGGAAAGCGCCAAAGGGCATTATAGGAAAGCATCCCATACCACCTCCATTGGTGTCCAAAGACAGAAACGCCAAAAGGGCATTCCCCATTCCACATCTACAACCTAGGCATTCACATCATATCATGATTCCATACATATCACATTCACATCATAGTCCAAATCACATTCACATTACTCCATAATCAATTCTAATATGTAAATCTCAAAATGAACATGTTATTGTACTTACATAAGTAATATAACGTAAAGAAAGTAAAACAACAGTAGCTAACTCATGCATTCGAATCATATCATAATAAGCATGTAAATATGCGTATTGTGAGTGAACGTACTCACATTGAATTCGACTTCATAAACTTCGAGAAAGAGATCAATGGGCAAGTCCAAGATCACCAAAATAACACTAAACAAACATGTATTGAACATAAGGAACAAACCTTAACGATCGCTGACGAAACGGAAGAAAAATAGAGCAAAATTGAGGTCACTGACTATGTGGGTCGATTGGCTGGACAGCTTGGCCTAGTCGACCTAGTGAACAGTACGGAACAGAAAACCCTAAATAGCTCATAACTTCTTCGTTTGAAGTCCGATTACTCTAAAATTTGAAGGGGAGTTCCTCATAAACATACCTAGACTATCTATGAAGGTCTAAGCATCAAATAAGGTCAATGTAATAGAGTTCTAATCAAACCATAAAATTAGGGTTTTACTGAAGAGAGTCCGTGTATCTCACGAGAAGACTAGAGAGAAAGGGGTTTCACTCTAGGAAAGAAAGAATAGTATTTCAAAATAAAGAATAGGCATTGGGAAGGGTCTAATCATGAAAAGAAATTAAGGTCTTCGAATGGATACCCCTTCTTGAAGGTTACCTTAAAATTTCCTTCAAAATCAACCCAGAGTAGATTCACAAAGTAAAAGAGGGAAAAGGGATTCACCCAAAAATTATGGGGATATAAGGAGAGGTCAAAAGAAATGTCATGAGACCTTCCTCACAATCACAGAGGTAGATAGAAAACAAAGAGAGAGTAACTCATGGTCTCATGCTAGATCAAAAACATGGAACATCACCGTATGGCTTCAAGGGAGAACATAAAGTTAATGGGATTCACTCTAAGACTATGAGGATTAGAGAATGAGCTATTACATAAGTGTAATACCTTCCTCACAATCAAAACAGTTAGAAGAAATAGAAGAGAGAGTTGATCTAGAGAGAAACAAATCGATTACTAACCTTGAAGAAGAAGATTTGTCGGAGAAACTCTAACGGATGCTTGGGGATCTTCCTTGGCTTCGAAGAGAAGGTTCTAAGGTCCTTCCCACATTCTTCAGAGGCTTAGGAACATAATGGGGTTGATCACCACGAAATTCTAATAAATAGAGCTTCAAAAATCCTAAAAATCCAGAAATTACACATGAGCCCTTGTCACTGGGCAGCCTGGCTAGGTAGCTTGGCCCAGTCGACTCAGGTTGATAGCAAGCCCAAATTCACATGGGGCTTCTCCCAACTCAACAAGCAACTTACCTAGCATCAAGGGACCTTACAAAACAAGTCCAACTAGGCCTCAAGTCCATCAACCAAGCTCTTCAACATCAAGATGTAGCTCATCCCAAATCAGATAAGGTTTCCAAATAGGGAACTCCATCATCAATCTCCATGGGTTTTGATTCAAACACCATGTCTTCCACTAAGATGGCCCACAAAGACTTCTTCCTTCACTTCGGGTCAGCTTCTACACTAAAGGAGATATTTGACATTGTTGGAAAATGCCATGTCAGCATTTGCCACATCAGCCTCTATTGGTTTTGATGATAATAAGCATGAATTATTAATGGCTATATTGAGTTGTGATGTTTTAGTTTAAGATGAGAAGAAGTGGACCAACTCCAAGTCAAAGCCAAGATCATGCCAAGATGGACATGAAGATCGTTGCACAAAATCAAGTCGAAGATCAAGACTTAGGCTGAATTAGGGCTTAGGGCACTCTCGCATACACATTCATGTAAATGCATCAATTATATGTAATTCATATTACTAGAGTGACCTAGGACATGTTAGTGAGGTGTACAATGCTTAGGGTTGACCAAAAAGTCCAAAAACCCAAGCCATGTCCGAGCCCCAACTTAATTCAACAAAACAGGGCTTAGACAAATGACCGTCTGGGCAGACGGATGCCCGTATGGTTCAGCATTTATGTGTTTTCAATCATAGAAGGCCAGACGGAATTTCCGTCTGGGCCAGTCCAGGCCAGACGGATGACCGTGGGCAGACAGACCTCCGTTTGGCCCTGACTAAGCCATAACAGCTAGTTTGCAACGGCTCTTTTCTGAGACGGATGACCGTCTGCCCAGACGGAATTCCATCTGGTGTAAAAACAGCCTATAACGGCTAGTTTAACGGCTCTTTTTAGACAGACGACCGTCTGACCAGATGGACGTCCGTCTGGGCTGAAAAACAGGACAAAAATGTGTCCGTTTTCTATCCGTTGGGGATTGGGTTTTGGCACTCAAAGGTGCTCTATATAAACCCAATTCACCTCATTTGAGAGCAAGAACACTCACACTTGATCACCCACTCCCCAAGTGATCCTAAAGCTCTCAAATTGCAAGAAAGCCTTGTGCTTTGCCTTTCACCTTCTCCCCAACCTTGAAGAACATACCAAGGTGTTAAAGTAAGCTTGTGAAAGTCAAGCTTGAGGTGATTGAAGGCTTTGGTGGTGCATGCATTTCATATCTTGAGCATACAACTCTTATTGCATCACACACACACAAGAGGTAAAGTGTCACACCTCTTGTTAAGGTAACATCCTTCTCTTGTAACTGTTTTCAATTCTAGTCTAGGTAGATTAGCATTGGTTTTGGGTACTTTTGCCCGTGAAGGTGCTCTTTCCCGTGAACAAAGATTGAAGAGGGTGCTCTTGCCCTAAGATGAACAAAGATTGTAAAGGGTGCTCTTGCCCCGTAACAAAGACTGTAAAGGGTTTGATCTCTACCCATTGTATTGAAAGAGAATCACTAGTGGAATACTCTCTTGAGGCCAAGAGAGGAGTGGACGTAGACTTGCAAAGTCGAACCACTATAAAATACTTGTCTTGTGGTTGATTGTATTGTTTAATTTCATTTGAATGTTCAATTTACTTTGTATTTCCGCACAAACCGAAAAATTGGGACAATCCACTAGTTGAACTTTATCACCCCCCCCCCTCTAGGTTGCACCAACAGACATGACTTCCTAGGACCTTCCAAAGATATCAACACTGTACTCAAGGTCCAACTTTAAGGTGAAACACCAAACAAGTTCTTCTTCATCTAAAACAAACAGGGTGTCCAGGTTAGGGTTAGGTGGGATTTCACATGATTGAGGATGATACCTGGTGCTGTGTGCAAGAAAGGTCCCTTACAAGTGATGGAGCTACTTCAAAAAGTCACTCATGAATATAGGGTCCCTATCTGAGACAATGGAGCTTGGCATTCCATGGAGTTTTAATATCTCAGAGGCGAAGATGTCCGCAACATTGTGACTACTGTAGTGGGGAGGAAGAGCAATAAAATGGGTGTACTTTGACAAGTGATCCACCACCACCATCACTACAACCTTTCCCTTAGAATTGGGTAAACCTGTAATGAAATCGATAAAGATGTCTTCCCATACCTGGTTTGGAATTGGAAGAGGTTAAAGTAGGCTGGCGGGATTTGCATGCAATGTCTTGTTCTGTTGGCAATTCGCGCAATTGGCCACATAATTCTTCACATGACTCCTAATCCCCTTCCAATGATGTTAGAAGTCAATCTTTTCAATGTCCAAAGGAACCCCGAATGCTCTCCGATAGGGGTGTTATGGAATTCCCTTAAGAAGAACTCCTTAAATTGGGAATTCCCCTGTATTTGGCATCCCAGCTTTGATTTCTTGAACCAATTGTTGAAGTGTATAAGAGCTTGCAACCTCAGTTCGCAGATAGCTCAAGAACACAGGTGTTGGCATTGTTATAGTTAGTGCGAGGGCTTCTACTTCTGGCATGCGAGATAGAGAGTCAACAGCCTGATTTTCCTTCCTTGGCCAATATTGAATCTCAAAGTCGAACCCTAGCAACTTTGCCAACCATCCTTGTTGATCTAGTGTTTGAATGACTTGAGAAGAGAGCTCTCACAAGCTTTGTTGATCCGTGAGTATATAAAATTTATGTCCCAACAAATATTGCCACTAGCATGCAACAGACTGGGTGATGGCTAGCATCTCTTTGTTGTAAGTGGAAGAAGCTTGTGCCCTAACGGAGAGCTTTCTATTGAAAAATGCCATCAAGTGGCCATCTTGGGGAAGCGTGGCCCCAATGTCCGAACTGGAGGCATTAGTCTCCACTATAAATGGGTGCTTAAAGTTTGGAGGGCCAGTACTAGTGCTTGTATCAATTGATGCCGCAGCTCCTTGAAGGATGCCTCTACTATTGGCATCCAAGTGAACTTGCCTTTCTTCAACAGATCAGTGAGTGGGGAGGTGATATTAGTGTAGCCCTTCACAAACCAACGATAGTACCAGTGAGTCCCAAGAAACCCCTTACTTCTTGAACCGTTTTTGGAACCGGCCATGCTAGCACTGCTCAGATCTTCTCTTGGTCCATCTCTAAACTTGAACCAGATACGTCGTGTCCCACATACTCCACCTTAGTTTGGTCGAATGTACACTTGCTCATTTTTGAAAATAGGCTATGGACCTTGAGTGTTTGTGGGACCACTTCTAGGTGTTGCTTGTGATGGGCCCAAGATGGGCTATAGACTAACAAGTCATTAAAAAATAATAGAACAAACTTGCGAAGATGGGCTTTAAAAATTGTATTCATCATGGCCTAAAAGGTGTTGGGCACATTAGTTAGCCCAAAGGGCATTACTAAAAACTCATAATGCCCTTCATGCATTTGAAACGCGGTCTTGGGCACGTCCTCTGTTCTAACTTTTATCTAATGGTATCCAAACTGTAAATTGAACTTAGAAAAATGGCGGGCTCCATGTAACCTCATCAAAAAGTTTGTCAACCGTTGGGATGGGAAATCGATCCTTGATCGTGATGGAGTTCAAAGCCCTATAGTCCACACAAAACCTCCATGCTCCATCCCCTTTTTTTTACTAACAACACTGGAGAGGAGAATGGCCTAACACTTGGTCTTATGATGCCATTAACAAGCATCAGGGTCACTTATTTCTCAATTTCCTCCTTTTGAAAGTGTGGATACCTATATGGCTGAACATTGACTGGTTGAGAATTGGTTTGCAAGTGAATTGAATGGTCTTTGTAACAACCCATGTAATTCTAACCCAGGATTTGTATTGCAGGTCTGAGTACCTGAAGTTCCAACCAAATGAAGTTGTGGGCTATCCGGATTGAAGCCCATGATCCATACCCTGAGCCCATGGACCTTGATTTTACCGATGAAGAACCTGCCATACTGAGAACCTGAAGGAGATCCAATGGAAACCCTGATAGACTGGGAAGATGGATCTCTAGCCTGAAACAAGTCAAGTTTGAAGATGTTTGAGATCAAGGAAGGGACCCCCCATGTGTTAGTTTAAGTTAGATTGGTGTCGATGGTCAACTGGTTAAAGCACCCAAGTACTAGAAAGTACTAGGGGGCGGTTGCTTAAGGTGGTTGATTGACCCAACCAACCGCCCCAAGTGACTGGACAGGTCTAATTGCGGGTTTTAAACCTTGGTTTGCCTCGGCTCTCTATAAATAGCCACCCACGACCTAATTTCGTATTATTTAATTCATGGAGACTACTATGGACAGTTAGGAGGCAAAGCACACATGTTTGGTGGTGAAGAAAGCTTGAATCACAGAGAATGTTTGATTCTTGCTTGGTCTTTCAAATCTATTGGAGGTTTAGTTAATCACACACTCTTCCAACTTGTCTCTCTTTGTTATTTAGTGTGCTTTTCTTCCCTCTATGATTATGTAAATAGTAAGTTGAGCTGGTAAGGATCTTTCCATTGATGATACGACTAGATCACACCCGAACATGGATTTCTATATTTGAATCAAGGGTTTGTTTAGTTGAAAGAGATGAAGCGGATTTTAAAACTTCCTCTTCTGTATTTCTAGAATGAGATGAACTCTCGATCATCCCAAAATCAGATCAAGGAGGGGTGATCAAAAGTTGGAATTTTGGACTTGAGATTCTGCCCGAGAAGGGGGTGGTCAATCAAGGCGGTTGATTGACCCAACCAACCACCATAAGTGACTGGTTGGGTCACAGTGGCCCTATCAGCTTGATCATTGCTCTGTTTTGACTTGTGATCTTAATGAATCGTAACCTAATCTAGGTGATCTCTGAGGTCTACTAGACTTGTTATTGGTGAAGTTTAATTGTACTTTCAATAGCTTTTTCACTTCGACAAGTAAGGTTACATTTCCTTACCTATGAATTGACATGTAATGTGATGAATTGTTTATAACTTTGAATGCATAAGTGGCCTTACAACATGATGTTATAGTAGTTTCAAATGAGTTCTTGTTAATAATACGTTGTGAATGATGATTAGATGTACTCAACTAATTATGTGATACTGAATGACTTATTATGTGATATTGAATGATGAGATGTTGTAACTATGATTGAGGTACACGCTGGGTATTCCTAGCTTGGGATATTAGGGACTGTCATATGGGACATTATCATGTTTGCTAATATTCTCTGATGCCCCTAGCATTATCATGTTTGCTGGATTACATACTTAGGATGTCTAGATTGCATAGTTAGGTACCCATACATGCTACTACCCTTTCAGCAAGGGCGTTGAAGCCAAATGACCCGTGATAATGGTGATGTGACTTTGTTTCATCCTACAATGGTAGCCAATCCATTTAGAGACTTAGTGGTCCACTGTTGATCATGCATTTGGAGGGTTGCATATGAAAGACCTTCGAACTTCATTATGAGCTCTTGTAGGCTCATCTCGTCTCCCTTCATCAAGCAATGGAGATTGCTAAGTAGTGCAATTTTAGGGGCTTCTATGCTTTTATGGAAAGTATCAGTAAGGCATTTCCATAGTTCTACCAAAGTCTTGGTTGCATAAGTGTGCTAAAGCATCTTGTCGGACAATGTGCTGATGATCGATGACTTGAGCAACTTATCCATCTGTCACATCCACCTAGTGGGTACCCTATATGGTATACCCAAGTGTATGATCCACAGCCCCAAAGATCAGTATCGAGGAAATCAACCTCCCACACTTACAATAATATAATCAAGAACAAGATTAAATCAAAGTTAACTATATTAATCAAGAGATCAAGATAATATTCAAAGAATACAATTAGAGTGCGGACAATGATACCAATAGAATAAATCAATTGTAGAGTGTAGCGGAAAATTACTCTACAGTAGCAGCGGAAAAGTAGATCAAACATAAAAGAAAGATTACAATCGGTTCCCAAAAAGAAATGGAAAAGAAAAGAAGGAAACAAAACTAAACTAAGGTCTCCTCGAATCTATATAAGACATAACCATAAGTAAAAGAGATTATGTCCCATCACTGGAACACAAGTGCTAGAGTCGGACTAATCTTGACAAGCTCCAGTCTAGTACTGGTAGTCTTCACCGTAGCCAATACCTTGGGTACCGTATGAGTGATCATTTTGGTCTTCATAGTATTGACCATCATAATCATCAGTTCCTGCAAATAAGTCTAACAAAGATGTTGCAAAAAAGAGTGAGTTCAAAAGAACTCAGCAAGATAGTTCATTCCATAATAACATAATAGCACATGATAGCAAACCATATTGAATGCAATATGATATGAAACAGACAATGCATATATGATTCTAACTCTATGTATATTGGTCTCTATTGGTAGACATGCTTTAAGTCATAGCACCATTCTCCTTTGGGTAGGGTCTAAATCACTCTCCCTCAACCATCTCGGTATCTTGGGTTCTCCGGTTGGCAATGGGTCCTGAAACCTTCTTGGAAAACCTTGGCTGGGGTTTAGGTCAACACTCTCTCAATCTACCATTTGGTCTGAGTACTAGCGCATGTCAAGGTTAATCCTAGCCAAATGCAAGTCTTCTACTTAGTTATATCAACTTAGATCCAGATACTTCCATTCTTCGCCTCTCATGATCCTTTTCGGTATCCTTCTCCCTATAATCGGCATATCCTATGGCTACAACGAACTCGGACTACGGACTCATCAACCCTATTGGTCATCCACAAATAGTAAACATGTAGCTCTCATGTCCTCTCATAGGTTGGATACCGGTCTTGAGCGCCCATGAGCCCACACCTACTACTGCAACCCTACCAATGAATGGCTGCCATGGGATGCTCGGTCTCAATACCCTTCCGATCGGGTCTAATATAATAGGGACATCCTAGCCAAACACTTCTAGACATGCCCTAGGTATGTCAACCAATAATCAGGGAAAGTGCCAAGGGGCACCATAGGAATGCGTCCCATACCACCTCCACTGGTGTCTAATGACAGAAACACCAAAAGGGCATTCCCTATTCCCCAATCACAACCTAAGCAATCACAATCTCAAATCAATCATTCACAAGCACAAATGATAATACAAAACATAAGTAAATAATCATTCATACATGACTGAAATAATAATTGAATCATATAAACAAGTACTACTGTAGTTGAAGAAACTACAACAACAATACAATTGTAAGAAAACTAATACAACAGTAGTATGATCATGTGATCCAATTCAGTTACAAGTAGACATGTATATTAGGTTATTAGGGATCAACTGTCCTTACCTTAAACAATCTTCGAAGAATTCCAGAGAATAAAGAGGAGAGGTCCAAGACTAGCAAACAAGCCCTAAACAAGAATATAACAATCATTAAGAATAAACCCTAAAAGATTAGAAGTCAAAAAGATCAAATCAGATGAATAAACAATTTACTGTCAGCTTGGGCAGCTTGGTCCAGTCGACCCAAGGAACGGTACGGGGCAGAAAACCCTAAATCGGTCATAACTTCTTCGTTTGAAGTCCGATTGCTCCGAAATTCGAACGGGAGTTCCCCAAAAACATACTAAGACTATTTAAGAAGTTCTAGACATCAAACAAGGTCAAAAAGATAGAATCCTAATTGAATCATAGGATTAGGGTTTCATCGCAAACAATCCATGGATCTCATGGAAAGACTAGAGAGAATAATGATTCATTGTAGGGAAAGAAAAATAGAAATTCACAATCAAGAAAGGTGTTGGGGAGGATCCAGCAAATAAAAGATAAATCATGGTTCCCAATTTGGATACCCTTTCTAGAAGGTTACCAAAATTTCCTTCAAAATAAACCCAAGGTAGATTCATAGAGAGCAAGGGAAAAATAGGGATCCACCCAACAATCATGGGGATGCAAGGGAAGGTCTTGGTAATGGTCTGAGACCTTCCTCACAATCATATAGATAGGTAGGAAAATTAAGGAAAGAGTAATCAAGATCTCAGGTAAGATCAAATACAAGGAACATCACCATATGGCTTCAAGAACATAGAGTGAATGGGGGATTCACTCTAAGGCTAAGAGGATCAGAGAAGAGGCCATTACAGTAGTGTAATACATTCCTCATAATCAAACAATCAGAAGAAAATAGAAGAGAGAATAGATGAATGTAGAAACAAATTGATTACTAACCTTTGTAGAAAAAAATTTGACGAAGAAACTCAGACGGATGCTTGGGGATCTTCCTTGGCTTCGAAGAGGAAGTTCTAGGGTTCTTCCCACATTCTTCAGAGGCTTAGAATTGATAATGAGTGAAAAACACGGAGTTCCCCTTTAAATTAGAACAAAAACCCTTTAAAAAAATTAAAGTTTTACAATTTTGACCCTACTATCACTGTGGGTCGATTGGTTGGTCGACTGGCCCAATCAACCCGTCAGTCGACCAATGCTGACAAAAAGCCCAAAATAGGGTATTCAAGGTCCAAACCTCAATATTTTTGAATGGGCTTCTCACAACTCATCAAACAACTTACCTAGCATGAAGGGATGCCTTCAAACCATGTCCAAGTAGGCTTTAGGTCCAACAAACAGGCTCTCCTTCATCAATGTGTAGTTTCTTCTCCAACTCAAACAAAGTTTCCAAGTATGGAACACCATCATCAATTTCCATGGGTTTTGGGTCCAACACCATGTCTTCCATTGAGATGGCCCATAGTTGCCTTCTTCCATAACTTTGGGTCTTTGGACCTAAAAACAACAGGGTTTCCGGGTTAGGGTTAGGGCTGCATTTTACACCATCAGCACCCAAGGCTCGTTGTTAGGATTTGTCATTTCTTCGCTGCCGCCATCCTTCCACATTGGTTTGGACGGGGAGAGTTTCCATTAATAAACACTGAAAGACCCTTAGTTTCAGGTACACAAAGATTTGGGTCCTTTTGTCAGATCATCCTTCTTAACCATTGTAGACTTCACCAATATTAAGCAGTTGAACCCCCATACTTGCCCTACTCCCAAAGTGTGATACTCTTTTAGGTGGCTCTTGGTGCCAGAAAACATCAGACTAAGCTGCCCAAGATTCAAACTACACCAACCCCATGGTTATTAATCTGGAACCATGGTAAAAAGTTTCAGCAAATTTTGGCCGAAACTTGACAAAATTTGCCCTGTTCGATAGTCAACGAACTAAAAGACTCTCCGAAAATGAGATTAATCGAATATCATGGAAAATCGTTGAACCTGTGAAACATTAGCGAAAATCGCTAAATCATCTTATTCCTTCATAGATTTCTTTGCTTCTCCACTATCTTCTTCTTCTTCTTCTTCTTTTCTCAACCATATATCCTCAGATGACTCTGTTTCGGTTTCTTTGTCTTGAACAACCAACCAAGAATCGACGGTAAAAGAAAACTCAGATCTTCATGCCGACCAAATAGCGTTAGATTTCTTTGTCGGATTAGTGGGCAGATAGCCAATAGGGTAAACAATTTGAGTTTTGCAATGATTTTCATAGTATTTTGATGGAGATGCAAAGATGTCTTTGGAGATCATGCGATTAGTTCCAATAAAAATAACAATTGTTGCTGATCGAAACACATCTTGAAACCCTAAAACTAATATTTTCTTATTTCCGAATCGATGATTGGTCAACATAGCAAGAGAAGAATTGAGATAACCAAAAGTGAAATAAAAAACCCACCAACAACAAAGCTCTTCACATTAAATCTATTGGAACTGAGAAGCTTTTAGGTTCTAACCTGGCCATCTCATAGTGAGACAAAGAAGGTCAAGGCTTGCAATAGTAAGATACGGAGAGAGGGAAGAGAAAGTTGAAGGCTTGGAATTAAAGAGGAATGGGCAGAGAAGCGGAACAACGGATTCAATCCCTTTCTTGTCATTATAAACCAAGTTTGACACTTTGACTGATCTTTACCGAAGCATGTCGAAAATGCGGCGCCCCTAAAATGTCGGTGAAATATCGTCGACATTTAAGGGTTTCGTGCTTTTTCCAGCTAGCAAACCCCCTTTTGTTGGCAATTTTCGCACCTTGTCTAGAACTCATTTTTCTATGACCAACATTTTGTGCTGTTTTATGGGAAGACAAGAATACAATAATACAATAAAGGAAAAATGTGTTTATACAGGACATTGTTTCCCTCATATGAGGTACCTTGAACCAAACTTAAGCTGATGATGGGTGAAATCAAGGCTGCCCTAATGGAGGAAGTCCCAGTTCAGCTATTATGTTTCTGTTTTCATATGATTTTGGTTCGACTTATCCGATTTTTTCTTATTGGAATTGAGCATGGAATCTCAAAATAAATATGGTTTTGAAACAACATATGAACTCTAGAATTCCAAAGTCTAAGGCCTTCCAACGTCTAGGGCCTTCCAATGAACATGATTAGCATAACACCATCCCATACATCTCACGATTGCACAACATTCTTTCAGAAAATCTTAACATCACTAATTATGAAGAGCCTTGTTCAAAACCTATTGCAAAGCAAATCATTAAAACTCAAAACATCGGTAGCTCCTGTCAATTCAAAGTTCCTGGCACGGTGGCACCTCCAATGTTTTATCTGCTTCATTTTAGATAGAAATGACTGGAGAATAAAGCATTCACAAGTGTGAGAAAATACGTGATGATGACGAAGACAATGATAACTTTTCCATTTCCCTAGAAGTTAGACAGGACACCACTAGGAGAATCCACATGGAGTTCAAGTTCGTTGCTTCCTCGTCACAAGCCAAAATTTTTCTCTCAACATTAGTTCCATAGCCTTGGACCAGAGACACCAAGTCTGAGTAGGGTGGCACTGGTGGTCTGAGCATCTTCCTTGTAGAATCACCATACTTGAGGCCAACAGAAACCAGGAACAACTATACCATTTGACGGGCCTGTCAATGAAGGTTAGATCATATCAAAGACCTTCGAAATTCATTACAAAATCCTGTGGGCTTGTGTCCTCCCCCTTAAGTAGCGCGATTTTACGGGCTTCTATGCTTTTACGGAAAGTATCAATAAGGCATTTCCACAATTCTGCCAAAGTCTCGATTGCATAGTCTAGTTGTAACATCCCATTAGACGACAATGTGTTGATGATCAGGGACCTGATAAACTTATCTACCTACACCCAAGGCTCGTAGTTAGGATTCATCATTTCTTCTTCGGTATCATCCTTCCATGTCTGATTTGGACGGCGAGTGCCTCCATTAATAAACCCGGAAGGACCCTTAGTTTCAATTACACAAAGAATTTGGGTCCTCCTTTCAGATCATCGTTCTTTATCATTATAGACATCACCAATATTAAGGAGTTGAACCCCACACTTGCCCTACTCGCTAGGTGTGATAGTCTGTTAGGTGGTTATTGGTACTAGAAAATATTAGACTAATTTGCCTAGTATTCAGACTGCACCAAGCCCACAGTTATTAATCAGAAACTCATTTTTCTATGATCACCATTGGAAGACAAGAATATAGTAATCAAATAAAGGAAAAATGTGTATAAACATCGCACTGTTTCGCTCATAGAAGGTACCTTGAACCAAACATAAGCTAATAATGGGTGGGCCGTTCTAATGGAGGAAGTCCTAGTTTAAGTTGTTCAAATAGTCGTTTCAACAAATTTTGGTTCAACTTATCCGATTTCTTCTTATTTGAATTGAACATGGAATCTCACAATAAGTACAGTTCTGAACCAAACTTATAAACTCAACTCTAGAATCCCAATGTCTTAGGCTTTACAACGAACAGGATAATCATATCTCCATCCAAGACACTGCATGATTGCACAACATTCTTGCAAAAAAATGCAACTTCACCAATAATTATAAGCCTTGTTCAAAAACTAACGCTAAACAAAGCATTAGAACTCAAAACATCAGTAGTTCTTGTTGATTCAACAACAACCAAAAAAAAAAATTCTAGCACCTCTAATGTTTTTATCTGGTTCCTTCCAAATTGTAGCAATGGATGGAGAATAAAGCATTCACAAGCGTGAAAGAACACGTAATGATGACGAACACAGTGACACCTTATGATTTCCCAAGAAGTCAGACTGGACACCACCAGGAGAATCCACAAGGAGTTCGAGTTCGTTGCTTCCCCATCATTGGACAAAATTTTCTTCACAACATTAGTTTCATAGCCTTGCACCAGAGACACCTGGTTTGAGTAGGGTGTCACTGGCAGTTTGACCATGTTCCTCACAACATCACCATACTCAAAGCCAAGAGCAACAAGGAACATATATACTTTTTGTTCTTCTTTGACAACGCTACCAACAAAGGATAGATTGTGGCAAAGACCTTGAGAATTCCATATGCACTCTTGTAGGCTCATGTCCTCCCCGTTCCTCATTTAATGGGGATTGCTAAGTAGCGCGACTTTACAAGCTTCTGAGCTTTTATGGAAAGTATCGTTAAGGCGTTTCCACAGTTCTGCTGAAGTCTCAATTGCATAGGCATGTTGAAACATCCTGTCATACAATGTGTTGATGATCCATGACCTGAACAACTTATCTATGCACCCCCAAGGCATGTGGTTAGGATCTTTCATTTCTTCTCGGGCGTCGTCCTTCTATGCCGGATATGGATCGGGGAGTGTCTCTATTGACAAACCTAGAAAGACACTAAGTTTCAATTACACAAATAATTTGGGTCCTTCTTCAATTCGTCATTCTTTATCACCGTAGACATTATCAGTATTAATGAATTAAACTCCCATAGTAGCCCAGCTCACTAAGTGTGGTAGTCTGTTAGGTGGCTCTCGGTACTAGAAAATGTCAAACTAAACTGCCGAGGCTTCTGATTGTACCAACTACTAACCACATGGTTATTAATCCAAGACTGATTTTTTTGAGAACACTATTTGTATTGTTTTTATAAGAAGACAATAATACATAAATAAATAAAGTAAAAATGTATTTATACAAGGCATTGTTTCTCTTATAGATGTAACTTGGACTAGACTTATGCTAAGAGTATGTGAAATCAAGGTCGGCGTAATGGAGTGAGTCCCAATTTCAGTTATTATGTTTATGCTTTCATCTGATTTTGGTTCAACTCAACCAGTTTCTTCTTATTTGAATAGAGCATTGAGAGAATAAATAGAGTTTTGAACCCAACATATTAACTCAACTTTGGAATCCCAATGTGTCACATCCACCCAGCCGTTAACCTACCTGGCATACCTGGGTATGTGATCCACAGTCCAAGGATCAAGCATCGAGGGACCATGCCTCCCACATACACGATAACACAATCATAAACAATAATAATCAAGGTAAGACAAATAATAAAAGATATCATGAATAAGATACAAACAGATAATCAGAGTGTGGAATAAAATGATACCAAATGTATAAGTGTGATAAAAAAAAAGAGAGAGTGAGCAAAAGTCACTCCCTCAGTGGCAGCGGAAAAGTAGTAAGAAATCAAGTTAAGTTACAATCCAATATCTAAAGAGTAACTCAGTGAAAGTTAATTACATATCCTAGTGTTTAACAAAATCCAGGGGGTGGGGGACTAAACAAGGGTTTCCTCTATCTTAATAAGTTCATTCTCGTATGTGTAGACGAAGAAAGCCCAACACGGCCACTCCCTCACCACTGTAGGGCTAACCCTGGTACGCAGTGTAATCCTCCTCGGTACCATAACCCTGATCTTCATGGTAGCCACCACCCAGAGGGTAGTATGCGGAATTATGGTCCGTCTCGTAGGTTGTTCCATCGGGGTCTTCAACACCTGTGGGATAATCTCACAAACATTTGCACAAAAGGAATGAGTTCAAAAGAACTCAGCAAGGCAATTATTCCATAATTCATAAACCATATGAGTACAATTCATAACATGATGTAATATGATATGAGACACATGATGCAAATATAATTCTAACTCTATGAATGCTAGTCTCTATGGTAGACATGCTTTAAGTCATAGCACCATACTTCTTTAGGTAAGTCTTAGTCACTCAGCACCGGGGGGAATTGGGTCTTGCATCCCTCTCGGTCAATCCATGGTTGGGGTTTCGGTCACCACTCCCTCACATTACCATTTGGTCTAAGTATTGGCGCATGTTAAGGGTAAGGCCTAGCCCAATACAAGTCATCTACTCAGTCGTATTAAGTCAAATCCGGATACTTCCATTCCTCCCATCCCGGGATCCTTTTCGGTACCCTTCACACTAGAGTCACGGATATTACCCACCGGACTCACCAACCCTATTAGTCATCCACAAATAGTATACGGGAAGCTCTCATGACCTCTCACGGATATGACTCACCGGTCTCGAGCACCCGTGAGCCCAAGTCTAGCTATTTGCAACCCTACCAATAAATGCCCCTTTCGGATATCCGTAGCATGGTTTATGTCCTTTCACGGGTTGGTTACCGGTCTTGAGCGCCCATCAAACTATACACTACCCCGGGTCGTTCGGTCTCAATGCCCTTCCGATTCGGATCTGACACGACAAGGACATCCTAGCCACACACCTTCGGAGAACATCCCATACTATTCCCTCCGACGCCCAAGGACAAAAGCGTCAATAGGACACTTCCCAATCCCAGATTATACCTAAGCAATCAGATGCTCAAGTCCATTATATCATATACAAATGATACATCATCATAATAGAAGTTAAGTCATAACATTGCAATGATTCATCATATATATAAGTAACAAGAATGACTAATCATTATAACAATAATATATAAAAACACAATACTACTGTTCTAAAGCATGTATAGCAGTCCTATGATATCCAAAAGTAATAAAGAGACTATGTGCACTCAGTTATGAACATCAAGACATAATCACATAGCCTATGTATTTATGGTGATAACCGTCCTTACCTTACGCTGTGATGATGATGATCCAAAGGTCACACAAAAATGATCCTAGACAAACATAAATGAAAGATTAGAGAAGAAATCGGGGAAATCGGAGGTCGAATGGGTCAAAACGGCGAAGGACACAGTTCAGCAGCTTGCTTGGTCAATGCTTTTGGTCGATGGGATCGACCAAGGAGGATCGACCAAGACAGTCTCGGGGCTACATAGTGGATTTTGGGATTTTGGTCCGAAATCGGTCTTCCGGGGTTCGGATCGATCCGAAACTTGGAGGGATAATTAATAACAGTATAAGAACACTACTAATCAAAAAAATTAATACAATCTAAAGGTCTAATTAGAAAGCCCCAAATTGGACTACTAAGTTCTATAGACAAGAATCAAAGCATGGATTGAAATCAAATGCATTTGCATTGGAAATGCATGAATTAGCTAGGGGAACTAATAGGAATTGGATTAGAATCATATGCTAGCAATAAACATAGACATAGCACACTATATACTTTAGTTTAGGACAAGAATGCATGAAGTTAAGAAGAGAATCAAAGGATTGCATATGCAAGGCTTGAAATGAGAGCATAACATCAATGGAAATGGAATAAGATCAATGGTTAGCTAAGAGTGTACACTTGGAGTGATGGTTGTAAGGTTGCAGCATCAATTCCATGGTTACAACAGCAAGAAAAGGAATAGAAAAGAATAGAATAGAGAGTGAGAGTGATGAATCATACCTTGTAGATGATGATAGAGACAAAGAACAATAATTGACAATGATTATAGTGGAATATCCTTCACCAATATCAAGGAGGAGCTTTGGGGAACCTTCTCCACGTTCTCAAGTGTTGCAATGATTATAATAGGGTTCAAAACACGAGGCTAGCATAAATAGGGTAGGGAATATTCCAAAGGAATCATTAACTCGAATCTGGTAGCCTTGGTCGATGCTCTTGGTTGATGGGCCAAGGAGGATCGACCAAACAAGTTTCAGCAAAAAAATCAGTACTAGTTCAGCAACTTCAGACAGGGATTAGGGTCAAATTGAGTGAGGTTTTCTTCTACAAGTCAATCAAGAAGTCTAGTTTCAGGGAATACCTTTGGATTGTGCACGGGAGTTCATTAGGTACTTCAACTAGTTCATCCCTCTTCGATGCGCAGATTTTCACTAAACACTAACAATGTACTCAAGTAAGGGGCATCATCGTCAATGCCCATGGGCTCGGACTCCGACACTAGATCATCAACTAGTAGGGCCCACAAGTCTCTTCTACTACCACTTCAAGTCTTCGGACCTACAAACATCAAGGGTTCCGGATCAGGGTAAGGATAGGGCTGGATTTCACACTGGATTTCACACAATGTCTTATGCTTTATAATGAGCAGGATTAGCAATACCCCATCCAAGACACAACACAACATTCTTGAGTAAAATCCAAACTTCACCAGTTATTAAGAGCCTTATTCAAATCCTATTGCTAAGCGAAGGATTAGGACTCAAAACATTGGTAATTCATGTTGATTCAACAATAAATAAAAAAAATTAAAAAAAAATTAAAAAAAAAAAATCCTAACACCTTTGATGTTTTTATCTAGTTCCTATCAAATAGTAGCAATAGATGTTGAATAAAACATTCACAAGTGTGAGAAAACACGTAATGATGACAACCACAGTGATACCTTACATTTTCCCTAGAAATTAGTCTAGACAACACCTGGAGAATCCACATGGACTTCCAGTATGTTTCTTCCCCGTCGTCGGCCAAAATTTTTCTTCACAAAATTCATTTCATAGCCTTTGTATTAGAGACACCTGGTTTTGAGTAGGGTGGCACTGGCGGTTTGTCTGTGTTCCTCACGACATCGCCATATTCAAGGCCAAGGCAACCAGGAACATGTATATTTTAGTACCTGGATGATTGGGCCTCCTATCATTAGTTGATTCTCCTCATTTTGGTTGCCCATGGAAGCCACAAAGCGACACCTTGAGACCTAGTACGGACAACACCGAGCGAGTGAAGAGTATAAACTATTGCGAATCTTATGATGCCTATCCCATCAACTTCCATAGCCCCACCATTAAACACAAACATACACACATGCATCAGAGCCTTACTCTTATGTAACATAAAAGATGCCATGAGAAGAGAGAACTGGTGTTCTTTATGTGAAAGAGATGCAGTTTCACGACCAAGAGAGCAGCAAGCTTTCACTCGCACGGGGTACAAAGGTATCCTTGAGAAGTAGGAGAATGTTTCATGATTATAAGCTTAATTCCTGAGAAGTGCCTCTAGAAAATTCCTTAACCTAAGAAATCTCTTCAATTAAAAAGGAAAACTGTAACCAAATAAAGGAGAGGGAAAGAAATACCGTTTGGTTGCTTCTGAAACTACTTTATGTTGAACACTTGCATAAATCCATCAACTTTAATAAGAACATTAAATTCAAGAATGACAAGATTGAGAGAAACGGCTGCATATTTGAGTTTGGCAAACAGAGAATTAGATGGTACCTAGACTTTGGCTATTGGATTGCTAGAGACATTCGTCGAAAGAGAGGTTTCTACCATAGTTCATTGTGTCGGCGACATATCGCCGACACAGAGCGATATGTCGTCATGTCGCTGGGGGGCGACACGACTCCCCCCAGCGACACGACATTTACCAAATGTCGGCGACATATCGCCCTGTGTCGGCGATATGTCGCCGAAAAGTCGATATATCGCCGAAAAATCGGCGATATGTCGCTACATTCGTCATATTTAGCAGCCTTTCGTTTGTTTTTCGCCGATTTTTCGTTCGCTTTTTGCCAAAGTGATGTAGGGCCTCTAAAAGCTCCGGGGGCGCTGCCCCCACACCCCCGCCGGGGCGCCTCCCCCGGACCCCCGCCCGCTCACCGGGGAGCGGGACCCCCGTATCCGTCGGCAACAATATGTGAAGCATGAGCCATACTCAACATAGTTGTATAATGAATTGTAAACTTTAGTACATCTCTTTACTACTTGTGTATTTGTGTTCTCTTTGCATATTTACATTAGTTTATATGAATTTTCCAAACTTCCAGTTTTGCCCGCATATAGTTGGACATGTGCCAATTATAAACTTTAGGTTAGGTGATGTTTTAGGTCAAAATAACACCCCCAATGTGTTTATTGGCCTCAAATTAGGTTACACGTCAAATTTCATGTCAAAATGACCCCAAATACCCTTCGAAACAGGGGTTCGATTTTTCATCGAACCCTTACCAAAAGTCGAGCGACTTTTGGCGACATGTCGCCCGTGTCGCCGTGTCGCCAGAGTCCGACACGGCGACACGAGTCGACATGTCGAACCTTGGTTTCTACTACTAATACATGAACGATGTATTCCAAAGACTTAGAGAATCTAATTAAGAGGAGGATAGAAATAAAAGAATTTAAGAATATTTTCTTTTTACTTGAAACGGCCTCCAAACAAAGAAACCAATTTTTAGAGGGGAAGAAAGTTTTCTAACAAATTATTAATACTAATATTATTATTATTTAAATTTAATAAATTCAAAAATATAGAAATAGTCTTGCGTTAGTAAACTATGAAACCTGCTATATTTCATCTCTTCTACTTTCTTTTCTAAGTTGTGATTTTGATTTAAAAATTTTGTGAATTTAAGGAGAAAGATTTTCTTTATAAAAAGGGTACCAATAATTTATTAGTAAAATATAAAATGACAATCAAAAAATCCCTGCTGGGAGACTCACCCACCACAGCCAAGTGTACGACGCGGGTCGAACACCGGTTTATAAACCGGGGTTGGCAACAAAAAAAAAAAAAAGGATTACAAAGCTAATATAAAAAAGATGACATTTAAATAAAGACAAAAGATACAATACAAGTGAAAGATTTGCAGCAAAAGAGGAGTACATGCTTTTATAATAACAGTATGCTAAATATATCTGTTATTATTTTATAAAAATAGAGGTGGTAGAGAAGGATTTTTATAACAAAATACAACGGTTGCGATTAAATGCGGAGGGCATAAATGTAAATAACTTAATTTTTTTTACCTTCAAATGTTTAGTATTTTAAAAATTTGCAATATCAACTCATTCTCTCCATCTGCCGGATTGCTTCACCGTCGAGGATGAGGATCTTGCTAATCGGGCGAGTATGTGCCGAGACAAGCCGGCAGTCGTCACTGCTTCTTCCCGTTTCCAAATTATTTGTTACAGGTGACCATATTAAGAATTGCAGAAATGAATTTTCTAAACCCTAAACCTGTTGCGAGCGATGCATCAAGAGAAAAAGTTTAAAGCAAGCAACTCATCAAAGTGGCTTATCAATTGAGGAATTAAACATATTCCGAGAGAATCTGGAAAGAAACCACAACCCAGTAACAAATCCGATCGAAGTGCATAAACAGGAGGATTAAGTGATGCAAACTGAAATCGAGAGAGAGAGAGAGAGAGACTAGAAGTGGATATTTACTATGATACTGGCTAGCACTATGGGAGTTGGCAAAACATCTTAAATGGGCCAAACTAAAAGTGGTCTTATAGTTGGCTCCAGTAGGCAGATTCTTCTCGTCAAATAACTTCAGGTTTAGGGACAAACTTTACCAATACGATTCTCTATAAAATTTCTTCCTCCTAGAACGGCTGAAACTCCAACTAAAGTTCGAGTAACAGAGGGTGTGAAACATAGTAAATGAGTTGCCATCTTGGCTAAGAAAACCTGAACCCCAGAGATTGAAGTTAACAAAAATATTGCTCAAGAACTTAGAAACCCAAACACCCAAATGTCTAAAATCCTACTGATAGGGGTGTCACCAGTTCGGATTGGGCCGGTTTCGGACCGGGCCTAAGGGTTTTGAGCTGAAAAACACTCAGCCCAAACACGACCCATTAAGAAAATAACGGTTTTGGGCCGGTGCGATTTGAGTTCGAGCTAACTAACGGTTTGGGCTAACGGTTTAGAATTGGGTTTACTAACAGTGTATTTTGAGTACATTGTTGATATGTAAATTTATCAAAAGTATGTGAACGCAAATTGCACTGGGCACCCCGAATGAAAGCCTTAAAGCACTGACACCCCACTTTATGTTTAAAAAACACATAGGTCCTATTTTGTTAAAATGGTTATTACCTGGTTAGTCATATTTGTGTAAAGACTATTATACCCTTGACCAGGGAACAAATCTTAGACGAGACTGCCGGACCAGGCGAACCGGCGACATCTCGCCGAAAGTTCGCCCGAAGTCACTCGGAAGTTTCGAACCCTCAAGGCTGCAAACAATCCGGCGCTATCTGCAATCTCCAACAAGGGCTGCAAATAAATCCGGGCGAGAATTTCCTCCCGAACAAGTAAGAGTGAGTCGTGTTCCACAACCGTAATCTATAGTATCAGTTGCTTCGTGTAAGCAGGGGAGAAAGAGCGATTAGGAAAATGAAGGAAAATCTGAGGTGAGACGATTGCTGGCTCTGTTGCTTTGGTTGGCTTATTGTTCAACCTGAAACTGAATAGGAACCGTATCAGAAAACAAAGCTCTTTGCTCTTTACTCTTTAGCTTAACAAAATGGCGGCTGGAGCTCTTGTGAAGGTCAAAACCAGAGCTTTAATGGTGGTAAAGGAGAAGATAACAAATTCAACAAAGCAAGAGACGGAGAAAACTTGGAAGCGGAGACGACTTTTTGTTGTTCCTTCTTATTCTCATGTGCAGAGATTTCAGCGATGCCTGGCGTGGCGTTGATTTGAGATGGAGGAGTGTAGTGATGGAGAGGTAGGTGACGACTGTGGCGGCATGAATGGCAAGGCTCCCATCGGAGCGCAAAAATGAGGCCCTTAAAGCGGCCGAACCCTTAAACTGTACATTAGTGTTAGTGTTATCAGAACATTCACTATCGACCACAACTGGAGCACCATTGATGACGTTGAAATCGTCAAGAGGAGCAGCAGTAGTGGGATTGACGGCGGTTGTGGGAAGCGGTGTACAGCGAGAAGAAGGGTTGTTCGACCAAGAAGCCGCAACGACTTGGGCCACGCCAATGTTGCTGCAATTCCTCCGTGCTTTATTGCTGAGCTGACGAACAAAGTTGGGAGGAAACCTCAGGATAAGCAAAGACAAACCAGAGCCATAAAAGGGAGAGGAAGGCGATGTTCCACGGTGAAAAGGAAGAGAGCGAGCCTTGCCGGAAGAGAAAGAAGGTATCTCAGGGCAAAGATTGCCGGATAAATGGGGATCTGGGCGGCAATCAAAAGAACAAGAAGGAAGAACCCTAGCGCAACTGGAGATGGCCATGATTATACTAATCAAATCCACACCCTAACACCGGAGAAACGCCAACCAACCACTCCGTCCATGAATTCCGATTTTAGTATGGGTATTTTTGGAATTAAAAAGATTTTAACAGTGGAATAACAGTTTCACTAACGGAATGGACTAGTGTATTTATTGAATTGGGGTGTCTGTGTTTTTTAAACATAAAGTGGGGTGTCAGTGCTTTTATGCTTCCATTTTGGGGTGCCAGTGCAATTTGCTCTAAATATTAAGTTATCTTCGAGTCTTTTGTGTTGGGTGTTCAAAACCAAAAACCTTTTTTTACAAAGAAATAAAACTTATAGAACTATTATACAAAAGAAAGCTAGCATCTTGATGAATTTTAGTGGGTTGTCTCTGCTTATTTTCCTCCCCCTTCTTGACACTTGTAAAAATCGATCAAAATAAAGCATTAAAAGATTTTAAAATGATAATACACTTGCTAAATATTTACCAACCCCATCTTCCAAATGGTGAAGGCTTTGACAAACTTGTTGTTTGCATATTCCAAAGCAAAACAATTAAGAAAAACAAATGGATATCTTGGGGTTTTACTTATCTTTTACATTTAAATTTAAGTTATTTTATTTCTTTATAACGGGTTTACGGGCTGGTTCAGGTTCGGGCTGATTTCAGGTCAAACGGTTCGGACTAGCGGGCCACACACTGGCTGGCCCGGCCCAGCCCGAACCATTGCGGGCTGAGGTTGTTCAGCCCAAACACAGCCCATTAAGCTTCGATTCGGGTTAGGTTTTGACACCCCTACTTGCTGATCAAATAATAGAAAAGAGTGGGTGGGGGAGAGATAAGAAAGCCCTGATCTTCAATGGAAAGAAGCAACGACGAGTACTGCTTGTCTCGGTACATACTCGTCCGATTAACGAGATCCTCGTCCTCGGGTGAAGCAATCCGGCAGATGGAGAGAGAAGGGGTTGATATCGTAAATTTTTAAAATAAAAAACATTTGAAGGTAAAAATATAGTCATATTTACATTTATGCCCTCCGCATTTTAATCCTCATTGTTAGACTTTGTTTTCTAAACGTGGTTGTATCTTGAGCGTTGGCGGCAGCCGCTAAGTAAAAATCCGCTAGAGAAAAACCAAAGTTGGAGAACCCCAAATTATTTGTGGTTTATTTTTTCGGGGTAAATCTCTGGATTCTCTATAGGTGCTTCTACCAAAACAGAAGATCTTTTCTAAGTTCATCAGAATTCTCCTATCTCTAGTATTCTCACACTCATCATGGAAGTAGCCACCATGTCTTTGAGTTCGCCGGACGGGCGTTTTCTATCGACTCCGAGAAACTCAAAGCTTTTCTCAAATCCCTGTTCTAGTGTTTATGTGAATCCGAATTCCAGAACTAGAAACTCAAAACACTTCTCTAGTTCCTCTTGTAGTGTTTCTGGGAAAGCTTCTCTTACCAGTAACCTAATTGCTCCATTTGTTGGCGGGAGTGTGACTGGCGATTTCTGCGGTCAAAAAATCCGTCCTTCGTCTCTCAATCCGTCATCAATCTCATCCGGTTCCCGCGGCAAGAGAGGTGTCGTCACTATGGTAAATTCTTTGGCGCCCAACTGCATTCTTGGCTGCATTTTTTCAAAGTAGTATCTTGGATTCCGGACAATGGAGGAAAACGTTAAACGATAAGTGTCTGGAATATACAATTAGACAATCTTGGAGTTCTTAATGTTTGATATTCCTGTTATAGTATTTAGGATCTTATTTCATTGAGAACCGAGTTAGGACGGGATTTTTGTATTTCCGATCCACATTGTTGTTGCCCTTGTGATGTTGAGTGTAGCTGTAGGCATCCTCTTTCCTGGGAAGTGTAAAATATGGTTGGGTGGCTAGAAGTCCAGAGTTCTTCAATGTAATTGGGTCCCTCTGCTAGAACCTGTATGATTCAGGAAATTATTTTCCCTTTCACACAGCAATTGGCCAACTTACACAAGTTTATTCCAGTTCTTGCTTTACGGTTGTATCAATTACCGAGCCATGCCGCTCATTTTTTCCAACTGAGTTGAAGTTCTACCATCTACACTGAATTTAAGTAAACAATGGCATGCATATTCTAATGGGTATCTCCCTCCTCTGGACTTGCAAAATGGGATGCTTTGATATTCATATATATTGGTTATTCTGTTCATCAATGTTGGTGAACTAGTACTCTTTTGTAGCGCTAGTTATATCTGAATTTTAAGATTCTCGTTGCAGTAGGTTATTATATCGATATCAAGGGTTAAACTGAACAGATTTGTTTCTTCTGACATTCCTGATACCAACCTTGCTTTGTCCTTGATTCACTTAAAGATGTGTGTAGTTTCGACCAAAAGGATCAACCTATTGGTCGAAGATGATTTAATAATGAAATTTATTTAAGGTTCAGAACACTGAGTTGCTAATTGTCTCTTACTTGGAAAGTACCCTCATTCTTATTTCTACTTATGTTATTTATTTTATTTTATTTTTAGTAGTGGGCATCTTTTAGATGAATGCAGCCTTTAGTGTGAGCACGAATTACTTTTTTTGCCCTACTCTATGGCATGTTTCTGATGACGATCCTTGAAAAACTGAGCTTCAAGGGCTCATTTACAAGCTATTTACCATCATTCAACATACCCAACTAGAAAGTATCTATTTCTCAGTATAATCAGAATGATCTAGTTTATCATTATCCTTAAATATCTTTCTTTTGTCTTTTATTTAATCCTTTATTATGTCATAAGACTCATAATGCTATGTATTTCTATAATACTATTAGATTGGTCATGTCAGTGTTGTCCATAGTTTTTCTTCTTTGCTTCTTATTGAAGTTATGCATCATTTTTTCTAACACTCCAATTTTGTACTTATTGTATGTAATATATCTGATTGTGCCTCCATTTTCTAATTGGCATTTCATTTGGTTTCTATGGCTTCCATGGGAATTGATATTTTAACAGGTTATTCCTTTTTTGAGAGGAAGTGCATGGGAGCAACCTCCTCCAGATCTAGCATCGTACCTATACAAGAATCGTATTGTATATTTGGGAATGTCTCTTGTTCCTTCTGTCACAGAGTTGATCCTAGCTGAATTTCTGTACCTTCAGTATGAAGATGCTGAAAAGCCAATCTACCTATATATAAACTCCACTGGGACAACAAAGGTAAACACCATTCTCTATTTTACCAAACTTGTGGAGCATGGATGAACATGTAGGAATTTTATGGATTATTTTTCCAATTCTTCTTAACATTGTCAAATTTTCTTGAAACCATACACGCACCAACTCTTTTTTGCTTTCCCTTATTAACCTAACAAGTATAATTTACTTGTAAATAGTTGATCCATATGGTTGATCCAATTGAAACAATTACAACAATATGAAACAAGGAACAATCATTTTAGACTAGTTCCTGATGCAAGTTATATGAATGGGTTGACTATATTATAAATTTTGGACTTATTCCTACTTCAAATTTTGTGGTAAACTGGTAAAATCATTTTACTATCTAGACATTCATCTTTGTTTTTACTAATGATTATCCTCCTAGATTCATAAAATGTAACCTCAAGTAGATTGAAGGTCAATGCCAAGGTCTCAATCAGAAGCAGCCCGAGTTAAGGGAAAACAGGAAACTCTTGGAATTTCGCTTAGGGTGTTTTGGGCTGAAAATAGGTTATCCTAAGTTGGAGTCCTGGATGGTTGGTTTGATTAAGGATTTCTGTGGAATGTCAAGATGAGCTAAAGAGATGGTGTTTCAAATTTAGAACCAATCTAATATTAGCGAATAGGTTTCTTGAACACCACAAGGTTGCAACGTTGTCAAGGAGACAACGCGATCAGGGCTCCGCCTAGGCAATTAGGCGACAAAGTGGCACCTAGACAGCAATAAGACGACCTAAGCAGTTGGGTCAAAATTTTTCAATACAACTACTTTCTATTATAAGCTAAACAAATATTCAATAGTCTCATTCATAGGAAAAAAGCATTCAAGAATCATAATTATGAAAAATTATTCAAAAAAAGAACACAAACGTAAGTTAGTTTGATCAAACCATGGTTGTCAAAGCGTCTGTCTAGGCATTTACTGATTCATTGATTTTTGATGTTGAGGCTCATACTTTACATTCTGTTGCCTACTGGCACGGGGTCCCACTCCCCGGTGAGCGGGTGTGGGTTTTGGGAGGCCGCCTCAGCTGGGGTGGTGGGGGCAGCGCCCCTGGAGCAAAAAATAGGTCCTAGGTCACTTTGGGCCTTGTAGTTCCTTCGTAGTTTGGGCGTCAATTAAGCGGTTCAACCGCCTTGCCGCCTAGGCGGACGCTTTGACAACCATGCAAGGTTGTAGGGTTTCGGATGTAGGGATAAGATGTAGTTCAATTTCCTAAAGTGATTTGCTGTGTTGGGCTTCACAACGAAAGATGGAAGAATGAGAAGGAGGAAAGCGATGGGTCACATTTACATAGTCCCACACAGCTTTTTTATGTAAACTTCGATAATCAAATCTCATGATTGAGTACTTACTATTGCGACAAGAATAAATACGTCATAGCCCTTGCATAAAAATAGAAACTTGACTAGAATGGAAACAACTCAATATAAGAAACTAACCTTAATAACCCTTACTCAAGCTAGGAAACTATCTAGAAGCTCTAAATAATCAAACCATGATAAAGTAGTTAAAATATTACCAGCCTTTGCCAGACCAATAAGCTTGTTTAGGACCAGCCCTTGGTCTGGTGTCTCCGAGTGGATTATGTCAGTCTAAGCTAGGCTAAGACTAATATATCACACCCCGATTATCATCTATATCATGTATGCTAAGCAACTATTATATACTTTGTACTTACTTTTGTCAATAAGCATCAACCATTAGCACATTACAGATGCACAAAATTCAACCACAACAGTAAGTGCCTCCCAAGGATGGGATAAAGAGAGTAAGAGACTACCAGAAATTCTTATTGACATAAACAACTAATGGCAAACCAATTAGGGATTTTATGGATCAATATTGTACACATTCATATTTCTAGCCAATGACTATTGGGGATTGTACAGTATGTCAATCCTAAAACAGAGTGTCCAAGTTTGTTCATAGTTGAGAACAAGTAATGGTACTATTGGCTTGTTACACAAAAAATAGCAATCGTGACAACCACTTAATTAGAAAAAATAATTAATCAATTTGATTCAACTAAGTTGGGTTGATGAACATATCCAATGTCAAAATATCTAGTAAGAGTGATGTATCTAGGGTTGGAAACAACCCCCCCCCCCAACCAACCAAAAAAAGGGCCCACGTCCAACTTGAACCAGGGAGGCCGAATCCATCCCAGGGGTAGAATGGTCAATTCCTACCCTTGGATCGAGCTATAATGAAGACCAAAAGTTCAGTAATTTAGTTTATTTTGAAGTTTTGGGGGTCAAGTTAGGTGCTTTGAAGAGAGCCATAGGGTTGTAAAAGTATTGTTTCCTTTTTAAGAAGTCCTACTTTTAAGGATAACTTAAATTAAGAAACTGTTATTTTTTTTTGGGTCCAGTTTGTTTGTAATCTTAAGTTATTTAATTAGTATTAGGTAACTTAAGTAAGATCTCAGATCCAAGGGCTGAGATTGCATAGTAATTAGATACCTTTTTTAGAATTCAAGTTAAGTTGTGATGGGACCCTAACAGTCAGGGTAACCCAGTTTGAGTTTGAGTCCTTTGTTTCAGGCTAAAAATAGCCTTTCTAGTGTAAGTTTTTTTCTTCAGATTAGATGAATTGAATGAACTGAGTTTGAGAAAATAGAATTGGGAAGTTGTGGGATCCTTGGGAGGGTGACCTGCGACTGGATTTCTGCATTGTTCTTCAACCTCAAGATCTTCAATCACCTAGTCAAGCATCCTACAAAGAGTATTCTGCAGTTCCTTCTATATACAAATAAGTACAACCCCTTTCCCCATCATTGCAGCCCCTTTCCCAAACCTTAGAAGCCATTCCCCATCTCCTTTTTTCCCCACGTTTTCAGCTCCCACTCCAACTTGGATTCGCTCATCCCAGCCCCCTTCCCTCATTGTTAAGGCCTAGAGTTGCCCCTAATCCCATCGCAAGTCATTCCCCATCCCTTCCCCTTAGTTTCAGCTCTTTTCCAAACCTCCCCTATTCCATTTTGTTCTTCCCCATCATCTTCTTCTTCCAGCGGCAGCAGGTCTTACTCCTTCTATGAGATCATCAATCCCCGCCCCATTCACCCCCTTTTTCCCTCATTAGAATTGCAGGAAGCTTGTGAGTCTAGTCCTACTTTTAGTTTCTGCAAATCTGAATTATTTTGGTGAGTTTGAAAATTCTGCAAGTCATCTTCTACCTTGAGATTTGCAGAAAATTCAAATTTCCAGAATTGTGATTTTGTTAAAGTCTGATCAATTGGGAATTCATCCTAACTGAAAGGACTTCCATTGAGGACCAATCTGGGTGGAACAGCAAGATATTAGGCAACCCTAGCCTAACCGAAACCCTAAACCTAAGTCCTACTTGGTCTAGGATCTGATCTTCAAGTCTGAATTCTAATTCTCGTATAAATTCAGGTCTGAAATAACAATCCCCACACGCTTAAACCCCTATTCTGCCTTTGCCAAAACACCCTATAATCCCTAATTGTGTGCTGGTTCCAAATTAGAAGATCCTGAAGATTAACCCTAAAATCTGGGTTTACATCAGAGAGGCTCATTGATTCGCAAGTGTAATCTAAACTAAAACATGATTCTGAATTAACTCAAACTCAAATTCCTACCAGCTTCTATCGTTGACCAACTCCAACAGGATACAATCAAAATTCTGTACTTGAACAACTCCAAGTCTTCAACGAGATTAAATTAGATGAAAGTTACATAAGTAGCCATGATTAACTGAATGTTTAACTGCATGATTGGGTAGTTTGATTGTGACTGGAATTTTGAGCTCTAGTCTCATTGAGAACAAAGGGAGTTCGTTATCCTCTTTGCTGCTGCTGGTCTGCTACACTTAGCAAGTTGAGGCTTGGCTTCCCTCTTCTTCAACATTCTTTAGAGTATTCCAATAGCTGACACATAACTCCTTTTCTGCATTATGCTTTTGATACTCTCCTGGATTCAACCGAGTCAAACCCCAGCAACAGGGGCTTAAATTCTGTCCTCCATGTGCTATTCAGTCATTTACATAGTTGTCCATAATCACACTTATAAACAAAATGATTTGTTCATGGAACCATCCAATGTTTTCTCTTCGTCACTTTTGTGCTTTGCCCTTTTTCTAGATTAAAGCTCAAAAACTTCTAACCATCATCACATCTTGCTCCTCAAATCCCAGCATAAAAGAGGATTCTGACTGCAGGAGCAGATCGAGGTTTTCTTTTGTTCCCCTCCCCTCCCCCATCTCCCTTGTTTCTTTTTCAACTGTATTGCATTCAAGACCTACACTGGATTATCTGTACCCCAGACTTTTTTGGTCTTGATCATCATTCTACCTTTCTAGTCATGGCTAGTCAGACATTCTGGTGTTCCAAAATAAAAGCATCAATGACTATGTTGCATTGGGAAGTACTGGTTTTTTTTCTTCCTTCTAGTGTAGGATGCAGAATGTTTCCTCAACTTGGAATGTTGACAAGTTTAAAGTTGGAGCTCGATTATATATATAAAATATTGGGTGTTGAATTGTTAGAGTACTTTGCTTAATGATGTTTTTGTTTCTTTATTAATTAATTGTTTTTCCTTATATGTGACAGTAAGATTTTCTTAGTAGGTCATTTTTTTTTATTTTGTGCATATAAGATTTTTTTTCCTGCTCTTCAATGTTATATTTCTTACTTTTGATAACAATTCTGTATTTTTTCCAGGGTGGGGAGAAGTTGGGTTATGAAACAGAGGCATTTGCCATTTATGATGTTATGAGGTTATATATCCTGATTCATGATTCTTTGAAAGCATTTACTACCTATTCTCTTGAAGACATGCATACTCTGATCAGGCTCAGAAATTTAAATTTCTTGCTCTCTTATGATTAAAACACATTTGACAAATTATGAATGGCGATTAGGTTGAGGAAGCTTTCAAATGAGTCATAGCAACGGCAAAGAGATTATAGACCTAGCAATGGCTGAGAGATGTTTATTTTTGCGTTCAATAACCCTGTTTTGCTATAGCTGGTTCATGAACCACCGGACAAACAAAACCCATAATCTCTTTTTGAACAGATTCAAAGGCTTTGTTAGAACAAAAATTTTTTAATAGAAACATTAAACCAGGTGTGCTTTTCAGTATAAAAATGCTGAATAGTAAACAAAGTGAGACCAATTCTTCAACAAATGCGCTCAAGTCAACTTAGAACTTTTATCAACAAAACTAACAAAACAGGAAAAACCAAGTGCACGAAGGACACCAAATGTCAGAATGCACGAAGGATAATAAAGAATTATGGGGGTGAACTAAGTGCAGGAAAAGAGGATCTATGATGCTTTCCCGGTTCCCATGCTTCATACTAGAGATGAGAAAGAGACGGACAACTAGGAAGACTTGAAAGATGAGCCAAGAAGCATGGAAAATACATTTTGGTTGCCAACTCAGTCTCACACGTCATAAGAAATTCCAAACAGAAGACTTGACATCTGAGCCATGAAGCATGGAAAATACATTCATCATTTCTTGTGTCTCTCCTCTTGTTGTCTCCGTGGATTCCTCTCATTTAGTCTGGCAGCTCTGGCCACTTTGTCAGAAGCATATCTTTTGTGCTTCCTTATTTGTAATTTATATTATTCATTTTATTAGAGATCAAATTATAGTTACTGTGCATGTGAGTTTCTTCCAAAACAGAAGAAGTTGGAGATAACAATTCTGTATTGCACCATGGTTTTAATTATCCCTGCATGTGCATCAATGCTTCTTGTATCTTCAAGGTATTGACTCGATATGGTACTGATACAAATTCCTAAAAAAATGGTATTATTACATCTTGGAAGCAACACCTTAGGGCCTGTTTGGTTACTTGAGTCTGGAGAATTTAAATATCTAGAGATTTCAAATCTATAAATTTCAAATCAATGGAGTCATGGTTCATAAAATTAACCCTTCGGTTAGCTTGAATCGTTGGAATAAAACCTGTAGATTCATCCTGAAAAAACATTTATGAAATCATGGTTCAAATGTTTGACGCTTTTAGTATTGGTGAAATACCTCATACCCATAAATCTACAGATTCACGTTTTTAGTGTAAAAAGATGAATCTCTAGATTTCATGAATACAAGGATTCACACAACCAAATGGGTATAAATCTCCCATTTGTGAATCCCGAGATTTCAAATCTCCGGATTCATGTAACCAAACAGGCCCTTACACAATCAGTAGAATGCATTTGTCTCTTTATTGTTTGTTGTCGTTTTTTATACATGTTACACTTTGCATATTAGTTAGTTATACTATTACATGCTTCAGAATCTGTATTTTGCATTTATCTTAAGAATTTCCATATTTTTCTTGACTATTTTCGTACCCATTTTTAGCTCATGTTGCATTTCTCTGATGCGAATATACAATATGGTATGTTTGATAAATCACTCTTCTAATATGATGCCTAATACCAATACGTTATTAAGACTTGAAATGTTAGGGTTAACTTTGTATGCATATGCATTTAAAAATAAATTCCTTCATACCATGAAATGTTGGTGTTTATTAGTTTGTTCCATTAAAGCTTTCTTTACTGCAGGTATGTAAAACCACCAATTTTCACCCTTTGCGTCGGCAATGCTTGGGGAGAAGCAGCACTGCTTTTAGCTTCTGGTGCTAAAGGGAATCGCTCAGCTTTGCCCTCTTCGACCATCATGATAAAACAGGTTTCTCTTAGCGATGGAAAGCTGCTAAGTCCATTTTTTTTGTGTAGTCGCATGTGTAGTATGATCTAGTTTTGCCTTCCATTTCATCTTTCGTTTGCCTAATCTAGTTACGTCATTGGGATCTTAATATTAAAACAATCTTTAATGGGATCTTAATATTAAAACAATCTTTCTTCCTATATATGCAGCCAATTGCTAGGTTTCAAGGTCAAGCAACAGATGTTGACCTTGCCAGAAAGGAAGTAAAGAATGTGAAGAAAGAGTTGGTAAGACTTTGCTGCAGTTTCAATGTAGTTGTGAAGTACTCCTGTTGTATATTTCCTGCAATTTTTTTAATAGAAATTGCATTGTTATTGGAATACTCCACCTGGATTTGATGAAGGGAGTACAAAATTTTTTTAATGAAAAATATTCATGACACACTCAAAGTCCACCTGGTTATTTGCGTACACTGCAGCGAATCCCTAAAAAGCTAGAAAATGGGATAAGGAAGAACAATATTTTATGTTTTAAAATTTCTGAATGAGTTATATCTACTAGTTACAAAGTAAGATCTTAGCCTGAGGGGTTGTCTTGTGTACTATTAAGCATCAGTGTTGATGGTGAGAGATTCAATTCTCATGATTATGATAAATAGTTAAGATTGGGAGGAGATTCTTCTTTGGGTAGCACTCCAAATTCCAACCAGACCAGTTCTCATGTTTCATGGGGATATTTTCGTCTTGTGGTTAAATGGGTCAGATCTCAGATGGCCAGTATGGTTTGTCTTGGTTGGGATGACCAAGGCCCTTCGCTCCATTGATGCCATACCAAAACTGAACTGATTTGCTATTGGTTCTGAAAAATCGATTAGCTATTAATTTGTCTATTTTGGTATCTCACAGATCTTTTAATATAGGGCTAATATGAATGATCTCAGGTTAAACCATTTTCTAACCCGTTATTGGCTTGCTAATATATTCCTTGATTTGAATTTGTTCGAATAAGGAACTAGAACAGGATTATCTAATGGAAGGATAGGTTCAGTCATCATAGATGTGCACATCACAATATTTGCTTTGTTCCAAAAGCGTTCCAAAAAACCCACACAAAAAGCAGAATCATTCATTTTAATGGTGTCATACAGAGCGCAAGAGAAATAGATTGGTTGAAAGCTGTGGAGGAGGGGGGGGGAGAGGAGAGAGAAAGAGAGAGATCTTGAGGGATTTCTTTCTCCGGCTAATCAGAGATTGATACCAGCTGTTGTTGGTGTTGCAGCCTTGCAGGCACCTTGCTTGCCGATAAATCTCACCATGTGTTCAAAGGATTAGTGAAGTTGCCGGTATGAGAAAACAGCCCACTATTGCTCAGGTCATGCTTTGTCATCCAGCATATGTCTTCAATGACGGTCAGCTGCAGGTTTCTTGGCTGTTTCATGGTTATAAAGGCCTATTAATCCAGCGATTCCTGATGTCACTTCTCTGGGAAGGATGAACTAGTTAGAGAACAGAATGATGCAGATCCAACACCCATTTGGGCTTCTAATTAGCAAAACAAGCCTAGGTTGGATCATATTCCAAAAAAGATGACATGTGATAAAATAAATAACAAGAGCAATTTTAGTGAATGGTTATCAAATCTTTTGTCGAACAAAATTCGTGCGCAAAAGGGTTATAGGGAAGTGCAACTGATATTCTTCATTCATAACCGTATAGGTACACCTACCCATGGTGTGAGATCTCGCTCTCGAGCGAGATGGCGAGATCTTGGTCAAGATGCACCATTTTCAGTCATAAACTTGGTGATCCATCTCGTTGGGTTGAAACTTGGTATTAGCTTATTTAAGGTCTTTTGAACACACTAGTGACCTTGGATTTGTGAAAAAAATAACCCTATGTATGTCTTCTAAGTCGACCCTATGTGTAAAATCGGAATGCTGTGAAATGCAATGTTAGACAACATATAATGTAGATATATCAAGTGATTCAAGTTAGTAGCTGTCAAGTATCAAATACATTATACATCAAACTATCAAAGAACTTAAATGTCTTAAAATTGTACAACAATAAGAAGTTTTAGTAAGTCATAAATCATAATCCATAAGTTCACAAGACTGTAAGAGTATCACTCAACATTCTACATCAACTGATTCTAAACGGTGGCTGCATATTAGAATACATTAGGCAAGTAAATCTTAATAGTTACATAACTTATAGGTTGTAGTGTTATGGACTTATCAGTTATCACTTATAGAGTTATAGTAATGCACTTTTTATTAGGATAATTTTTTTTTTGCCTAGTTGCAACTGCATAAGGTTTTCCAAAACTCCTAGAGGCATCCCTAAACTCCCTGATCTGTACAACAATTATTTAATTATTGTACTTTTACTACTGTATATGCACCAATGCAAGAAGTTGAAGAAACAATTGAATAAGTTCTCACCTCTCCATTGATTGTCCCTTGCATGACGGGATTTGGCCCAAGCTTCTCTACCACGTCTTTCACTGCATCCATCAACTTTACATTAAGGCCCAGATCATTCTTGTAATGGTACTTTGGGTTGAGGTAGTAAGCTTGTATTGTGGAAATAAAAAATTTGGTTAGTGATTTGGTCGTTTACTTGTTTATAAATTATACGTTATAACAAATTAACAATGTAAATTGAAGTATACAACAAAAACTTAAAGACTTAAAAAGTGACTCACCAGCCAAGTGCAAAGGATGCATCAAGTGCGTCTCCCATCTATCATTGATGATCCTCTCGTAGGATTTGAAGGAGCCAGGGGCAGCAGCTCTAACCAACTCTTTCATTTGTTGGAGGCTAGCATATAGGTGGGGCATTGTGGGCTTCTTCTCCGAATCCACCATCCTTAAAACAAACACAATAGGCTCTAAAAGGCTCACTGTCCTATTCAGCTGCCTCCAAAAGGAATCATCGTCGATGGTTTGTTGGACTACTACTGCATCAGGATGACTAGATCTACGCCAATTAAACTGCTCCCCACTTGCAAACATGTGCCATAGACCAGGTCTCACTAGATCACCCTTACAATGGTTCCTCATCATCTTCAGCACATAACCGTGGTTATAAATAAAGTTGTTGACCCTTCTAGCCCTCTCAACCATAGCATTGATTGATTTTCTCTTCCCCAAGTCTCCTTCAACATAAGATCAATCGAGTGTGTTGCACATGATGTCTAAAATAGGTGGATCCTGTTGTTGTTCTTCTTCATCAACATTTCACCAGCTTTTTTGAAGTTAGCATCGTTATTTGTGACAATTTGGACAACATTGCTTGGCCCTACCTTGAGGACCACTTGCCTAAGAAGCTTGTAAAGGTAGTCAACATCTATGATTTTATCTGAGGCATCCAGTGACTTAAGGAAGGATGTCTTTCTATTGCAGCTTAGCATGAAATTAATGATGGACTGTCTAGTAGGACCAGTCCATCCATCAGCCATCATAGTATCACCATATGTTGTCCATCTTTCCTTCAATGAACCAATGTATTCCTCCACCTCCTGCTTCACCTTTGGTAAATATTTATTCATTACTTCCCAAGTTGTTGGGCCTTTAACCCCTACGCTTGCCCTAGCAATTGCATTGATCATCCCTTGATAGTATGATGTTTTGGCTACATTGGCTGTAATGTTGTTGTAGAGCATGAATTTGCTAATCGCCAACTTAGCTTCCTCCTCCTTTCTACCTTCTCTACCTCCAACAATCATATATGGAATGTTTCTTTAATAGGTGCCTTGATGCCTGAAGAGGGAGGGGTCTTGGTCAAATGTGACATTATAATGTGCAGTCTTCCTCCTTTCAGTCCTCTCACTTCCATGAAAAATGTCTATGTGGCATGGATGCCCCTAACCCTGAACCACCTGCTCCTCTTTTCTGTTCATATTGTCTCACATTCTCAAAATATAAGGACTGTCTGCTAGCTTCCATTGCAGCATTTATCTGTCTCCACTCGGTATGTGACTCAATACCTATACGCCTCCTTTCATCATCGTTGTCCGACTCCTCATCAATGACAACAAAAGGTCTGTGTAGTCACTGTATCCTCAAATTCCCTTTGCTTTTGTGCCATCTCATCCTCCTTTATTTGTCTTCCTCCCTTTAAAGTTGCTGCAATTGTTTGTTGCATTTCACAAGGAACCTTGGGACATTTGGCAACATCTTTGTAGCCACCAGCCAAGTGTTGCTTTAATCTGGTTGAACTACTAGAATTCAAGGTTTTGAGGCAATACTTGCATTGAGATTTTTCTTGTCGGCAATCAGTGGATCCCCATGTTGCCAAGCAATGTCTTGAGTCCCATTGCTAGTGCTACCACTCCCATTAGTTGCTATTTAAGCTACAAGTTTACAACACTCAAATACATACATGAATGTTCCCAAATAATCATTAGAATAATTTTTAGATAATTAAGAACATATAAAAATAATTTATAAAACAACAAAACACACACTTTGTTCTAGCATACATATATACAATACTCAAACAGACATGTTTGTATTTTTAAAATAAACAAAATAACGTGGGCATCATTTAAATTTTTTTTTTAATAAAATGTTATTTTACATAATTATTTAAGTAAAAAAAAAATACAGCAAGCATGATAATCAAAATATGACTACATGGGGTTGTAGCCCTCTCAACGTAGTTTAACATAAGTGATAATCACATTCATATCATAAGATTTTTTTATATTTTTAATTTTAATTTTTTAGATATTATATTTTTTAAATACGAAAATTTTGAAAAATAAATTAATAGCAGAAAATTAAATTTGTTTCCATGAAAGTGTAGATCAAAACTAGTAGATCAACGCATATTTATACTAGACTCACACACCTATTGTATAACATTCTATTTGAAAAAAATTCAAATTTGAGGAAAAATCTTACCTTTGTTGAAGATCTAGTTGAAATAGGCTTAAATGATGATAATCTGATGTTGTAAATGTGTTAAGGACTTTTGGAAGTTAAAATCTAGTTGAATCCCCAAAAAATTCAGGCAAAAAATTGATTTTCCAGTGAGATTGGAGAGTTGAGAGGCGAGATCTGCCTCTCTCGCACGAGATAGGGGGTTTTAAAACCCCCTAAAGCATGTGATTGGGCCCATTGTGGCGAGATCTTGCCATCTCGAGGCGAGATCTCCCATCTCCCGTCTCTCCCCTCTCTCATCTCGCTGGGCTAAAATAGCAAGATATCTCGCGATCTTGCGAGATCTCCCACCATGCACCTTCCCACGTGTGCTTAGAAACCTCACAAGAGAAAATGGAGAGGCCATCATTCCTGGTGGTGTTTCAAGTTTTAGTAGGATTTGTTACTCTTTTCCTTTTTCAACTCAACTTTGTTATATCCATAACCCCTTTGATGGAAGAACAAAGACACTTATGGCTATTAAAATTTTGCTCAGCAAACCTAAGTTATCCCTTGTGTGGATGCCTTCTCTGCTGGAGAGATTGATCCTTTTGTTGCCCTGGTAGTTCAAAGTCCAAGAAGATTACTTTTGTGCCCTTAGATGTTTAAAATCCCAACTCTTACTGCTGATTGTGAAATCAGTCCTCATAGATCTGCCATTACAAGCTGCTACCATGTGAAGAGATCAATCCATGATTCTGATGTCAACTACCAGGACCCCCCCCCCCCCCAATAGAGGCCGCAAGGACCTAGGGCATAGCCCTTTCCCACTGAGAAGCTGCACCAGTGAGGGCATCTTGGTCGTTTTCCAGGTGCCCTATCCCATTTTGAGTAGTCTCAGAAGAATTAGAAGCTCACTAGGACTCCAGATCTACTTTTACTTTGCTAATGGATTGCTTCTCAAGTTTATATGACAGAGTCCTAGTTTGTAGAGGACTCTTACAGTCAAAGTGCAAGTAATAGTTAGAATCCTTTCTTTACATTTAATTTTTCGTTTGAATGTGATTGTAGTTAGTAGTTGATAAGTCTCATTTGAGTTGGAGTCCTCCTAGTTAAGAGTATGGGTTTTTCTAAGTAGTAGGTTTGTTTTGAATAGGACTCCCTAGTCCCTAGGTATCGAGTTTTATTAGGAATTCTTCTGTTTTGGCTATAAATTAAAAGACCAGTGACTGTAAACATTCAGATTTAATTATTGAATAAAAATTGCAGGGAATTTATAGCCAAGGAGAGTTTGGCTGAGTAGGGATTCCAAGAGGAGGGAACCCTGTGGAATCCATAGAGTGACTTGTTATCAACAAAAGTAAAGCATTCCTGCAGCAGCAGCACTTGTTCTTCACTCCTTTTTCAAATTCCAGCAAATACGAATCCCCATCCCAATTCCCAACCCTAGAGCCTCCCCCAGCCCTCTCTATCTTCTCTCTTTCCTGCAGTTGTTCTAGAACCTTCCCTAGCCCTAAAACCCTAAACCCTACTTTCCATTGATCCAAAACCTTAATTATCTTTGGAATTAGCTTCAGCCTTACCCCCATTAACTTCTACTACAGAAGCATGGTAATTTGCTCCCCTTCCAAACCCTAGAACTCGACCATTGTTCTTGTGCAACCCCAAAACCTAGACCTAAAACAGAATCTGCAGAAATTGGATAATTCAGTTTAATTTAAAGAACCCTAGCCCTGTCAAATCATATTGTCTGAACCTAAACATCAACCCCTTGCTGATTCTAAACACTAGAAACCCTAGCCACAAGCTGTAAACCCTAATCCCTTTAGCTGCGGGCTTAAACCCTGTATCGGTGGCCCCTCTCTCCTTGGTTCACATCAGTTTCCCCCTTCATTCCCATTTAATATTTAGTCTTGTTATTGGAGACCCCATTCATAGGGATCCGCCTACAGACCAAAAATTTCCATTAGAATCTGCTGAAAATCCATGCCACAGCCTATATAGACCATCACCTTCACCATGTCAAGAGTCCACATCAATTTACAGTCCTAGGCCTGAGGGTTGGCTCCTTTCTTGAATTTTTGGTTCTCGTAAAATCTTGAAAACTAGATCCTAGAGCTATCTTAATCTACCCATTGGATCATCTCCCTTAGTTGAGTACCTAAGTTCCCCCCAACTTTCATCCCCATCCAACCACAACATCTCTAGATCCAAGACTCCTACCTACATCTCTATGAAACATCATTTTTTTGTTTTTGTTTTTTGACAATCCAAGACCTGATCCCACGAGTTTAAACTTTGTGAAATCCGTGGCCTATCAACATCATTTAAGTGTATCCCTAACAAAAAAGAGTCTTGGAGGGCATGTCTTTTGGTCAGTTGAGTTGGTTGTTTAAAGATCTTGGAAGATCTGGCTCCAAACTGGTAATCCATCAAACTAGGAGGGAAGTAGAATCTAAACGAGTTGAGGTTAAATATCAAATTTTATTGCTTTGCTTTTCTGGTGGGTTATCTATCAAGCACCATTCATTCAGATCGTACGAACTGAAACTGGACCATTAGGGATGATGAAGGATTCTAATGGTGTCCGATTTTTCCCTACCTACCTGTGATCTTGGACTTAAATTTGTAATAAAAAGTGTGAAATTCCACCCCTGCTGATTTAGTGTCTAAAATGGAACCAACTTTGTTTACCCCTTTTTAAGTCAGTTTGGACCTCAAAGTCCAATTCTCGTTGTAAGATACCTTGACTTGGAGAGAATTACAAGCGACTTTGTTGCATAGACTTAAGAGGTGAATCTCCTGTGTCATCACATGCAAGATGCTGACACTTTAGATACTATAATACCAGTGATGTGGTTTTAGTGTTTATATATTTTGCTAATTTACAATTTTATTAATAAGAAAGCCTATGACATCCAACAACAAAGTAATTATTCCAAGAAACAGCAATTAAAACAGATAAAAAATAGAAATAGAAAAGGGCCACACAGTAGGATGAAACCCAGCTGAGCACAGGAATGTTATCACCTTATGAGATACAGTTATCTCCAGTCTGGGTTTCCTTCCATCATTTCTTTCCACTAGTGCATGGACAGGCATCAGTCTTACATTATTAGCCGGTTTAAATGGAAGCTTTTTTGTGGAATATGTATTATTAGTTTTAAGCATCTCATTAGCTAACCTTTTGTTCATAATATAGTTTTTTGGGGAAAATTTCGTTGCTATAAAAAGGCAAAATATCTTCAATCGTATCTTTTCCAGGCTCCAGATTTTAAATTTTGTAACTTATGTCCAGATAAAAAAATTACATGAATAAATTTCTTAGGTCAATTGTTTCTAAATAAAATTGCTTTCCAAGCCACTATGGCACTTTTCAGTAAACTATGTATTTGCTGTTGGGAAACCAACTTTGTCTAAACTATTTTATTTCTTCTCAAGGTTGACCTCTACTCAAGGCATATAGGAAAACCACATGAGCAGATCGAAGAGGACATCAGGCGTCCAAAATATTTCAGTCCTAGTGAGGCGGTTGAGTATGGTATTATTGATAAGGTATCATCAGTGAAAAAGTACAACCATTTCCTTCTGTTATTGCTACAAACTTGACTTAATCATATAACATCTTTCAGGTACTGTACAACGAAAGAGGAAGTGAAGATCGTGGAGTTGTTTCTGACCTGAAAAAGGCTCAACTTATATAAGCAGTCATGAACTCTGCTGGTCAACAGCAGTAATATGGTGGCAATTTTACTCCAGAGTGACCAGAAGCTGAATCTACTATTGTAAGATAAGTTTTATGGATTTAATCAATCCTCCAATGGGGGAGAATCTTTGTTTTTATCATCCTTTAGAAATTTGTCTATAGCATTACTCTTGGAGCTTCATTTTACATGCCTTATGTTTAACTGTTCTGTTTTTCCTCCCTTATCAATATGAATTTTTTTTTATGAAAGTTGAAACTACGATCTGCTGTAAATCAATATAATTATTCAGTTGACAACAGGACTCAGAATTCTCTCATGGCCTAGCCTTATCACAATAGCATGCCTAGTTGCTTTTAGGCATCAAAATGGCTTATCGAATTTCAGTCTCAATCAGTTGCCATATTTATGTGCCTAGGGCACACTAGTTCCTGTTCTTGAGTACGATAATGTCAAGTGGAAGCTGGTTCTGGAAGAGAAACGACAATGGATTGTTCTTTTCATTGCCACATGTTATCATGCAGGTTCAAGTACCCTAGGGGAGATTAGACATCTGGAAATGGTGTTCAAGTAGTTGCATTGACTATGTAGTAATTTTGCTTTGCTTTCTTTCTGCACTGAGATTGTTGGTTGCAAATGAAATCATTCTGACTGCATAACTGATCTAATTCAAGTCTCAATCATCTCCCACATTCTATTCTGTCTTCCTCTCTTTGCTCTTACCTCACAGGTGTAAGAGGGAGATATCAAGATTTCCACAGCTGTATGCAAATATTATGGGCTCTACGCGTTCCTGAAGCTAAGTTACGTCTTCCATGGTGGGTGCGGTTGGTGGAAGGAATAAAAACTTAACACCAATCAGAGTTTGAGCACTGTCATTAGATAAATCTGACTTCACAATAGAATGAAAACCAGAACAATAAGAAGAAGAAAAAAAAGAAAAAGATATGAAGCCCGAAACATAATGAGTGGGACGGACGTACATGGACTCAAAATGGAATACGGAAATATTTATGAATCACTCTCCACCCACGCGTAATTATAAAAGTCTTTCCCACTGGATACCTACCACGATTGTCATCTTTCTTTCTTTTTTAAAGAACACACCACGACTCTTGAAAAGATATTCTGGTGAAATGTTTAGCTTCTGTTTTTTTTTTGCAGGGTTCAGCTATAAGATTTAATCACGTGTAACATCTTAATTAAAGGATTAGCTTAAGATAAACCAATGAATATCTTTGGGTTTTTTTTTTTTTTTTGGGTAGGAATGAATATCTTTGGTTTGAATGTTATATATAACAGTATCTTATAATTTATAAGGAGAGACTTTTTAAGGAGAAGAGTCAAATATATGTGAGCCTGTTGCTTGTCCCAACTTAAAGAAATGGAATCTTAGATGTTTCAGTTTTTTAACACACTATGACCCTGAGAGAGACCCTGAGAGAAAATTATCTCATTTTTTTTGGGCTGCAATATCAGGCAGCAGGAGCATCCCTACAGCTTGGGTAGCAAAATTTCACCCAAAACACCAGTCTACAGTCATGGAGAAAATTGGCATGGTTTCCGATATAAATTTTGTTATAGAACATAAAAGGACGCGGAGCTCCTCTATTTCTTGAATGTGCGTCTATTATGCACCATTCAGTTGTTAGTGTATCATCTAGGCAAATCTCTTGATTTAGTGGTTAGCAATTAATCTCAAATTCAAATTCAAATTTCAATTTTCAAGAATAGAAGTCGATTATCGACCATCAAACCAACATATCTACTGGCGTGATATAGAACTATGGAATGCATGATCAGTAGAGCTGCAATAGGGTCAAGTTAGGCTGGACTTTCAAAACCCTAATTTTGATTTTAAATATCCTTCTCTTGCCCTAGCCTTGACCTTAACCCTAAAACGCTAGGCTGGATTGAGTCAAGTTAGATACTTAACCTTAATTGTAATTCACCCTTAGAGCCAAAATCTTGAACCCAACTGGGTCAAAGTTGCTTGAGAGTTCAATCGTACAACCATCCTCCAATTCAGTAATGCTAGCATAATTGCTATACTTCCAAAATAATATTTATTTGATTTTAAAGTTAAAAAAATAAAAAAAATTCCCTAAAGAGAGAAATGTTTTAAGAAGACATGCAAAATTATGTGAACATCCCTAAGAATTTAGATCCTCTCCACCTATTCTATCTATACAACTATACACCCACAATCACTTGAGTGTGGGACCCAATCTACTTTGTTCTGAAATGAGCAGGCGTTTAAGTGTAAATTTCACATTTATGTGAGTGTAAGTATATGACTGTATAAGTAGTTTAGATGGAAAGGATTTGGACTCCATTTCAAGTGAGCTTGCAAAACAAAAATGAAACAAGTGCATGTATCTGAATCCCAGTTGGTCTCATTTTACATACCTTAATTGACCTTAATTTATCCATTTATTTGACTTACAAAATTTGGATAACTACACACTTAAAAAGAGTAGTAATTTTCTACTAAATACAATTGTACCCTACTAAGACCATTTTCAGAGTAAAAGTGATAGGTCTAATGGATCAAATCAATGATCTAGTGAGAATATCTTATGCGTTTTTCTCAGTGCTTTTGCCCCAAATTCTAAGAAGATGAAAAAGCCTAGAGAGTCACAGGTAAGAACGCGGATTAAGTGGGTCAGTAGTCAATACCAAACCCATATAAGCCAATAGTTTTTAGCCACTCACTTCAACTCACCGTTAGAGAAAGAATATTTTAATTAACCACTAAATCAAATTCAGAGGAAGAAAGAATTGTTTTGGATTCTTTTAGTACATGTGTTGAAAAGAGCAAGACCAAAAATGATAAAAGAGAGAGTGGAGAAGAAAAATTAGGCATGTCTACTTACATTCTCTTTGTCTCCTCTCTTCTTAAAAGAGATTTTTCTTTTTCAAGTTTATCTAGAAAGGGAGTCTGACACTCAAGGGTTAACAAAGAAGGTTCAATTTAAGTTCTATGCATTTAATGCAAAATATTCAAGTCTCAGTACAATAAAGGGAGTTTAACTTCAGTGCTGTGTATGGCCACGATCGAATGAGTGGTTGAAGTCGCAATTCCGACCACTCATTTTGCATTTTTTTTAGGTGTGTTATAGGTCGGTATGGTTGAAAAAGTTTAAAACATAAAATAAAAATGAAATGAGTGGCCGACCAGTCGTTCTATCCTCACCGTACGCAGCTCAATGTTGCGCATTAATTGCACAGCACTGTAGCTCTATCTGGGGAAGTCTCTCTTATTTGAACATGATGCACATTGCAATCCCATGTTAACTGCACTAGTCCCATAACTCCAACTATAAATATAGGTTTCTCTCTACACTTCTTTTGTCACCCACAAACTTGCTCTCTTCCTTCCTTGTTCATCTCTTTCAGAGCTCAGTAGTTGAATTTTCTCATTCCTTTTGATATTTCTCCCTCAAACATGGGTTTTTCTCTTGGCTTCCCATCTTGTTTTCTGTTCCTCATTTTGCTCTTCCCAGCATTATGTACTTCCCAGGACAAATTTGTAAGCTCCAAGGCAACTTACTTTGGTAGCCCTGATTGCCGAGGGAACCCACGTATGCCTCTCTTTATCCTCTCTCTCACAACACACACAAGTCTTGAGAGTGAATATATAATATGAACAACTGATGGTGAAGATGACTAATGGTTTTGTTTGAAACAGGAGGAGCTTGTGGGTATGGTGACTATGGACGAAGCGTGAACGATGGAAATGTTGGAGCCACTGCTACACTCTGGAAGGGCGGCGCCGGCTGTGGTGCATGCTACCAGGTTCGTCTCTACCTCATGGAGCTTCTGTATCTAACATAGCAGTGATTCTTAATTTCAAATTCTTGACTTGTGTTTGGTATGCATTCTTGGAATATATTTTGGGTCCAAAAAGGCGTTCTGAAACAAGAAAAGAGAGAATAATTGGATTTCAAAATGTATGTACCAAAAATCTATGCCAAGCAAGACATACCAAACACAATCCTTTTAACTGAATGTTAACTCTACAACATATCTAATGATGCTCATTCATCGTCACGAATCAGGTTAGGTGCAAGATCCCAGGAAAGTGCACACAGGAAGGAGTGAACATTGTGATCACTGACCATGGTGCAAGTGACAGTGCTGACTTCATCTTAAGCGCTAGTGCCTTCGCAAGGCTGGCTTACCCAAACGTGGCCTTAGACTTATTGGCTCTTGGTGTTGCTGACATTGAATATCAAAGGTGTGGTGCTAAAAACAATAATTTCATGGACTTTATATTATTGTTGGTTGTAGATGTGCTTTGCCCTAATGATGGTAGCCTCCTTTACGGGCAGTTAGTTTAAAGAAGTCTTGAATTCGAACTTCTATTCCTCAACACTTTCCCCAATTCTCCCTCCTTGTTGGGTTTAACTTCAGAGTGCTGTGTATGGCCACGATTAAATGAGTGGTCGAGGTCGAAATCTCAACCACTCATTTTGCTTTTTTCTTTTTTCTTTTTTTCTTCGGTTATAGGTAGTTATGGTTGAAGACGTTAAAAAATTAAAAAAAAATGAAATAAGTGGTAAAAAAATTCGACCTGGACCACTAGTTCCATCCTCACCCTATGCAGCACTGAAGCTCAATCCTTGCTGTTTCCCATTCTCTGGGCCTATGAGCTTCCAATCCTTGTGACTCATTTGATAATAATAAAAAAATAATAATTATTGCTTAGTTAATTAACTATATGCTATTGTTGTGCAGGATTCCATGCAAGTACCCTGGGCGCAACCTTGTGGTTAAGATTCATGAACATAGCAAGTTTCCTGAATACTTAGCCATAGTCTTCTTATACCAAGGTGGCTTATATGATATTGTAGCTGTTGAGATATGGCAGGTATGTTTGGCAACAAAAACTATTTTCTAACCAAGGTTTGTTACAATAAGGTTCTCCCTTTAAATTTCTTTTATCCTTTAGGAATGAAATAAAGGGTATTTTTAAAAAAGATTACGACTTCATAGTTCACCTCTTTAGTGACAACAAATTTTTTTAATGTAAACTTAACAAATATATCTTTTGGGTGCAGGATGACAACAAACAGTGGAAACCAATGAGAAGGGCATTTGGCACATATTGGGATACACCATCCCCACCAAGAGGTGCACTTACCTTGCGGTTCCAGGTGACCGGAAGTGTTGATGGACCAAAATGGGTGCAGTTGAATAATGTGATTTCCAGTGAATGGATGCCTGGAGTTGAATATGACTCAACAATTCAGCTTACTTAATTAGAAACTAATAGGAGAGATACACACCTATTTGGCTTGGCAGGAGAATGTGTAACTCTACTAGTTATATGCTTATGCTTATGCTTATGCTTGTGTATCTAAAATAAGTCATCTAAGTGCTAGATTCAAGGATCTATGTCACTTTCGACTGAAGTGAGATCACTTTGCTTAATAAAGATGCTTCTCTTTATATACGTCTTTCAGTGTTAGTTTTCATGATGACAAACTTATTGTTGAGCTTTCTTATGTGATAACAATATCTTTTAACTTTTAAGAGTACGATAACAAGCACTTAAAAGGATATTTCAGCGACCAAAGGGAACATATATGATGTTACCACTCAACAACTAACTTGAAGCTCCTTTTAGTACCCATTTGAATGTGTGTTTGGTATGGTATACAAACTATATCCATTTGGTTAATTAATTGCTATTTGTACAGTTATAAATAGGTTTGGTGCAATTGCTTTTTGAAGAATATGTTATCTGAATATGAATCTTCCACTCCATTCCAAGTTACAAGACTCATTACTTTTTGTTATGAACAATTCTCCAAATAGTTTCCAGGCATTATAACTCTTCAATCTCAATCAACACAAAAACACAGATCCTCTCTCAAATCTATGGCCTTCTTTATATTTAACAAGAAAGTCTGGAGCTTCAAAAAGCCAATATGAAAATTGGAAAATTAAAAAGAGAAGAGAAAACAGAGACCAATTGTTGAGAATGTGTTGATAATTGAGCCTGGTGGCGCCTTTCAAATTGCCTCATCAGATTGCAACCACTCTGGGTTTTGTTTGAACTAGAAAGATGAATCTGAACCAGTTGATCATCAAGATGTGTCTGAACCAAATGAATCCTGTGAGGAGATTGGTTTGTTGAGGGAAGGTTCTGATCCAATTTCACCACAAGGGTCTAACAAATCTGGGCTGTCAATCTTACCAGAAGGGTGGTCTTGGGTTGAGATGTCCTTATTTACACAGCCAAATTTTGCTTGCTAAGAATGCATGGCGATTGTGGTCTTATCCTAATTCCACTTGGGCTAGAATGATGAAGGATATTTACTTTCCTAAGAGTGATTTTTTGCATGCTAAATTGGGGAACCTTCCTTCATGGGGATGGAGGAGTCTCCTTGAAGGAAGGGATGCCAAGGGGTTATCAAATTGATTGGGCCGGGCCAGTCTCGGTTGGGCCTACTTGGGCTATCAGTCCAAAAAAGTTGGACTTAGTAGAGCCTATTAATTATTCGGTCCAGTCCAATCTTGGACCATGTCGATACGTCATGTCGGTTTTCGGTCCATAATCGGATCATTACAATCAATCTTAACCAGACTTAATCGGGTTGTAGACTCCATTGGATTCTTATAATGTTAAATTGAATGAGAAATAAAAATGGGACTCCTATGAACTTCTCAAAGTCTTCGATCACATCTTTCCCTTTTTTTCTTTTCTCCATTCTCCGTTGGAGCCTTGAGAAGATGAATCCCCTACACACCACTCTAAAAAGTATTATTAATTTTTCTTACAACAACAACAACAATAAGCTTTGTCCCAAATAAATGGGCCGAGTCGGTTACAAGAATTCTAGGCTTTCAATCAGTTCTGTTTGAAGCCATGCTAGATACAAGTCCTAAGCTATGCATATCTTTTCTTACCACTTTTCTTAAGGTTATCTTAGGTCTACCCCTAGCTCTTCTAGTTCCTTCAATCTGGATTGTATCACTTCTCCATATAGGGGAATTTATAGGTCTCTATTGAACATGGTCGTGCCATCTCAAACTACTTTTCCGAAGCTTATCACTTATGGGAGCAACTCCTATACCACCTTTAATATGATCATTCCTTAACTTATCCTTCCTAGTTTTGCCACTCATACATCTTAGCACTTTATTTTTGTTACACTGAGTTTATCTATATGATTCTTTTTAACAGCACAACAATCTATGTCGTATATCATAGCTGGTCAAACGACGGTCTTATAGAATTTTCCTTTAAACTTTAATGGAATACGTCGATCACACAAGACCTTAGACACACCTCTCCACTTCATCAACCCTATTTTAATTCTTTGAGAAACATCATCCTCTATATCACCTCTTTTATTTATGATTGAACCTAAGTATCTATAACAATCATTCTGAGGAATCTCCTTATCGTCAAGTTTCACCACATCATTGTCTACCCAATCATGACTAAATTACAAACTAGATATTATGTCTTCGTTCTACTTAATTTAAAGTTTTTTATTTCAAAGTTGTCCATGATTCTAACTTGGTGTTAATCCTCACTTGAGTTTCATCTATCAATACAATATCATCAACAAAAAGCATACACCAAGGGACCTTGTCTTGAATGTCATTGTTAATTCATCCATTACAAGTGCAAATAGATACGGACTTAAAGTTGATCCTTGATGTAGCCCAACTGTAATTGGGAATTCATTGCTTCCCCCCCCCCATTCTTACACTTGTCGTTGAACCATTATACATATCTTTAACTATGTCTACATGTTTACTTACAACACTAATTTTTTGTAGTACTTGCCAAATAAATGCTCTAGGAACTCTATCATAAGCTTTTTCTAGGTCAATAAATATTATATGAAAGTCTTTCCTACACTCTCTCTATACTTTTTTATAAGTCTTCTAATTAGATAAATAGCCTTCTTTGTCATACCCCATTCGACGGTATCGGACCCTCCCCAAAGGTGTGATCCACAGCCACAAGACCCCAGTCACACTATCAGTAATAAATAAGACACACAAACCCATAATCAAGAGCAAAGAGAAAAATTCAATATTTAATTAAAGAAATAAAGTTTCAAAATCCAAGTACAAATATTGAATGAATCAAATAAGAATGTATTGGTAGAAGCAAAATTATCAGAAATGTGTCTCTTCAAGTTTTGTTATTGTCTTTCAACAATTTAGGGTATTTTTCTGTAAGTTTCTCTGTGAAGGGAGTCATAAGACCCTCCTTCATCGCCCTATCCATGCAGCGGACAACTTGAACTCTCTTCCCATCAATGAGTGTTGTAAGAGCACTCCATACACTTGCATGAAGCTTCATGTGTAAAATCCGGCCTTATCCTAACCCTGACCTGGCCCGGATTTTATACTGTTGCAGGTCCGAAGACCCAAAGTGGTGGTAGAAGAGACCTGTGGGCCCTCTTAGTTGATGATTTGATGCTAGAAGCGGAGCCTATGGACATTGACGATGATGCCCCTTACTTGAGCACATTGTCGGTGTTGAGTGAGAATCTGCGCATCGACGAAGATTGAATTAGTTGAAGACCTTCCCAAAATCCCATGATCAATCCGAAGGTATTTTCTGAAACTAGACTTGTTGATTGACTTGTAGGAGAAAACCCCACTCGATTTGACCCTGTATAGCCTTCCAAATCCACTCCTGAAGTTGCTATCATAGCTTGGTCGAGTGCCTGGTCGACTGACAGTCGACCAGACAGTCGACCAAGAGTCATGAAATCCAAATATTCATGAAGTCTCTTCCCATTTTGCCCCTACCTTCTTGGAACTCGTGAATGAGGACCTAACCTAATCACTGGCACTCCAGAGCTCGAGGTTGGACACTCTCTTGGGCTATTCTTTGAAGTTTGGGAAGATCTTGACTCTAATCATTAGTGTATGTGTTAATCATCAATCCAAGGTATGATTCTTTCTATCCTCTTCTAATCTATTCATTTCCCTGTCATTGATAATCTTGAGACCATGGCTGAAGTGCTGCAATCTTGCAAACACTCAACCATGAGTTTCCCCTCTCCAATTCCTTAAACATCTTCACCCATGATATGCTATGATTCAATTAAGATTAATTTCACTTCATCACTTTGATTCTATTCAATCTAGCCTAATTGATTCAAATCTGATATGTAATTGCATGATAAGCTTAGACTATATTGAAATTAAGACTCTAACTCAATTCTTATCCTTTATTTGATTGATTCCTACCATCCTTTACAATATCTATAAATTCCATTTTGATTCTTGAGGATTACCATATAGAACCTAATATTTCGAATTGAGAATTTTCGATTGAACTGTTGGATCTTCATGAAAATTGGTGTGCAATATCCTCTTACTGTTATAAACATGCCCTCCAAATTTCATGTCAATCAGAACAGTGGAAGGGCATCTTCTGATCACATTTCCCTTGCTGCCCAGAAGTTAACAAGTCTTGGTCGATTGACGATCGACCAAGCCATCAACCAAGAGTTGTTAAAGCCTGTTTTCTGCCGAATTGATCCGTTTGAACCCCAATTTGAATGTTTTCTTCTCTGATGTTGCTTGTATGTTATCTAGGGTGTCAACACTGACTTTGGAACCATTCTTGGTGATCCTTGAATTTAATTACAACTTGATTAAGGTAAGGATAGTCGTTAACTTAAGTATGTTAATTACATCAACATGCTTACATTATAGGAAGTTAATGATTATGTTAATACGAGTATTTCCTTTACCATACATGACTGTTAAATGTTTCTTATCAGTAATACAATGTCATATATTATTTAGAACATCATGTTCAATTATGCTTTATGAATTTAAATATGATCAATCATGTTATGATATACATTGTTTATATGATGAATTATTGATTCGAGTATGATATGATGAGATTGAGCTTGTGATTGATTACGTATGACTTGGGATTGGGAGGTGTTCTTTTGACATTTCTGTCCTTGGGCATCGGAGGGAATAGTATGGGATGTTCTCCAATGGTGCCTATCGACACTTTCCCGGGTCATTGGGTGACATATATAGGGTTGTCTAGGTGTATGGTTAGGATATTTTCCTTGTCATATCAGACCCGAATCGGAAGGGTATTGAGACCGAACGACCCATGGTAGAATATGAGCAAGACTACTTAAGACCGGTATCCACTCCGTGAGAGGGCTTGAACTATATTGCGAATATCCGAAAGGGGCCATTTATTGGTAGGGTTGCATATGGATAGACCTGGGCTCACGGGCGCTCAAGACCGGTAACCAATCCGTGAGAGGACGTGAGAGCTTCCCGTTTACTATAAATGGATGACCAATAGGGTTGGTGAGTCCGGTGAGTAATATCCGTGACTCTAGTGTGAAGGATACCGGAAAGGATCGCCGGGGGCGAGGAATGGACGTATCTGGATCTGACATGATATGACTGAGTAGATGACTTGCATTGGGCTAGGCTTTACCGTGACATGCGCCTGTACTTATACCAAATGGTGATGTGAGAGAGTGGTGACTGATTCCCCAACCATGGTTTATGAGATGACCTTACCGAACTTCCCCGGGCAGACCCAAGATATCTTATGATTGAGGGGGAGTGATTGACGACCCAAAGGAGAGTATGGTGCTACGACTTAAAGCATGTCTACCTTAGAGACCAGCATACTTAATATAGAATCATATTTCATTTTGCCTCATATCATATTTCATCGTATGTGAATTATATCGAATGGATTGTGTATTATGAAACGACTTGCCTTGCTGAGTTCTTTTGAACTCATTCCTTTTTGTGCAATTTGTTAGATTTTCCTGTAGGTACTGACGATCTTGATGGCGCGTCCTACAACCAGAGCTATGATCCTGCATACTACCCTGCGGGTGATGGCTACTATGAGAGTCAGGATTGCGGTGCCAAGGAGGATTATAGTTCGTTCCAGGGTTAGCCCCACTCTTGTGAGGGAGCGGCCACGTTGGGTTCACTTCATTCATACCTACGAGGAAGTCTTCATTAGGATAGAAGAAACCTATGTGTAGGCCCCATTTCCCTTGATGACTGTAATCATTGGGATCTTCTCTCTCCAGTTTTTATGGATTTATTTATGATACTGTCTATAACTAAACTTGATTTACTACTGCTTCCGCTATTTGTGAAGGAGTGACTTCTGATCACTCCTTCTCTTTGAGATGTTATCACTTTGAAGTTGATATTTAAATGTTTCCACACTCTGATTATCTATCTTGTCTTATTCTTTTGATCCATCTATTGTTTTTGTATACATTGATTATTTTGTTCATGATTATGTTATCATGTATGTGGGAGGCATGGTCGCTCGATCTGGATCTTCGGGCTGTGGATCACATCCCGGGTATGCCAAATAGGATACCGGCTGGGTGGATGTGACATCATGTTCAGCATAAGAATGAAGCTTTTCTTTTTATTCACATAGGACATCTTTAGCCACCTTCTTGATACACAGCCATCTCATTTCACATCACATTAGTATCCCCCTCAAATCCCATATCCCCCTCAAATCCCACTTTCCTTGTTTGGCTACTTCATTAGCGAAGGATTTCAAGCACTTTCTTTCAGGTTCTACCATCTTATCCTGAGATAGTTAACCTTGCACCTTTTATAAATTTTTGGGGTTAGGTACATATCCAAGACCACAAGTCTATGTTGTGCAATTAAGCTTTCTGTTGGTATCACCTTGCAATCCTTGCACAAGAATATATCAATCCTTCTAGTTAGGAAGAAATTTATTTAGCTTCTATGATGTCCATTTTTGAAGTTAATTAAATGCTCGATCCACTCTCTTTTTGAAGTAAATATTTATAATAACTAGATCAAAAGCAACAACAAAATTTAATATTGAAATCCCTTCCTCATTCCTCTCTCCAAAACCATATCCTCCATGTACATTCTCATAGCCTCTTTGTTCTTTTCTAATATTTCCATTTAGATCAGCTCATATGATAATCTTTTCTCCTTGATGAATTCCTTGCATTAATCCCTCCATATTTTTCCAAAATTCTAACTTTGGACTCTCATTCAATCTTACTTGAGGTGCATATGCACAAATTATATTTACAATCTCTTTCTTAGAACCTTTAAATGTTTATGCATTTTAGTCTTTATTTTTTATCTTAATGATCATTCTCTTTCCTTATCCTTTACTACAAAACAAAATTAATCTATGGTGCATTCAAAATAAAGAAATCCATAATATGTTTATTTGGATTTGCAAATGCTACATGAGCTCATTATTGGATGTTCATGAAAGAACATGACCAAATGAAGATTCAATATTACTATTATTATTATTATTCTTTTTTTTTTTTTGGGTGGGGGGGGAACAATGTGATGAGGGTTTATTAATCTCAAGTAAGATTTACTTCACACACATGCTAAAGAGATCAAAGGGCTGGGATGGTGTGCATTGGGTATGGAGGAATAGCATGGACATTATGACCCTCTATATATGTAGCTTTTCTTTACTTATTTTTGATAGCAAACTGGACAAAAATGCAATTTTTTCTCTCCTTCCTTTTACCCTTTACAAAGACAAGTAGAAGGGAGATTTTGTTATCCAAACCTATGGACGTATAGCCCTTGATCATATGTAAAAATAACAAATCAGGTAGGCCCTTATCAGGGCTAACAAGTGGGTCTCAATCGGGTTGCAATTTAGTAGGGCCGATTGGGTGCCCAACGGGCCTAAAGTGTGGACTGGGACTGTTTATTTAATAACCAGGCAGGGCCAAAGCTTGACACATTTAGTAAATGGGCCAAGTCAGTCCGAGTTTAAATCTGTCGGGCTTGGTCGTTTCTATCAAGCTAGGTCTAACATTGATACCCCCAGATGCCATGATGAAAGGAATGATTTTGATTATAAGTTCAAGTGATAATATCTCAATATGAAATAGTAATTGGCTGCCATTTCCTCCCAATTTAAAGGTTAGATCAATCAAACCTAAATCTTGTAGGTTGGAAAAAGTCTCATAGTTGATGATTGATCATAATAATAGAGCTTGAAAAGTTGGTCTTTTGGATCATTTATTCTTTCCCTAGGGATAAGGAGAATATTAAAAAATTCAACTGAACATCTATCCCCAAGAAAATAGACTGGTATGGGAAGTTGTTAAATAGGCAATTCCTCCATTAAGTCTATATACTACCTCCTCAATTATAGGAGAAATTTTCTCTCTAGAAATCATACAACATATTTGGTTCATTCTTCCTCTCATATTGATATGGATGAGATATATTGGAAGGGAATTCGGAATGCATACACTTTATCAAAAATTAAGTCCCTTTTATGGAAAGGTCGTCCATGCGGTATTGCTTCAGGTGAAGGTCTCTCTGCTTTGAATCTCCCTATCAATCCATCTTGCTTTAGATGTGGAAATGAGGTTGAGACAGTCGCATATATTTTCTTTTCATGTCCATTTTTATAAGCAATTTGATTTAGTTCTTCTTTAACATAAATTACTTCTCCAATGGATCAAAGGAGTATGAGTGTTTGGTTCAAGTGTTGGATCCAATTTTCAGATGAAAGAGACTTGCAAAGTAGTGTTTCTCTCAAGCATCCTTCATTTTTTTCGTACATCTAGAAGGCTCGGAATGATTTAATTTTTATGAAAAAAACTTGCTTCCAATCAAATGTTGCTACAAATGCTTCTCAAGAATTTATTTCAGCAAACACTAAACCATAATCATCATTCAAATATGGTTTCTTTGCAAGTTTCTGCCAAAGCTAATGATAACATTGGTTACACCAATGTTGCTAGGCTCCTCCTCAATTGGACTTTTAAAAAATTAATTGTGATTATGGCCAGTGCACCACGTCAAAGAAAGGGGATATTGATATTACTTTTCATAATTCAAATGGTGATCTTATTTTAGCATATTTGAGGGGTATTCGATGTGACTCAACACTCATTGGGGAAGTCATTTCTCTTAGGAAAAGTTTGATTCAAGTTACCAAACATGGTTTCAATTGGATTACTATGAGTCTGATTGCAGAAATTTTATTTGGCAACTTGACAATGGAAAGTGCAGCAATATTTATATGGATAACATCTTTTTAGATATTATTCAACTCCATAACTCTTTCACAATATGTTCTATTAATTGTATTCCAAAGTTTGTCAATTTACAATGGTAGATTCCTTGGCAAGGTTGGCCATTTCAGATGAATCACCAAAAATTTTTGGCCCATAACCACTCATTGGATCATGCAGCTACGTATGACAGATTCCAATTATTATATTGATTTCTTCATTCAATAAATATTCATTTACCAAAAAAGAATAATTATGGGCATACTTAACTCCAACATGAATTATGACATAAGGAATTCATTGAGATCTACATCTTCCTTTGTTTTGCATCTATTGCCATTCCTTTGTAGCAAGTGCTACATAGGCAACTCCTAACCTTATGTGGTTTTCTATACCTCATATAGATTGGTTCTAGGGTATCGCTTCTCATTCTACATTACTCTTTTAGCTTATGGAAGAGATGGTATGTTGATTTAGTCTACTGTCTTATAATTATCATATTGTAGACCTCTTGTACAAGTTACCTATATGTACCTTGTACTCTGTATTTACATCTTAATGAAATCTCAATTCCTACATGATATCATCATGCCCTTCTGCTCTTGTGAGCTTCTAAGCAATTCTAGAACTTGAGTTCTTGGTGGATCTGAAAGCTTCTTGTGCTTTGCCATTAATTCTCCATTGCATTCTTGATCTCTGATCTCATAATCTCCACCATGTCTAGACTTGTTTCCTTTAGCACTTCACCATCATCCCTTTCTCTAAAGCTAACCTCCATGAAATAATTGTTGTGGAAGGCACAATTTGTGTCATTTCTTTGTGGTTATGGCCTGCTAGGTTGTATTGGTGGTACTTATCCTTGTCCTACCAGATTTGGCTCTGTTGATGTGGATTTCCCTATTGACTCTAATTCTCAAGATGTTGCTGCAATACTTATTTGGGATTGACAAGACTGGATCATTTTGGGATGGTTCATTGCATCTCTTACTGGGGAGACAATTTGCATGTTGTTGGTGCGAAGAGTAGCTACAATGCTTGATAAACTCTTGCTAAAGTGTTTGCGCCCTCTTCCTAGTCTCACATAGCAGACTTGAAAAATGGTGATTGTTTCTCACACTCCTTGCTAGATTTGTCATCAACTTGGTTGTCTTGCTACTCAATGTCCCCCAACACTTTTACCCTTCTTATCTCGATATACTTGCAACTTTTGTTTCCCCCTCTTCTTCTACATTTGACTCTTCACTTTGGTTGCTTGATACAATCTCCAACAATCACAAATTGTAGATCTTTTGAACTTAGCCAATTTTGATCCCTATAGTGGCTTTCATTCTATCATTATTGGAAATGGCCAAGGTCTTTATATCTCTCACTATGATTTTGTTTCTATTAATCCTTCTGGTCATTCCTTCGTTCTTCATAATGCCTTGTGTGTACCTACTATTCACTGTTATCTTCTCTCAGTTTCCAAATTATATTCTAGTAGTCAATTTTATATTCATTTCACTAATTCTATGTTTTTTTGTAAAGGATATCTAAACACATTAGACACTTTGTCAAGGCTAGAGTGACCATGGCCTTTTTGTCATCCGTTTAAACCTCCCTACTTCCTTTGCTTTCTTAGCAACCTCCACTTTGGGTTTGTCTCTTACTGACTGGCATAGATGCTTGGTGCATTCTTCCTTCAGTTAAGTGCGATAGATTCTTTCTTTAGTATCTAGTCCTTATATAGATACTAAAAGTACTTATTGTAATGCTTGTAATTGTGCTAATGCCCATTGCTTACCATTTGGGATTTCTACTTTTGTAACTATGGCTCTATTAGAGCGACACACACCGATGTTTGGAGCCCTGCCCTTGTTCTTTCATTTGATTTATTCCACTACTATGTTCTCTTATAACTATAGCCGATATTGCTAGCTATACCCTCTTAAAAATAAATTTGATGTTTATAGTGTCTGCTTCATTTTAAGTCTCTTGTAGAAAATTATTTCAAACTCCTATTAAGTCTCTTCAATTTGATGCCAAAGCAGAATTCCACATGCATGCTCACTCTGTTTGCATCTTCTATTGGTGTCTATTCCAGATTCTCTTGTCCCCATACTCATCAACAAAGCGACATGCTGAATGCAAGCATTGTCATGATGTTGAGTTGGGGCTTGCATTGATTCTTTAGTCAAGGATGCTTTGATCATTTTTGGTCTTATGCATTTCAAGTTGTAGTATATGTTATTAATGTCTTCCCTTGGCCACTTACATAATATCTCTCCCTATGAGTTTCTTTTCAAAGCTCTTGATGACTCCTTTCTTCATGTCTTTGGTTGTTTTTGTGGGCCATGGCGGCCTTACGCTCCTAACAAGATAGCCCCTTGGTGAGTTTAATGTGTCTTTGTAGATTATTTTCAAATTCTCATTGAGGTTCTCTTTGTCCTTCTAAGGGTCACTTGTATGTGTCTCCCCATGTTTTGTTTCATGAGAATACCTTCCCCTATAATCCCTTACTTCCTCATCCTCTCTACCTTCTTTTTCGTATGCTTCTTGATTCTCTCCCCTCCTGTTATTTTGCACTATTCCTCTCAAGTTACATCTTTTGAATTAGTGTCTCTTGGTGTATTGCTTGGTCCCTCCCTTGAAAGTCCACGAGAGTCTACATCAGTCCCTCCTTCCCCTAGTTCGTTGCAAAACCATGTTTCTAGGCCATAAGTTGTTTCAATTGGCCTTCTGATGTTGGGCCAGTTAATGAATCCTCTGCAGGTAGGCCTCTTGATGGTGAACTTGATGTTGGGTCTTCTAATCCTCTGGGCTTACTACTAGTGATAGTAATTTTGGGCCTCTTGTTTGTTTATTTGATGCCAATGTTAATGATTGTAATAGGTCTAGCATGAATGTTGATTCTACCGTCGGTGTGATTTATGAAGACACCCTTGTTCGTGGGTCCTCTATGAATGCTACTCACCATATGGTGACCCATTCGGACACTGACTCTTTGAAGCCCACTCAGTGACTTAATTTAGTTGTTTCTAGTCCTGATGTAGACAATGTTGTTCTTACATGTTTTTTTCAAGCTAACAAATGCCCACACTGGAGTGCTACTTTGCATGACAAATTTAATGCCTTGGTTACAAATGTGAAATCCAGCCCTATCCCTACCCTAACCTTGACCCGGAAACCCTGTTGTTTGTAGGTCCGAAGACCCGAAGTAAAGGAAGAAGCCAACTATGGGCCATCTCAGTAGAAGACATGGTGTTTGACCTAGAACCCATGGAAGTTGATGATGGTGTTCCATACTTGGAAGCTTGTTCAGAACTAGAAAGGAAACTGCACATTGTTGAAGATGAGTCTAGTTGATGGACTTGATGTATAGTTAGACATGATTCGAAGGCATTTCTCTATACTAGATAAGTCATATGTTGTGTTAGGAGAAGCTCATTAGGTCTGGACTTGAGTTGGGCCTTCATTTCCCTATTTTGGCCTTGCTGACTGGCTTGGTCGACTAGGTGGTCGATTGAGCCAATCGATCAACCAAATGACCAACAGGGTTAGAATCTTGCAGAATCTTTTGTTTAGGTCTGTTGGTGTTCTATATAATAGAAGTACGAGTGTTTTAGCCTCTTTTGTTTCTAAAACCCTCAGAGAACGTGGGAAGACTCTCTCAAAGCCTCTCCTTGGTGTTTGTGAAGAACTTTGCAAGACTTCAAGCTTCTCATCTTTGATTCTTCAATCAAAGGTTAGTAATAGCTCTTGTGTTGTATTGATCTACTCTCGCTATGTTTTATTCTTATGATTGAGACTATGAAGAAAATGCTGCATCCTCTCAACCATCTCCTCTACAATCTCTTTTCATTCTTAAGGTTTTATGATGTTCATATTGATCTTCGCCATGATATTTGTGAATTCTTCATGAAACCATGATCATTCTCTAGATTTGATTTCATTAGCATATTAAATCTAATTTGCATGATGTTTTCATGTATGATCTCTTGCTTATCATATACTAGAATGAGATTTAATCATCTCTAGTCTTTCCTATGAATTCATAGCATGTTTTCATCAAAAACTATGAATGTTACTAAATTAGAAAGTCATGTTTCCAAATTTGGAAGTAGTGTTTTTGATCATTGTTAGTGGCTAATCTATACTACTTTAGTGTTAGATTACTGTTCTAGAGGTTTCCTCCAAGTTTCGTAGTGTTTCGAATCTTGTAGATTGAGTTTCGGATAAAAAATCACATTTTTGCCTCGTACTGTTTTAAGTGGTTGATTGCTTGGTTGACAGGAACCAAGCTACCACCCAATCCACCAAGCAAGACAGTAGCTCTATTTTTCGCTAGATTTGATTCATTTGATATTCAATCTTTTAGGTCTCTTTCCTAATGTTGTATCTATGATTGTTTAGGGTTTATTTGCTAAGTTTGGAACCTCTCTCTTTGATCTTTGGATATTCATCAAAGCTATTTAAGGTAAGGACAGTTATTTCCATAATTACATAGATTGCGTGAATCTTAGCTTCTATTTTTGGATTCTATTAGATTCACTACCATAAATGTATTTTCTTATTATTCTATTACTGATGCAAGTACTTTGACTATAGTAGTCTCATGTTCATGTATTATTTTGATTGTGAATACTTATTCTTATCAGTTACATACGCGATTGATCATGTTTATGTGAATCTTTCTATATGATGAGACATTGGTTGTGTATGTTATGATTGATTTGAGAATGTGATTGATTAGGTATGATTTGGGATTGGGAAGTGTCCTTTCGACATTTCTGTTCTTGGATATTAGTGGGAATAGTATGGGATATTTCCAATGGGGCCCTTTGACACTTTCCCGAATTATTGATTTTCATACCTAAGATTGGTCTAGCAGTGTTTGGCTAGGAATACCCCCGTTATATCAGACCCGATTCGAAAGGGTATTGAGATCGAACGACCCGTGGTAGCAATGGAGATTCGTGGGCGCTCAAGACCGATTGTGGTCTTATCCTAATTCCACTTGGGCCAGAATGATGAAGGATATTTACTTTCCTAAGTGTGGTTTTTTGCATGCTAAATTGGGGAACCTTCCTTCATGGGGATGGAGGAGTCTCCTTGAAGGAAGGGATGCCAAGGGGTTGTCAAATTGATTGGGCCGGGCCAGTCTCGGTTGGGCCTACTTGGGCTATCAGTCCAAAAAAGTTGGACTTAGTAGGGCCTATTAAGTATTCAGTCCGGTTTGGTCTTGGACCATATCGGTACGTCATGTCGGTTTTCGGTCCATAATCGGATCATTACAATCAAGCTTAACAAGGCTTAATCGGGTTGTAGACTCCATTGGATTCTTATAATGTTAAATTGAATGAGAAATAAAAATGGGACTTCTATGAACTTCTCAAAGTCTTCGATCATCTTTCCCTTTTTCTCTTTTCTCCATTCTCCGTTGGAGCCTTGAGAAGATGAATCCCCTACACACCACTCTAAAAAGTATTATTAATTTTTCTTACAACAACAACAACAACAATAAGCTTTGTCCCAAATAAATGGGGTCGGTTACAACAATTCTTGGCTTTCAATCAGTTCTGTTTGAGACCATGCTAGATACAAGGTCTAAACTATGCATATCTTTTCTTACCACTATTCTTAAGGTTATCTTAGGTCTACCCCTAGCTCTCCTAGTTTCTTCAATCTAGATTGTATTACTTCTCCGTATAGGGGCATTTATAGGTCTTTGTTGAACATGGTCGTATCATCTCAAACTACTTTTCCGAAGCTTATCACTTATGGGAGCAACTCCTAGACCACCTTTAATATGATCATTCCTTAACTTATCCTTCCTAGTTTTGCCACTTAAACATCTTAGCATCTTCATTTTTGTTACACTGAGTTTATCTATATGATTCGTTTTAACAGCACAACAATCTATGTCGTATATCATAGCTAGTCAAACGGCGGTCTTATAGAATTTTCCTTTAAACTTTAATGGAATACGTCGATCACACAAGACCCTAGACACACCTCTCCACTTCATCAACCCTATTTTAATTCTTTGAGAAACATCATCCTCTATATCACCTCTTTTATTTATGATTGAACCTAAGTATCTATAACAATCATTCTGAGGAATCTCCTTATCGTCAAGTTTCACCACATCATTGTCTATTCAATCATGACTAAATTACAAACTAGATATTATATCTTCGTTCTACTTAATTTAAAGTTTTTTATTTCAAAGTTGTCCATGATTCTAACTTGGTGTTAATCCCCACTTGAGTTTCATCTATCAATACAATATCATCAACAAAAAGCATACACCAAGGGACCTTGTCTTGAATGTCATTGTTAATTCATCCATTACAAGTGCAAATAGATACGGACTTAAAGTTGATCCTTGATGTAGCCCAACTGTAATTGGGGATTCATTGCTTCCCCCCCCCCCCCCCCCATTCTTACACTTGTCGTTGAACCATTATACATATCCTTAACTATGTCTACATGTTTACTTACAACACTAATTTTCTATAGTACTTGCCAAATAAATGCTCTAGGAACTCTGTCATAAGCTTTTTCTAGGTCAATAAATACTATATGAAAGTCTTTCCTACACTTTCTCTATACTTTTTTATAAGTCTTCTAATTGGATAAATAGCCTTCGTTGTCACTCCCCATTCGACGATATCGGACCCTCCCCAAAGGTGTGATCCACAGCCACAAGATCCCAGTCACACTATCAGTAATAAATAAGACACACAAGCTCATAATCAAGAGCAAAGAGAAAAATTCAATATTTAATTAAAGAAATAAAGTTTCAAAATCCAAGTACAAAATATTGAATGAATCAAATAAGAATGTATTGGCGAAGCAAAATTATCAGAAATGTGTCTCTTCAAGTTTTGTTATTGTCTTTCAACAATTTAGGGTATTCTTCTTCAAGTTTCTCTGTGAAGGGAGTCATAAGACCCTCCTTCATCGCCCTATCCATGCGGCGGACAACTTGAACTCTCTTCCCATCAATGAGTGTTGTAAGAGCACTCCATACACTTGCATGAAGCTTCATGTTCAGCATAAGAATGAAGTTTTTCTTTTGATTCACATAGGACATCTTTAGCCACCTTCTTGATACACAGCCATCTCATTTCACATCATATTAGTATCCCCCTCAAATCCCACTTTCCTTGTTTGGCTACTTCATTAGCGAAGGATTTCAAGCACTTTCTTTCAGATTCTACCATCTTATCCTGAGATAGTTAACCTTGTACCTTTTATAAGTTTTTGGGGTTAAGCACATATCCAAGACCACAAGTCTATGTTGTGCAGTTAAGCTTTTTGCTGGTATCACCTTGCAATCCTTGCACAAGAATATATCAATCCTTCTAGTTAGGAAGAAATTTATTTAGCTTCTATGATGTCCATTTTTGGAGTTAATTAAATGCTCGATCCTCTCTTTTTGAAGTAAATATTTATAATAATTAGATCAAAAGCAACAAAAAAATTTAAAATTGAAATCCCTTCCTTATTCCTCTCTAAAAAACCATATCCTCCATGAACATTCTCATAGTCTCTTTGTTCTTTTCTAATATGTCCATTTAGATAAGCTCATATGATAATCTTTTCTCCTTGATGAATTCCTTGCATTAATCCGTCCATATTTTTCCAAAATTCTAACTTTGGACTCTCATTCAATCTTACTTGAGGTGCATATGCACAAATTATATTTACAATCTCCTTCTTAGAACCTTTAAATGTTTATGCATTTTAGTCTTCAATTTTTATCTTAATGATCATTCTCTTTCCTTATCCTGTACTACAAAACAAAATTAATTTATGGTGCATTCAAAATAAAGAAATCCATAATATGTTCATTTGGATTTGCAACATCAAATGCTACATGAACTCATTATTGGATGCTCATGAAAGAACATGACCAAATGAAGATTCAATATTATTATTATTATTAGGGATAATTACTGTTGCCTCCCTATATTATAGCTTTATTACTAAAAGAACCCTACTCTTTATGAAATTACTGTTGCCTCCTTTAATTCTAACAGTGTTAAGCTACCGTTAAGGTTGAATGTTTAATGTCTATTTTGCCATTTTATAATTAAGAATGCCAAATAAAATATTATTCTCATTTAGAAAAAAATTATATGAAATAATTTTACATGTGTATTTTTATCATTTTGAATTTTTTTTTAAAAAAAAAAGCACCGTATTGGTAGTAGGACTTCTTAGAAATAGCTAATGTCAAATTAGACAATAAATAATAATCTATTGGAAGTAGAAACTTCTTAAAATGATAACATTAAACTAGAAAGTAAATAACAAAATTAAAAATAACACAAAAAATTCAGAATTTTTTTTTTATTTTTTATTACCAAATTGAAAAGTACATATTGAAATTTGAAAATGAGTATCCCTTGATTTTCTCACTTTCTTTTGACTAGAAAAGAAAATTGTTTAATTAGGTTTAAGTTTTTCCTAATTACTCAGGATAGTAATGTAATTTAATATAAAGTGTAAATAAATAATATAAGACTATAGGGTTAATTTGGGATTTTTAAATAAATAAAATATGCCATATCATCATTTAATTAATGGATTTTAACAGTAAGGGGACAATAGTAATTACAAGCAAAGTTGAAGGTTGAATTAGTAATTTCAAAAAGTACAGGGGATAAATTAGTAATTAAGCTATAGTACAGGGGGACAATAGTAATTCCCTTATTATTATTATTATTATTATTATTTTGGGGGGGGGTGGAGGGGGTGGAGGGGGAACAATGTGATGAGGGTTTATTAATCTCAAGTAAGATTTACTTCACACACATGCTAAAGAGATCAAAGCGCTTGGATGGTGTGCATTGGGTATGGACGAATAGCATGGACATTATGACCCTCTATGTATGTAGTTTTTCTTCACTTATTTTGGATAGCAAACTGGACAAAAAAAGCAATTTTTTTCTCTCTTTCCTTTTACACTTTACAAAGACAAGTAGAAGGGAGATTTTACTATCCAAACCTATGGACTACAGCCCTTGATCATATGTAAAAATAACAAATCAGGTAGGCCCTTATCAGGGCTAACAAATGGGTCTCAATCGGGTTGCACTTTAGTAGGGCCGATCGGGTGCCCAACGGGCCTAAAGTGTGGACTGGGACTATTTATTTAATAACCAGGCAGGGCCAAAGCCTGACACATTTAGTAAATGGGCCAAGTCAGTCCGAGTTTAAATCTGTCAGGCTTGGTCGTTTCTATCAAGCTAAGTCTAACATTGATACCCCCAGATGCCATGATGAAAGGAATGATTTTGATTAGAGGTTCAAGTGATAATATCTCAATATGAAATAGTAATTGGCTGCCATTTCCTCCCAATTTAAAGGTTCGATCAATCAAACCTAAATCTTGTAGATTAGAAAAAGTCTCATAGTTGATGATTGATCATAATAATAGAACTTGCAAAGTTGGTCTTTTAGATCATTTATTCTTTCCCTAGGGATAAGGAGAATATTAAAAAATTCAATTGAACATCTATCCCCAAGAAGATAGACTGGTATTGGGAGTTGTTAAATAGGCAATCCCTCCATTAAGTCTATGTACTACCTCCTCAATTATAGGAGAAATTTTCTCTCTAGAAATCATACAACATATTTGATTCATTCTTCCTCTCATATTGATATGGATGACATATATTGGAAGGGAATTCGGAATGCAAACACTTTATCAAAAATTAAGTCCCTTTTATGGAAAGGTCATTCATGCGGTATTGCTTCAGGTGAAGGTCTCTCTGCTTTGAATCTCCCTATCAATCCATCTTGCTTTATATGTAGAAATGAGGTTGAGACAGTAGTACATATTTTCTTTTCATGTCCATTTTTATAAGCAATTTGATTTAGTTCTTCTTTAACATAAATTACTTCTCCAATGGATCAAAGGAGTATGAGTTTTTGGTTCAAGTGTTGGGATCCAATTTTCAGATGATAAGAGACTTGCAAAGGAGTGTTTCTCTCAAGCATCCTTCATTTTTTTCATACATCTAGAAGGCTCGGAATGATTTAATTTTTATGAAAAAAACTTGCTTCCAACCAAATGTTGCTACACATGCTTCTCAAGAATTTATTTCAGCAAACACTAAACCCTAATCATCATTCAAATATGGTTTCTTTGCAAGTTTCTGCCAAGGCTAATGATAACATTGGTTACACCAATGTTGCTAGTCTCCTCCTCAATTGGACTTTTCTAAAATTAATTGTGATTATGGCCAGTGCACCACGTCAAAGAAAGGGGATATTGATATTACTTTTCATAATTCAAATGGTGATCTTATTTTAGCATATTTGAGGGGTATTCGATGCGACTCAACACTCATTGGGGAAGTCATTTCTCTTAGGAAAGGTTTGATTCAAGTTACCAAACATGGTTTCAACTGGATTACTATGAGTCTGATTGCAGAAATTTTATTTGGCAACTTGACAATGGAAAGTGTAGCAATATTTATATGGATAACATCTTTTTAGATATTATTCAACTCCATAACTCTTTCACAATATGTTCTATTAATTGTATTCCAAAGTTTGTCAATTTATAGTGGTAGAATCCTTGGCAAGGTTGGCCATTTCGGATGAATCACCAAAAATTTTTGGCCCATAACCACTCCTTGGATCATGCAGCATGTATGACAGATTCCAATGATTATATTGATTTTTTCATTCAATAAATATTCATTCACCAAAAAGAAAATTTATGGGCATACTTAATTCCAACATGAATTATGACATAAGGAATTCATTGAGATCTACATCTTCCTTTGTTTTGCATCTATTGCCATTCCTTTGGAGCAAGTGCTACATAGACAACTCCTAACCTTATGTGGTTTTCTATACCTCCTATAGATTGGTTCTAGGGTATCGATTCTCATTCTACATTACTCTTTTAGCTTATGGAAGAGATGGTATGTTGATTTGGTCTACTGTCTTATAATTATCATTGTCCATGTATTGTAGACCTCTTGTACAGGTTACCTATATGTACCTTGTACTCTGTATTTACATCTTAATGAAATCTCAATTCCTACATGATATCATCATGCCCTTCTGTGAGCTTCTAAGCAATTCTAGAACTTGAGTTCTTGGTGGATTTGAAAGCTTCTTGTGCTTTGCCATTAATTCTCCATTGCATTCTTGATCTCTGATCTCATAATCTCCACCATGTCTTGACTTGTTTCCTTTAGCACCTCACCATCATCCCTTTCTCTAAAGCTAACCTCCATGAAATACTTGTTGTGGAAGGCACAATTTGTGTCATTTCTTCATGGTTATAGCCTGCTAGGTTGTATTGGTGGTACTTATCCTTGTCCTACCAGATCTGGCTCTATTGATGTGGATTTCTTTATTGACTCTAATTCTCAAGATGTTGCTGCAATACTTATTTGGGATTGACAAGACTGGATCATTTTGGGATGGTTCATTGCATCTCTTACTGGGGAGACAATTTGCATGTTGTTGGTGTGAAGAGTAGCTACAATGCTTGATAAACTCTTGCTAAAGTGTTTGCTCCCTCTTCCTAGTCTCGCATAGCAGACTTGAAAAATGGTGATTGTTTCTCATACTTCTTGCTAGATTTGTCATCAACTTGGTTGTTTTGCTACTTAATGTCCCCCTACAGTTCTACCCTTTTTATCTCGATATACTTGCAACTTTTGTTTCCCCCTCTTCTTCTACATTTGACTCTTCACTTTGGTTGCTTGATACAATCTCCAACAATCACAAATTGTAGATCTTTTGAACTTAGCCAGTTTTGATCCCTATAGTGGATTTGATTCTATAATTATTGGAAATGGCCAAGGTCTTTATATCTCTCACTATGATTTTGTTTCTATTAATATCCTTCCAGTCATTCCTTCGTTCTTCATAATGCCTTGTGTGTACCTACTATTCACTGTTATCTTCTCTCAGTTTCCAAATTATATTCTAGTAGTCAATTTTATATTCATTTCACTAATTCTATGTTTTTTTGTAAAGGATATCTAAACACATTAGACACTTTGTCAAGGCTAGAGTGACCATGGCCTTTTTGTCATCCGTTTAAACCTCCCTACTTCCTTTGCTTTCTTAGCAACCTCCACTTTGGGTTTGTCTCTTACTGACTGGCATAGATGCTTGGTGCATTCTTCCTTCTGTCAAGTGCGATAGATTCTTTCTTTAGTATCTAGTCCTTATATAGATACTAAAAGTACTTATTGTAATGCTTGTAATTGTGCTAATGCCCATTGCTTACCATTTGGGATTTCTACTTTTGTCACTATGGCTCTATTAGAGCTGACACACACCGATGTTTGGAGCCCTGCCCTTGTTCTTTCATTTGATTTATTCCACTATTATGTTCTCTTATAACTATAGCTGATATTGCTAGCTATACCCTCTTAAAAATAAATGTGATGTTTGTAGTGTCTGCTTCATTTTAAGTCTTTTGTAGAAAATTATTCCAAACCCCTATTAAGTCTCTTCAATTTGATGCCAAAGCAGAATTCCACATGTTTCTAGGCCATAAGTTGTTTCAATTGGCCTTTTGATGTTGGGCTAGTTAATGAATCCTCTACAAGTAGGCCTCTTGATGGTGAACTTGATGTTGGGTCTTCTAATCCTCTGGGCTTACTACTAGTGATAGTAATTTTGGGCCTCTTGTTTGTTTATTTGATGCCAATGTTAATGATTGTAATAGGTCTAGCATGAATGTTGATTCTACCATCAGTGTGATGTATGAAGATACCCTTGTTCGTGGGTCCTCTATGAACGCTACTCACCATATGGTGACCCATTCGGACACTGACTCTTTGAAGCCCACTGAGTGACTTAATTTAGTTGTTTCTAGTTCTGATGTAGACAATGTTGTTCTTACATGTTTTTTTCAAGCTGACAAATGCCCACACTGGAGTGCTACTTTGTGACAAATTTAATGCCTTGGTTACAAATGTGAAATCCAGCCGTATCCTAACCCTAACCTTGACCCGGAAACCCTGTTGTTTGTAGGTCCGAAGACCCGAAGTAAAGGAAGAAGCCAACTATGGGCCATCTCAGTGGAAGACATGGTGTTTGACCCAAAACCCATGGAAGTTGATGATGGTGTTCCATACTTGGAAGCTTGTTCAGAGCTAGAAAGGAAACTGCACATTGTTGAAGATGAGTCTAGTTGATGGACTTGATGTATAGTTAGACATGATTCAAAGGCATTTCTCTATACTAGATAAGTCATATGTTGTGTTGGGAGAAGCTCATTAGGTTTGGACTTGAGTTGGGCCTTCATTTCCCTATTTTGGCCTTGCTGACTGGCTTGGTCGACTAGGTGGTCGATTGGGCCAATCGACCAACCAAACGACCAACAGGGTTAGAATCTGGCAGAATCTTCTGTTTAGGTCTATTGGTGTTCTATATAATAGAAGTACGAGTGTTTTAGCTTCTTTTGTTTCTAAAACCCTCAGAGAACGTGGGAAGACTCTCTCAAAGCCTCTCCTTGGTGTTTGTGAAGAACTTTGCAAGACTTCAAGCTTCTCATTTATGATTCTTCAATCAAAGGTTAGTAATCGCTCTTGTGTTGTATTGATCTACTCTCGCTATGTTTTATTCTTATGATTGAGACTATGAAGAAAATGCTGCATCCTCTCAACCATCTCTTCTACAATCTCTTTTCATTCTTAAGGTTTTATGATGTTCATATTGATCTTCGCCATGATCTTTGTGAATTCTTCATGAAACCATGATCATTCTTTTGATTTGATTTCATAAGCATATTAGATCTGATTTGCATGAAGTTTTCATGTATGATCTCTTGCTTATCATCTACTAGAATGAGATCTGATCATCTCTAGTCTTTCCTATGAATTCATAGCATGTTTTCATCAAAAACTATGAATGTTACTAAATTAGAAAGCCATGTTTCCAAATTTGTAAGTAGTGTTTTTGATCATTGTTAGTGGCTAATCTATACTACTTTAGTGTTAGATTACTGTTCTAGAGGTTTCCTCCAAGTTTCGTAGTGTTTTGAATCTTGTAGATTGAGTTTCGGATAAAAAATCACATTTTTGCCTCATACTGTTTCAGGTGGTCGATTGCTTGGTCGACTGGAACCAAGCTACCACCCAATCCACCAAGCAAGACAGTAGGTCTGTTTTTCGTTCGATTTGATTTGTTTGATCTTCAATCTTTTAGGCCTCTTTCCTAATGTTGTATCTATGATTGTTTAGGGTTTATTTTCTAAGTTTGAAACCTCTCTCTTTGATCTTTGGATATTCATCAAAGCTATTTAAGGTTAGGACAGTTATTTCCATAATTACATAGATTGCGTGAATCTTAGTTTCTATTTTGGGATTCTATTAGATTCACTACCATAAATGTATTTTTTTATTATTCTATTACTGATGCAAGTACTTTGACTACAGTAGTATCATGTTCATGTATTCTTTTGATTATGAATATTTATTCTTATCAGTTACATATGCGATTGATCATGTTTATGTGAATCTTTCTATATGATGAGATATTGGTTGTGTATGTTATAATTGATTTGAGAATGTGATTGATTAGGTATGATTTGGGATTGGGAAGTGTCCTTTCGACATTTTTGTCCTTGAACATTAGTGGGAATAGTATGGGATATTTCCGATGGTGCCCTTTGACACTTTCCCGAATTATTGATTTTCATACCTAGGATTGGTCTAGCAGTTTGGCTAGAAATACCTCCATTATATCAAACCCGATTCGAAAGGGTATTGAGACCAAAAGACCCGTGGTAGCAATGGAGATTCGTGGGCGCTCAAGACCGGTAACCAATCTATGAGGGGACATGAATCACATTGTGGGGGCCATTTATTGGTAGGGTTGCAAATAGTAGACTTGGGCTCATGGACATTCAAGACCGGTAACCAATCCATGAGGGGACATGAGAGCTTCCCGTCTATTATTTGTGGATGACCAGTAGGGTTGATGAGTCCGTAGTCAGGGACTATGCTGACTCTAGTGTGAAGGATACCGGAAATGATCGCCAGGGGTGAGGAATGGACGTATCTGGATCTGAGTTGATATGACTAAGTAGAAGACTTGCATTTGGCTAGGTTTTACCTTGACATGCACCAGTACTTAGACCAATGGTGATGTGAGAGAGCGATGACTTATACCTCAGCCATGGATTGTCCTGAGGGATGCCGGACCCACTACCAACCGAGGATGTGTGAATGGAGACCTACCCAAAGAAGTATGGTGTTATGACTTAAAGCATGTCTGCCTATAGAGACCAGCATACGTAGAGTTAGATTCATACATTCATTGTCTGTTTCATATCATATTGCATCATGCTATGTTCTGCAATCATATTATTTATGTTGTTGTGGATTAACTTGCCTTGCTGAGTTCTTTTGAACTCACTCCTTTTTGTGCAATCTCTTTTGTTAGATTACTCTGCAGGTACTAAATATTATGAAAGCCAATATGAGGAAGCGCAAGCTGAAGAAGCATACTACACGCAAGGTGCTAGCAACTATAAATATCACGTTGATAATTCCTTATGTGATCATGTTACGTACCATGATTAGCCCTACCGTGGAGTGGGAACATCCGAGTTTGATTGATGAAGTCTACATCTATGAAGACATTCTTTATAAAGTAGAAGACTCTTAGATTAGTTTGATTATCATTTCCTTACTTTCCTTTGAGAACAATTGTATTTCTTTTTAGACATATGAGCTACATTCCCCTGTAACTGTGGAGTGAGATTCCGCCTCACTCTACTTCTTTTTGATTATATATACATCTGGTATCATTTTCCGCACTCTGATTACATTGTCATCTCTTTCCTTATTTGGATCTCTTGTTATATCATTATACATTGATTATAATTTGCTCATGATTATGTTATTGCATATGTGGGAGGATGATTTCCTTGATACTTGTTCTTCGGGGCTGTGGATCACACACTTGGGTATGCCAGATAGGGTACCGGCTGGGTGGATGTGACAAGAAATGGCACTTGGGTTTTGGTGCCTTGTTATTCGACCCAAAATCTCATTGGTTGTAAATGGGTTTTCCCATTAAACTGAAACCTGTTTGTACCATTTATTGATACAGTTGGTTTTTGTTGGTTCCTTTAGCGACCCGGATTGGATTTTAGAGAGACATTTAGTCCCATGGTCAAGCCTCCCATCGTGCATGTTCTTTCTTTAGCGATCATTCAAGATTGGCCTATTAGACAACATGACATATCCAATGCATTTTGCACGGAAACCTTATTGAATTAGTTTTCATGAGCAACCCCCATGTTTTCAAGACGCGACTCAGCCTGATTTTGTGTGGCATTCAAGGAATTCTTTACATTGGCTTCATCGGGCCTCTAGAGCCTGGTATTCTAAGCTCAGTGATTTTGGTCTTCTAAATCTGATATGTCACTCTTTATCTAAAACATGAATGGCTTATTATGTTTTTTTTTTTAATTAACGTAGATGACCTTTTTCTTATTGGCAACAACTTAATGATTATGATTTTGTTTATTTAGTCCTTATAGAAGCTTTTGCCTCGAATCTTGGACCTCTTCCCTATTTTTTGGGCCTTGAATTTCACCGTACAAGTGATGGTTTTTCTATGGTGCAACACAAATATATCATGGATCTCCTAGCTTAGACTAATATGACTAAGGCTAAGCCTGTCTCCACTCCTCTTGCTTCTGATAGCCCATTGTCGGCTGCTGGTACACCCTTATCCGATGGTACCCAATATAGAAAGGTTGTTGGATACTTGGATCATTACAGTATCTTGCTTTCATAAGGCCTAATATTGGATTTACTGTTAGCAGAGTGGCCTAGTACGTGCATGTTCCAATCGAGGCCCCATTGGATAGTGATTAAGAGGTTCCTTAGATACTTATGCGGCTCATCTATTTATGAGCTTTATCTTCCATGCAAATCTACTACTTCCCTTATGCCCTTCTTCAATGTTGACTGGGCCAATTGCCCCGACGATCGACCAATGACAACTGGTTATTGTGTCTCTTTTGGCTCTTGTTTGGTCTCTTGGCCATCACATAAACAACACATGGTTTCTAGATCTTCCACCGAGGCTAAGTATAGGGCTATGGGAGATGTCTCTACTGAGCTTGCTTTGCTTTGTCCTGTGGGTGAGCTTGGTGTTTTTTTTTGGATGATCCCCATTTTTTGCATGATAATGTGGGTGCTATGTATGTCACACCCCACTCAGTCAGATCCGATCATACCCGGATACCCATGGGGGTGATAAACCGCAAGACCTAAGTTCAGTGACAACTCCATACAACATGTGATATAGCATAATAAAAAGGACAAGACTAAATCAAGTTCAATTATACAATTATCAAATCTGAATTATCAAAAGGTTACAATCATCCATTATCTAAAGTTAATCAAAATGGACACCAGAGTTTGAAGGAAGAATAGTTTATCGCATCGGAATTTAGACTAAACTGATTCCCTAATGGAATCCAACCTCATAAGAACAGTACTTGCACGGGCATGAAGCTCCATACGAATCTACATCTTCTTCAGTCACTCCTTCAAGAAAGTCTGTCGGCAAAGAATCCTCCACTTAGAAAGAGTCTTCATAACCTGTAGAATATTCTAATAGAAACAGACATATAAAAAGGAATGAGTTCAACAGAACTCAGTGAAGTCAACTCAACATCATATTATGCACTCGTTCGCAAGATTCCACATCATATCATGCATTTCGTACACAAAATCACACACCACACATATAGCATGAGTATCGATAATGTAATTAATGATAATGATATTGATATATAAATAATTATGATATTATGCTTCTAACTCTATCATGAAGTCTCTATGGTAGATATGCATTAAGTTTATACACCAATCTCCTTTGGGCGGTCTCAGTCACTCTCCCTCAACAAGAGACGTCTATTGGGTTCTTCGCGATTGTTGGGTAAAGTCCTGTCAAGCTATGGTTGGGGTATAGGTCACTGCTCTCTCACATCATCGTTTGGTATGAGATTTGGCGCTTGTCAAGGATAATCCTAGCCCAATGCAAAGTCATACGGTCTCGTACTACATATGGTCTGGATATCTCTCCTCATGCCTAGTGCCATTTTGGTTTGATACATTCTCACCTATGAATGGAATCCTCAACGGAAGGTATCTGTTGGATCCCATTCCTTAACCTAGTGGTCATCCACATATAATGGACAGGATGCTCTCCATGTCCTCTCACGAATCATTTCACCGGTCTTGAAAGCCCAGGAGCCCTTATCTATTATATGCAACCCTACCTTTCTTACCTTTCATTCGTGCAAAGTCCCACACATGAACACAAGAAAGTAAATACTAAAGCAAGGCAAGATATCAATAATGAAATATAATTAACATGATTAAACATGCAAGATAAAGTTAAGTATATTCTTCACCTTTCTAGTTAGCATAAGCTCTCCAACGTTCCACAAAGTCACACTTACGAGTTGGTGATTATAATCAAAATAAACCTAATCATGTAAAAATATAAATAGACATAAATTAGAAGTCAATTGGGTTTTAATAGAGTTCCCAAAATCACCCAACAAAAGCCTAATTTGCCAACTAAGTTCGAACCCACCATTTTCAACCTAGTTTCGGCGAAAATCAATATTTCACCATCGATTCGGAATCGAATCGAAAGGAAACTGTAGGAATGTCTAATTGGCAGCAATAGGGTCATAAGGGTACCTTCAATTTGATCCAATTCATTATGGATCAAAAAGCCCCAAATTTGGCTCTCGAGAGTCGCCCAGGAGCGTCTTTGAGAGTCAAAATGTGAAATCGTTTGCAACGATCCTCACAAACAACTCACAAACTAAAGAGAAACATAAATAAGACTATTTGCAAGCATTTAATAGACCTAACATGCAACAACTACCCAAATCCATCATTTATTGCGAAGAACTCCCCATGAAACCAAGCGTAAAGAAGAGGGTTTGAGGATTCTTACCTTTTCTAACTATTCCACAATGATTCGGGTGCCGACATGCCTCCAAATGGTTAGAAATCTTCCTCTCCCTTGGTTTCTCCTCCTCCTCCTCCTTTAGCCTCAGCCTCGTACTAGCCTTCTAAAATGCGAGTATGAGAAGTTAGAAACTCAAAATAGGGTTTTAAACATGAAAAACCCGATTATGCCCCGAAGCTGGAAAATGGGTGGGGGGTTGGGGCGATCGACCAGCTGTTCAACCGGCCCAGTGTTGACCCCTCAAATGGACTTCGATTTTGGTGATTTTTAGCTTGTTGGAAAGGTCTTTCGACGATCTTCGATTTGATACATTATTCGCGTCAATCAGATTCTCCATCTTTGATCTACAGACATTCCAAAATCACCCGTTATACACCATCATGATTAATCTTCCCTCTTCTCTTAAACTCTAGGAGAGTTGATGAGTAATCACAAGGGTCATCCACCAACATTGGTTCCATTTCCAACCCTCCGGGCTCCACTTGAATGGCCCACATTTGTCGTCAACTTGAGGCCCGATTTTCTCTATCTTGAAGCCACGAGTTAAAGGGGTAAAAATTCGAAGGATTTCACAATGTACTTGATTGTGAATCCAGTGTTCCATTCATGAGTGAAGCACCCTAAGCTAGATTTGCTTTTATGTGCGTCAGTTGGTCTCCATGTGCGTCTTCATGTCAAATATGTTCCTCCATTGATTTTTTGATACCTTGACTAAAGTGCTTCCACGTTCTTGTTGTACTTTGCTTTGGGGCAAGCTTGTTGTGTTGGACACACTTCCCTTATAGGGTGTGTAAAGGAGAAGACTTGAGTCTAGTGTCTTATAGATAGTTATTATCATTCATGTATTGTAGACCTCTTGTACATGTTGCTTATATCTTGTAGTTGTTTTTTACATCTTAATGAAACCTCATTTCCCGCAATACCTTTTTAGTTCTAATGTTTCCCATCCTAGAAATTAATCTTCTTTCTTGAGCCTTATTATACACAATAAACCACCTTTAAGACCTTCCTACCTTCAATAACACCTCTTCAAGCCCACAATGGAGATGACACTATAGGAGCCTCCAATGAGGGAAACATAGATTCTTAAAGAGCTTAGACCAATAAAAATTTGGCTCTTGCAGAAACCTCTAAGCTAATCTTCACAATTGCATTTACCAAAAAAAAAAAAAAAAATCTTCACAATTGCTTTCTACCGAATCCGGATCTTCTTCCCGTCGGAAGTGCTCCCCCATGGCTTTCTAACCACAAACATCAGTGGGTCCCACTGGTAAAAAAAAAAAAATTTTTTTTTTTTTTTCTAAAAAGTGTTTTTCACCGTGGGCCCCACTGATGTTTGTGGTCAAGAAGTGTGGGGGAGCACAAAGTGCTCCCCGTACGCGTCGCTGATCCGAACTCCTTTCTACCACCTCCTTCCCCCCTCCCACAAAAAAAGAAAAAAAAAAGAAAAGAAAAATATCTTCACAATTGCTTTATTTTGTACTGATGAATCCGTATAGCGTAAGCTACATCTATCATTAGGTTTGCACATCCTATCCGGTGAAATTTGAGACTTGTCCTTCTTGTCTCCCCAGTGGAAGTGCAATAGTCTGTTTCACTTTCTTATGATGAGCCTCCACTATTTTAAAACGTAAGGAAAATTTGTGCCACCTCTAAAGTTAGCATCTAAATTTAATGCGACCCCTTATTACCAAATTTATCAACTAGATACCCTATAAGAAAAAAAGGGTAATTTTCATCTGGACCCCCTGAGGTTTGGCCTATGTTATTTTTAGTCCAAAAAAACTGAAACTTTGCATCTGCCTCCCATGTACTATAGAAAAAGTCAATTTAAGGATAAATTATCACTTTTATGACAAATTTAGCCTTTTTTTTTAATTTAAACAAAAACATAAGAAATAAAAATGAAAAAAAAAAATTTTAAGTTAATATTCATTTGTGATTCTCGAAATCCAGTTCTTCCGAAACACCACAAAGCAACCGTCTAAGAACATCAAACACTTGAATGTTTCTTCATTCAACTCATTTAACTTTGAATCCCTAGCTTAAAGCTCTATTGCTTCACGGGGCTACTTTGCAAAACTCAGGTAAGTGGAAACAAGATTCAAGGATTTGAAAAAGGTAAATTTTCATTAAATGACGAGAAATCCGAAGAGATAAAAAGGGAAAAAACCCTAGTTTTGAAAAAAAAAATTTATCTACGAATTGCAGAAAGGTTGATGGAGCGTCAGATATGAGAAACCATGGCTAAAGTCGAAGATGTTGTGAAGCAATCATTGGGGATTTGGGAGAAGTTGTTGGCATGTGCATTAACCGTCGTGGAACCAAGGACTCTGTGGCTATGGAAATACAGAACCGAAACACTTCTCTTCGTCTTCTGACGCCCCAGAACTGTAAACAGCAGTATCATGACCTTAAACACTGGTTCATGGCGAAAAACAATAAGGAGACAAATTTGAAATGTTCGACGATAAGAAAGATGTGATTCCATGGCTTGAAGATAAGACTGTGTTGAAGACAAATCTGAAACTTCTTCCGACGACAAGAAAGATGTGATTCCATGGCTCGAAGGGTTAAGAAAACTTCAAGTGGCAGAGCTTTGACGCGAGGTTCAAGGGCATGATGTTTCGATCTTAAACAACTCTTCTGATTTCGAATGGCATGATGTTTCGATCTTAAACAACTCTTTTGATTTCGAATGGCATGATGTTTTGATCTTAAACAACTCTTTTGATTTCGAATGCTAACAATCGTATTTCTCTGGTTCAAAGATTTGAATTTGAATTTGAATTTTTTTTTTCATTTTTATTTTCCATGTTTTGTTTAAATTAAAAAAAAAAAAGAATAAGGGCAAATTTGTCATAGAAGTGATAATTTGTCCTTAAATTGACTTTTTCTATAGTACAGGGGAGGCAGATGCAACGTTTCAGTTTTTTTGGACTAAAAATGACATAGACCAAACCTCAGGGGGTCCAGATGAAAATTACCCAGAAAAAAAATATATATTAATAACATTCCTGGGCAGGGAAATCACAGTTAAATCTTGATGTAAGCAATTTAGTTTTTTCAAAAAAACAAGAATACCCTTGAACAAAAAACCCTACACAGCCCATCTTCGACTTCGTCGATTGTCTGCAACACTCTTCTTCTTCTCTTCTTTGTATTTCTACAGGTTTTCTATTCTCCTACAAATATTTTCTTGTTTTCCTCACCCCCATCATCCATTAGGATGTTGGGGTAATGATAGAAAAACAAATAAATAAAAACTATTAGAATTAATGGTGTTAGAAATAGGGGTTTGACATTAATTTTAGAGGAAAACTTAGGAGGTGGAGGTGAAAATTCCCAAATGTTACCCTCTGGAGGTTTGGCCCAGTCACTTTTAGTCCAGTTTAAGTTTTATTTTGCATATGGTTCCTTGTAGTTTTAAGAAATGATTAAATAAAGACAAGGTTAATAGAAACCATTAGTTTAAGATTTTTTGTGACAAAAATACCCTTTTCGATTTATTCGTTTTATTTATTATTTTTTTCTTTTTATATAGTAATGGCTTCCATTAGATTGCCTTACCCGTCCAGGTCCTTCAACATGGCTCATTGGTCACGCTGTCTCATCCCATGGGGTCAATATGGTAGTCATCTCTGTCTCTGTTTTCCATTTTACATATCAGATGCTTGTTCTTCATTGATTTTTCATTTGTCTTTCACTAAATTTGGGTTTTGATTCAAACTTGCAGATGGGCTCTACTTGATTGAAGTGGATCGAGTTCTTCACCGTGGTGGTTACTGGATTCTGTCAAGGCCACCGATCAACTAGGAAAGGCACTGGAAAGGTTGGCAGAGAACACAAGATGATCTTCGAGCTGAGCAATCTCAGATTGAAGCTGTAGCTAAGAGCTTTTGTTGGAAAAAAAATTAACCCAGAAGGGCGACATTGCTATCTGCAGAAAACCCATTAGCCATATCCATTGCAATAACAATCGCAAGGTCGCCGGGAAACCCCAATTCTGCAAATCGTCACAAAACCCCGACAAGGCTTGGTATGTATTCTGCTGTTGATGCAAATCTAACCCATCTTACCAATCATGCTTGATGCTTGAATGGTTACTTATAAAGCTACAATTTTGATACAGGTACACGAAATTGGAAATTTACATAACCCCATTGCCAGAAGTTTCTGAGAGTAACGAAGTCGCTGGAGCAACTGCCTAAATGGCCAGAGAAGTTGAATGCTCTTCCTCCAAGGATTAGCAGCGGAAGCATGGCTGAAATCACAGAAGAGACACAGAACCGTCGAATAGAAGGGTTGGATATTATAAAGCTATAAACAATCAGCTAGGGCAGAAAGGAAGTTGCCCAGAAAAAAATTAAAACAAATAAATCGAAAAAGGGTATTTTTGTCACAAAAATATTAAACTAACGGTTTTTGTTAAACTTGTCTTTATTTAATAATTTTTTAAAACTAGGGAAAGTCATATACAAAAGAAAAATTAAACCGGACTAAAAGTGACTTGGACCAAACCTCGGGCTCTAGATGAAAATTACCTAATATTGAAATATCCAAGCTCCAACCCTAACCCTAACGGTAAGATTGGCTTAGTATAAATAATGTGGACTAGGGTTTTGAAAATCCAAATCGAGCCCAGTCCAGCGGCAGCCCACTCTGTGGCCTGCTGAGAACGCTAAAACCCTAATTTTTTTCCGGTAAAAACCCTAATTGAATCATTATAAATGGGCAATCTCCGCTGTCTGGCTAGATATGAAACAAGCCTTGGTAGGCGTTTTCTCCTTCGTAGTAAGGTTTAGATGGCGTTTGTTGTTAAGGATTTCTTTCTGTTGTTTGTTGTTTATGTTGATTTTATTTTTTAATGAATTTATCTCTTCGATCGGTTCTTTCGAAGGATAAAGAGATAGAAGATCGCGGTGATGACTCACGAAATTCAAGCTCAACAGACCGGATTGCAGGTTTCCTCTCTTTTGAGGTGTTTGCGTGTCGAGTATCCCGCTGAACTGAGCGATCCTTTCTCTTGATTCTTCATTTTCTCTGTTTTGTGCTTTTCTTTCGTTCTAAGCAACTTTCTTCATCTTGACAGGTGAGATCTGTTTTTCCTTTTTTTCTTTTCTTGTGGTGTTCATTTTAGGGTTGATTTGAGATTTTAGTAGGGGGAAATCGAAGGTTGCAATGAGGATAACAAGCTCCCTCTTCTGAAATCAAGTTGAGGTCAAATGCTGGCAGAATCGAACCTAATTCTTAATCGCCACTACTGAGTAACCAACTTGATTTCCCCCTTGCATATCTAATTTGAATTTTTTAATCTTTGTGTTTGGTTTCGTTGGTCTGATGGATGAGGATGAAGCAATTTTAATATTATAATCCAACACTTGATCTGAGGAATCTGTTTCCAAGTGAATGTAAGTATTTGCTTCTGAATCTATCTTTTGCGTGTGTTTTTTGTTCTTTTCTCGGTAAGTTTTAAATTTGATAAGAAGAGGAGAGAGGTTGTGTTCATCAAGTGATGAAATCAGAAATTAATCTTAGGACACCTTCCTACACGGCTCTTCAATGAGTTGTGGATGAGAAAGACATTTCTATTCTGATGATGAATCCATCCTGCCTCGAGATTTTCATGGGCAAAGTACCAAGGATACTTGCGTTTCCATCGAGTTGTGAAAATGTGACCCAGAATTCGTTTCAACAAAAATCCTCGTGATCTGTAGTTTCATTGTTTCGTTCCAGAACCCAGACTTCCTAAGTTCCACATACTCATGTTATCATTCCCAATTCCTCATGAACACTTGTGATTCGTTCTTTTCGTTTTTTCTTTTTTTCTTTCATAATCTTTTTCGGTAAACTGATTCGTTCTATTCCATTCTTTGAGTTTGGATCTTTTTGTGTCTAATTAATTAAATAGAACCTAATGCACGATTTCATTAAAAGCCATTTTTTTTTAAAGATTATAACCTTCATGCTAATTCTATAGAGTAAACAATTTTACAATACCTTCTCCTTGCGGGAGGGTGTTCGTACTATAGAGCAGTCAAGAATCTTGAAATTTAAGGAGAATAGGATCGAAGAATAGGATCGAAGTGAAGAGCTCATGGTTTGATTTGGTTTAGGTATTGTAGTTACCCGCTCAACTGTGGGAGTGTGGATCACCTCTCTTATTTATTGTATATTTTGTGTTGAGGAGCATAATGTGGGTTTCATTGGGAGTCTCACCGTTAAATTAGTTGTCACTTATTAAAAATGTAGTAAAAGAGCAGGGGTGCTGGGATCAAGATTCCAAATATTGGCCGGTTAGGGGTTTTGTTGGCTGTGGTATAGCACCACTATAGCAGTGACATTTTGCCAGTATATGGGGCATTTTTTTGGAACTTTTGGTCAACCGAGCTTTAGATGGTTCAGATCTGTTACCCATTTTTTTTATATTTGGTGGGCAGGGTTTCACCTTCATTTGTGTTTTTTGGTTCGCTTTCCGAAATCTTTGTCTCTTACTTGTTTCTCTGTGCTCATCTTCTTAATTACAACAACTCGAAATTATTGAGTTAGTAATAAAAAAATGTTTGTTTCTTCTATTTTCCCTGTTCTTTCTCTTTTTTCTTTATTCTCTGCCACTCCCCAATAATGTAGAGAGGAAGAAGCTTGTTGAAGAAAATTCCAATAATCAGTCTGTGGTCAGATATTTTTTCAGTCAATGAATTGGAAGATAAAAAATCCATCATAGGGTTTTGAAAGAATTCACTTTTTCTTGGTTGGGCATTTGGTTTTCTTTTTCTGCTTATAGCTTTAGTGCCATGGAAGCTGTCACAGGAGTAGAAGATGAAATGGTGATTTGAGGAACCCATTGGCAACATAATTTTTGCTGACATTTAATCCATTTGGCAAAAAATAGCTGATTTTTTTTATTGTTTTGGAGATGCCTTTTGTATTAGTTATTTACAAAATCATTGTCTTGTTTCAATTAAATGGGGTTGGTTAGATGGATTTTTGTTTTTTAATCAGCAATTATGAATCAAATTTTTTCTTCTTCAACTAAGGTTGTGTGATCTTGGAACAAAGGTGGGGTGGGAAAATTTTTGAAAAAATCAAACGTTTTTTTTTAATTTTTTAAAAAGTGTATATTGTTTGGGGTGCCAAAGTGAGAGATATGTTTTTTGAAGGAAATTTGTCAAGTGAGGTGGCAGTTTAACTTTCACTTTCTCACCTCAAGGTTTTTTAAACTTCCACAAATTTTGTCGAATTTTGTTGTAAAATTTGGAAAAGTAAAGAATGAGATCCACCCCTATCATTTCTTACAAAATTCTTTCATTTTTTCCCCCCTCATTACACTACATATGGGGTTCACATTTGTTTGCAAAGGTGGGGTGGAAGAAAAAAAATGTGGGTTCTATGTATAGTGGGGTAAGGGAGAAAGAAAGGAGAGGATTTCGTGGAAAAGTGATAGTGGTGGGTACCATTTTTTTTTCTTTCCAAATTTTACTATAAAATTGCATTAAATTTGTAGGGTTTTAAAAAGTCTTGGAATAGGAAAGTTAGACTGTGATCAAACTATGGGGAACTAAAAGTAAATATTGGGTCAAACTATGGGTCAAATTATGGGGAACTAAAAGGTTAAGTTACTAAGATTAAATTCAACAAAATTAAATTTGAAATAAATCTATTAATCAATGCAAAAATCTAAATTATGAATATGTAAAGATCTTTGGGATTTTGAATCCCCAATGTTTTTTCCTAACTGATATAATTCTATACTTCAAAGTAAATTAGGGATGAACTTCCTAGATATGCCCTATTTTTGCAAGACTATCGTCCTTCGCGGAAGCTTGGCACGCTTAGTTCGCTGAGCTATAGAACATCTTTGGCCAAATTCAAACACAATCAACTAGAAGAGATAAAACAATCAAATTAATGAAATAAACATGATTCATCTATATTCCAAAGAAAAGGAACTAGCTATTCATTATCACAAAGTTTATAAGGAAAATAAAGATGAAACATAAGGAGAGAGAGAGATGTGGTTTTCTTCTTCAGCAATGAGAGAGGAGAGCCAACTTTCCTCTTTTCTCTGTGGTTGGCTTCTCTTTTATGTCCCCTGCACACCATGAATCCCTTCTCTTTACCCGTCGATTTGACCTTCTTTCGAATTTTGAAAAACTCGAAAGTTGTAGATATTTTCAATATTGTTCAATAGCATCTTGAATCATCGAAATCCAAGTTCATACGAGAGAGATATGCCCAAAATATTGAAGGTAGGTCTGTTTACCCGACCTCCACATATTTCCAATTTGACTAAGATCTCATTTTCCAATTTACCCGTCGATTTGACCTTCTTTCGAATTTTGAGAAAACTCGAAAGTTGTAGATATTTTCAATATTGTTCAATAGCATCTTGAATCATCGAAATCCAAGTTCATACGAGAGAGATATGCCCAAAATATTGAAGGTAGGTCTGTTTACCCGACCTCCACATATTTCCAATTTGACTAAGATCTCATTTTTCATGATTTCTTGGACAGCAAGATTGAATGCCATGATTTAAAATCCACCAATATCTAATATATTTGCCAACTTTATTCCATATTATCTCTAATATCCAAAATCACCTTATTCTTGAAAAATACACAAAAATACTCAATTAGCTTTCTTTAATTAAATAAGTATGCAGAATTAAATCAAATAAAAAATGGTAAATGCATGCTAATCAGACTGTCACGTCATCAGGCAAGTTTCCTTGATTCTTAATTTCTCAAACAATGAAACAATATATACATTTAAAAAAAATAAAAAAAATTTGTTTATTTTTTAAAAAAATTTCACCTTTGTTTTTTTTTCACCTCACCTTTATTTCAACAAACAAACAGTAGATGCTTGGATCCTGGTTTTGGAAGATATTTTCTAGTGAATGTCCAATTAGTGATGAGAGTTATTTGTAAATGTTATAGACTAAAAAAATTCATTGGAATTTATTATAATTACAATAATAAAAAAAGGTTTAACGGATTCCTATGATTGTTGCAAAAGCAACATTGCTTATTGCTTATCGGTTCCATCGTGTCATTGTAGAGGACACTTGTTGATCATTATGAAACAGTCTACAAAGGAATATCTTGTGTAAGGGAGTTAAATTTCTCAACCATTTTTTCTCACATCTACCTAAATCGGATTGGGAATATAACGAAGCCACGTCTTACCTAGTTTTAGATTGTGATGGAGAGAGCCACCATGAGTCACACTAGTATTGTGAGGTGAGGCATCAGTGATCTTATCAACAAAATGTGGTGCAAGAGTCTCGAAGTTTTCCACGAATAGTTATCTAATAAAGATGAGAATTTTTTTTCTTCAATCAAGCTATTATAATTTTGCCATGCGTGCAAAGATAATTCTAATAGTCGGAAGAAAAATTGTGTGGTACATTTGTGATGAGTTTTACTTTAAATTTAAAGAGATCCTTTGGCTCTACCTAATTCTGAATCCTTCCAAACCCTAGTTGGAGATTTGGAAAAGAAAATCGATGGATGAAACCTAATCTTCAGTTACCGTTTGCATCCCTTCAAAGGCCTCTTCCAACTTTTTGTTTGCATCCATGGTGAAAGTCAGGTTCTTTGAGTTCGCTTGGAGATCTTGCAAACTTGAGCAGCAGCGAAGTAGTTGGAACTGAGATAGAGCTGTATGGAATTGTAAAACTCGTTGGCATAGGAATTGCTGTATTCCTCTATGATTATAGAGCATTAAGGTTCTAAGTGATGAGAACGCCTTGGAAAAGAGGTGATTTACAGCTTGGTAGGTTATGGAGAAGTGAGTTACGAATTGGAGTTCGGATTAAGACAAAGGTTGCTAGAAGAGAACCCGTTGAATTTCCAGTCTAGAAGTATCTCTATTGTTGTTCCTCAACAAAACCCAGAAATCAGACCAAACAAGAGAAGCTCAATGATATAAACCAGAAAAGATTCAAGGAAGAAAGAGAGAAAACTAAAAGAAAAGTTCACTGAAACTACAAAAAGATTATTTTTTCAAATTTTCTTTTTTAGATTGGTCCTTCTACATTGAGTGTAACAATGAGATCCTTCACCAAGAATCTCCATCTCTCATCAGAAGCATGAAATCTAAAACATAATAATAAACAGTGAACTCTGACAAAGCTAGCGAGGAGAAAATTAATGTGCTTCCATAGCAAAGAGAATGCTTAGGTCTCACGAGGGTTAAGTTGCATCGATCTACCTTGGGGTATTCACATTTCCCCTAGGACAACTACATCGCCAGTCACATCATGTCACGAATAAAATTATCACAAAATTCATTACAGGGCCCATGCTGACTGACCAAGACCTATCCCCCAATTGGCAAGGGTCCAACATCAGGAATGCCCTAGCCATGTATTCTAAGATGACATGCATGATTTGGAGTATACTCACATTTATACTGGAGGCTATGGATGCAATAACGTAATTAGAGCAAGATGGAAATAGAGTTAATATTATGCATAAGCATCACTCAGGACTCTTGGACAATGGAGTCATCACATCACACATATCATAATGCTCTCAGTACTTTCATAACATAATCACATAACTACAGTGCCCTTGGAACAATACATATCTCAATGGCCAAATCAAAATCATAGGCCACACATACATTAATGTGCTGTACACGTTGGTGCCACCACCACCACTACCAATCTCATCAAGCAATGTAAGCATTCAATGCAAAATAATCGATTATAGAAATATGCCATGCCATGCCATGCATGTCGTAACCAATGTTTCTAGCATCACAATATGATACAAATGCATGACCAAGGGAATAAAATAAATCCATGATGCATGAGAAGCATAGAATCTCACTCAACTCAAGTATGATTGCTGTTTCCTTAGGCTGTATTTGGTTCCGCAATTCCCAGGAATAAACTTCAGGATGATGTTTCTACAAAATCATGATTCTGTGGAATTAGGTTTTGTAGGATCATATTCGTTTTAAAAAAAAAATTTGTTTGGTTCTCCTAATTCTGACAAGTGAATTTGTCTGAAAAACCATTTGGTTACTGTGATTCTGAAAGTGAATTCATCCTGAATCACTTGAAAAACTGTTTGGTTACCCTGATTTTGTAAGTGGATTCAACTTGAATCATTTTGAAAAACCATTTATTATATATTATATACACAATTACTGGGTTGAGGGTTATTGAGATGAAGAGGAAGAACTTTCTTGCTCCCCCTTTCTTGGGTTGGTTAAGAGGAGAAGACGATTTTTTCTTTAATTAGGATTATTTCCCCCCTTAATTGTTAAGGGTAATAATTAATTTAATATAAGTGTAACTACGTAATATTAAACTTGGCAAGACCAGAACTCTAAATTAGCTTCTAGCTCACACATACATGATATATGGCAGCTCCTATTGACTATTTATATATTGCATCTATGAGAGTACCAAATTAAACAAACCACCAACAACAACAACTTGACATACTAGGTCCAATGTCACGTGGTCCTATAATTGAAGATAAGAGGTCTGACGAATACTCAGTTTAATTAGGATCCTTTTCATGCACCTTGCTAATGTCTACCACTTGGATCTCTTTCCATTTATAGCCAACCTGTCATTGGCTATAAATCCAATCCATGCTTTGTTGTGGGCATTGCATCAAGTGTGCAGAGAAGAAGTGAAGGAAGTTAAATTAAATGGGATCAAAGTCCAGGTAAAATGATCAAACGCTCGATCATTTTGTAGTGTTTAACTCATGTGAGTTTGTATTATGTCTTCATTATTTTATTTTATTTTTGATTGGGGTGAGATAAAGAAGAGCAACTGCAAAGGGTTATTTATTTATTTATTATTTATTATTTTAATAATAATTGGTTATAGGTATTAATCAATAGGAAAAAGGTTGAACTGTGAAGATGTGTTATACGTTTGGAATTAGAGGGTCCTTAACTGCTATGGAGCTTTTGTAAGGAACTAATTTGTCCATTATGGGCGTTGGCTGGAGACACATGCATTGCCTGAATATCAAATTTACGTATATATATATATATATATATATATATATATATATATATATATATATATATATATATATATATATATATTTGAGAGAGAGATTAAATAACAAAAGAAGATATTATGGAAAATAAAGGAGAAACAGTAGCAAGGTTAGATTTGACTTGAATTGAATGGTAATGAATTCAACATAGAAGCTGTTACAGTAATTCAAGGATATCTCCTGGGCATTTGAATTCAATCCAGATCTTTTTTCTCCTCCTAATTTTACATTACAGTCACTGTCAATTTTAACTTTCAATAGTAGTACACGGTGGAGCCGGCTGCTTTTGTCTCGTTTTCATGAACATAGAAGCTGTTACAACCACCATTAATGTGCATCAGATGCTTGATCTCCTCTAATCCGTACTTTAATGGAACTCACTCCCATCATCAGTTTGTTTGCCGTGATTACTACATTGAATTTTGACTCCTATTTCAAAATCCAGTGAAAATAAATAAGAATAATAACAAAAGATAGATTGCAGAAGGAAGTAGTTTAAAACGCAGATTTATTACTGTTGCTGCACAATCCTGTTCGTCCCTTTAGCCGGTTGAACCTGCAAGAATGAGCTCGACCGTGGAGGTCGAGTTTTCACCTCCGACGATCTAGTTAGGAATCCGACTAAGGAAGACAAGAAAGTAATGAACAATAATGATACGAATAGTGATAGTTCTATTCAGCGTACCTTTCTTTTGTGCTCCCTTACATTTTTATAGGTTTTTCACGTATGAGTTCGTCTCGAACTAAAACATTACTTGGACTGCAATACGAACTTTAGTGATTGAGTCTTACACAAATATGAGTTATTGAGTCCCAGTCGAATACTTTGTCTTCGGTTATCAATTTACTAGGATTCACTTTGTTATCCTGCCTTTACACTTGTATAACCGACCTTGACTTGGTCTGTTCGAACTGGGTGTATCCGACCTGGGTTTAACCGACCTGGTTCGACCTGAGTTTAACCGACCTGGTTCGACCTGGGTTTAACCGACCTGGTTCTACCTGGGTTTAACCGACTTGGTCCGACCTGGGTTTATCCAAACTGGTTCGAGCTAGTTTATTTCTCCCTTATCATAAGCCCCCCAGTCTCTGAAGTCCGAGCTCCGTGCTGTTCGGATTTTAGAGATTTGATGGCCGAACATGCTTGAACTTCCGACTAACATATTCAATTTTGGGAATAGCCCATGCTCATAGTTTGAGCAACGGTGGTTCAATTTTGGGAACAGACGAGCTTATGAGCAAGGGAGTTCAATCTAGGAACTGGCCGAGCTTATAAGCAAGGGAGTTCAATCTGGGAACTAGCCGAGCTGATAAGCAAGGGAGTTCAATCTGGGAACTGGCCGAGCTGATAAGCAAGGGAGTTCAATCTGGGAACTTGCCAAGCTGATAAGCAAGGGAGTTCAATCTGAGAACCTGCGAGCTGATAAGCAAGGGATTTCAATTTTGGGAACTGGCCGAGCTTAACAACAAGGGAGTTCAATTTGGGAACTGGCCGAGCTTAACAGCAAGGGAGTTCAATTTTGGGAACTGGCCGAGCTGATGAGCAAGGGAGTTCAATTTTGGGAATTGGCCGAGCTGATGAGCAAGGGAGTTCAATTTTGGGAATTGGCCGAGCTGATAAGCAAGGGAGTTCAATATGGGAACTGGCCGAGCTGATAAGCAAGGGAGTTCAATCTGGGAAGTGGCCGAGCTTAACAGCAAGGGAGTTCAATTTTGGGAACTGGCCGAGCTGATGAGCAAGGGAGTTCAATCTGGGAACTGACCGAGCTGATAAGCAAGGGAGTTCAATCTGGGAACTGGCCGATGCTCATGATTCCGAGCAAGGGGGTTCAATTGGAGTTTCCTCGAGGCTTTTTTCGGAATCCTAAATCTTTCATTTTCTTTAGCTCTTCCTTTAATTCGTCAATTTGCTTGTTGACGTTCTTCATACTATCAGCTTGAGCTCTTTGTTCTCCTTCTTCGGGTCGAACTTTATCCACATGATTAGTGCTGCTATGTTGATCTTCCTGCTCGAACTCCGGAATAGGGTCTTTTGACGTTCCTTCTCCGGGTGCTCGGATTTTATCTCCCACTTTGTCTTTGCCTTTGTTCACATCTTTTGATGGTCGAGGAGTTTGGTCGGGCATTAGTGGTCGGTCTTTTCTGGGTTCCCCCCGAATGACTGGGCTCTCCTGATTATTTGCTCCTGGTGTAGTTAGATGACGCATCGTCACCCTAACCAATTCGTCCAAAGACGAGATCTGCTTTTGGAGTCCATTAATTTGATTTTCAGTCGATTTTTGTAGTTCATCGATCTGATTTTTGGTGACCAATTGCTCATCAGGTTGCTCGAGCTGATCCTTCTGTTGAGGGTTTTCCGTGGTTTTTGGAGGAGGATTTTGTTTGTCGACCTCCTCTCCGTTCTCCTTGCCTTCCCCCAGCATTGATCTTGTTTGTATCACCATGACTTTTTGATGCGTTTCCCACAGACGGCGCCAATTGTTGCTGCACAATCCTGTTCGTCCCTTTAGCCGGTTGAACCTACAAGAATGAGCTCGACCGTGGAGGTCAAGTTTTCACCTCCGACGATCTAGTTAGGAATCCGACTAAGGAAGACAAGAAAGTAATGAACAATAATGATACGAATAGTGATAGTTCTATTCAACGTACCTTTCTTTTGTGCTCCCTTACCTTTTTATAGGTTTTTCACGTATGAATTCGTCTCGAACTAAAACATTACTTGGACTGCAATACGAACTTTAGTGATTGAGTCTTACTCAAATATGAGTTATTGAGTCCCAGTCGAATACTTTGTCTTCGGTTATCAATTTACTAGGATTCACTTTGTTATCCTGCCTTTACGCTTGTATAATCGACCTTGACTTGGTCTGTTCGAACTGGGTGTATCCGACCTGGTTCGACCTGGGTTTAACCGACCTGGTTCGACCTGGGTTTAACAGACTTGGTCCGACCTGGGTTTATCCAAACTGGTTCGAGCTAGTTTATTTCTCCCTTATCAATTACCAAAGAAGATAGTTGCAATGAACAATCCCGTTAAGCTGGGATTGAGCAGCATTCCACTCTTATGGAGATTTGAAAGGTATGTGAGGAGCTGTATGATGAACCATTGTAATGGAACTCATCTACAAATAAAGAAGTAAATTAACATTATTTTGACTTCAGTACACTATAGGATAAAGTCCTGTCGTCCCATTTGAAATGGATCTGTTAAGTGGTGGCTTCACCTACATCACACATATTCCAAGGACCAGTCAAAACCAATACAATTACTTCATTACTTCCATCCATTCGATAGGTCTCCATATGGTCCCTCCATAACTCATAGGCCCTAGCAGCTAGGAAGAATGAGCCGGAGAAGATGGTTAAAAAATATGCTGGGTGGCATACTCCTTTCATCAGATGGTTAACTTAAATGTTGAAAAAATTAAAACCATTTGAAGAATCGTGATACTGAAGAGGTCAAGAAGTAATACCCAAAAATGATAACCTAACCATGGAATCAACCAGAACTTGATCCATCCCATCACTCCTGTCATATCACTACAAAAAAAACCCGTTTTTGGCGACGCTTTTTTTTTCAAAGCGTCGCCAAATATAGATTTCCCCCGACGGTATATAGTAAACTGTTGGCAAATAATACTTTTCCCCGACGATTCACTGAAACTGTCGCCAAATGTAAGGATACGGCGACCCTTATCTAAAAACGTAGTTGAATCATCTTTTCGGCGACGGTTCTCTGTAAACCGTCACCGAAAACAATGATAGGGCGACGCCTAACTCGATTGTAAGGAAATCCTATTTTCCGCGACGGTTTTGTTAGGAATCGTCGCCGAAAATGCTTGTAATGCCGACGCCTGTAAACACTCCGTTGCTTGATATAACATTTTCGGCGACTCTTTACTGGAAGGTGTCGCCGAATATCATTTTCGGCGACGGTTTACTGGAAACTGTCGCCAAATACTTTATTTTCGGATCCACCACCCGAGTCCAGATCTGCAAAATCACAAAAAATAGGGGGGCTAGGGTGGTGATGGGAGGGTTTTTTATTTTTTTTTTTATTTTTTATTTTTTTTTTTTTACATTTGCAGTGGTGGGCCCCACCTTTTTTGTGGTGGAAAACCCGTCGGGGAGCACAGAGGTGATGATCCGGATTCCCACCACCCCGCCTAATCTTTTCATTCTCCCATCACAAATAACCAAAATTTGATCGTGTCGCTAACCAATCAAAAATAAAATCCTATACTAATCTAGCAAGCAGAAAGTACGTGGTCGAACTATGGGGAACTAAAAGGCTAAGTCACTAAGATTGAATTCAATAAAACTAAATTTAAACTAAATCTACTAACTAATGTAAAACGTTAACTATGAATATGTGAAGATCTTTGGGATTTCGAATCCCCAATGCTTTTCCCTAACCGATATAACTCTACACTTCAAAGTAAATTAGGGATGGTCTTCCTAGGTATGCCCTATCTTCGCAAGACTATCGTCCTTCGCGGAAGTTTGGCACGCTTAGTTCGCTGAGCTATAGAACATCTTTGGCCAAACTCAAACACAACCAACTAGAAGAGATAGAACAATCAACTTAATGAAATAAGCATGGTTCATCTACATCCCAAAGAAAAGGAACTAGCTACTCATTATCACAAAGTTCATAAGAAAAATAAAGATGAAACATAGGGAGAGAGTGAGAGAGATGTGGTCTTCTTCTTCAGCAATGAGAGAGATGAGAGCTGCATTCGCCGTCTTCTCCTCTTCTCTGTGGCTGGCTTCTCATTTATGTCTCCCGCACACAATGAATCCCTTCTCTTTACCCGTAGATTCGACCTTTATTCGTTCGGATTTTGGAAAAACTAAAAACTATAAAGTTGTAGATATTTTCAATATAGTTCCATAGCATCTTGAATCATCGAAATCCAAGATCATACGAGAGAGATATGCCCAAAATACTGAAGGTAGGTCTGTTTACCCGATTTTTAGATTTATTACCAATTTTGTTCCTTAGACCTCCACCTATTTCCAATTTGGCTAAGATCTCACTTTTCATGATTTCTTGAACAGCAAGATTGAATGCCATGATTTAAAATCCACCAATATCTAATATATTTGCCAACTTTACTTCATATTATCTCTAATATCCAAAATCACCTTATTCCTGAAAAATACACAAAAATACTCAATTAGCTCTCTTTAATTAAATATGTATGGGGAAATAAATCAAATAAATAATGGTAAAGGCATGCTTATCCAAGAGTCCCGGCCTCACCAGCTAGAAGATCTCGAACTTTTTCCCGAGCCGAGGCAATTTCTGTCCCGAGTCAGATTCAAAGGTCAAGAGAGGGCCAAAGAAGATCAATTCTGAAGGAAGGATCAGGAGAGAGTGCAGATCCGAACTATATTCCTCTGAAGACCAAGGATCATCCAAAGACGATCAATTGAGTCACATTCAAAGCAAAAAAAGTAGAAGCGTCGAAGATCGGAGAGATAAGAGAGAAACAGTAAGGTCAGAAGGTAGCAGATCTAAAGTTCACGGATCGGAAATCAGTAAAAGATTTTGTATCCTAGATGATCAAATTTAGCGACTGGCGAACAAAGACTCTGGAGAAAAAGTGGAGGAAGTGATGAATCAAAATCCATTCGCTAAGGAGATTATGTTAGCACCATTGCCGCGCAATTTTAAACTTCCGGTATTCACGATGTATGATGGAAGCACAGATCCGATGGAGCATCTGGCTCGGTTCAACTCTGTTATGATGTTGGCAGGTAATTCTGACGTCTTAAAATGTCGATCCTTTCCATCTTCATTGAAAGGTTCTGCAACAACTTGGTTCTTCAGTTTACTACTAGATTCTATTAAAGATTTCAAAGATTTGACGAAAATATTCTTGTCAAGGTTCCAAAATAGTATGAAGAGTAGCAAAACTGTTGATAATTTGGCTACAATTGGTCAAAAATCAGGAGAATCAGTTCGAAGTTATATGAAGAGATTCAATCAAGAATCAATTCAGATTAAAAATTTGAATGAAGCAGTAGCATATGATGCTATGTTCAGAGATCTGACAGATGATCATTTATTGGAATTCCTGATCATGAACAAGCCGGAAAATATTGCAGAGCTGACGACTCGTTGTAATCAATATGCTAATATGAAAGACATCCTTCAGGCGAGAAAAGAAACTGATGGCGGTGGAAGCAAAAGGAAGGAGGATGGAGTCATGAGATCTTATCAGAGGGATCGATGAAATAACATAAATTTTCCAAGAAATGGTCCTGATCGTCAATTCAGAAGGGATATTCCGAGGCCATTCCAGGAAAATTATACTGCTCTCAATACTAGAAGGTAAGAAATTCTGATGCGAATTCAACATCAAGGAATTATGAAATGGCCATTACCAATGATAGCAAAGGCAGATGAGAGGAATCCAAATAGATTTTGCAGATATCACAAGGATCATGGTCATGATACTGATGATTGTAGAATTTTAAAAAATGAGATTGAACGATTAATTAGTCAGGGAAGACTAGATCACTTTGTTCAAAGGAGAAATGGAGGTAACCGGAGAAGTTTGCTGATCAGCCAAGAAGATGGAATAACCAGTCCCTAGCAAGGGAAGATCAACCGAAGGGATATTTTCAATATAATTCTCCAGACAAAAATGCTAAGCACCAGGAAAACCAGCAAGTTCAACAGAAGCAGTCTCCTGTCATGACCATCTTGGGAAGTTTAGATTTGAATTCAATTTCAAAGTCTAAGGCACATGCCAGGTATGTAAGTGCTGTCGAATCTCATATTATTCCTAGAAGAATCAAAATGATGAAGGAGATAGTCTTCACAGAGGAGGAGATGGAAGGAATTCAAGAACCACATGATGATGCAATTGTGGTAGTCATTGAGGTGGCAAATAGGGATATTCACAGAGTTCTAATCGATACCGGGTCTTCTGTAGACATAATGTCTTATGAAGCTTTTCAGCGATTGAAGTTAGATACAGTCAAGATAAAGCCTTGCGGCACAAGACTATTTGGATTTTCTGGAGAATCTACCTCGGTAGAAGGAACTGTGGAGTTAACAATAACACTGGGAACACATCCACAAACAATAACTACGGTTACTAAATTCTTGTTGATAAAGAGTTTGTCGGCATACAATATAATTTTGGGAAGACCAACGTTGAATGCTATTGGAGCTGTAGTTTCGACAAGACATTTAAAGGTCAAATTCCCAACTGAAGGAGGCATTGGAGAGTGCAAGTCTGATCAGAGAACTTCAAGGCAAAGCTATACAACTTTTTTAAAGGATTCAAAGGCACAAGGTAAAGCTCTTGCTCTCACTGTGGAGGTCATGGACAACAGGGATGAAGAAAAAAAATTCAAAGAGGTGAACCAGTGGAAAAGCTAGAGAAAATTTGTTTTGGCCTTGAAAATCCAGATAAAGGAACCATGATTGGGGCTGATCAGAGCAATCAGGACAAGGACCGGTTAAAAGAATTTCTTCAGCAAAATGCAGATGTTTTTGCTTGGTCAGCACAAGATATGCCAGGTTTAAGCAAAGAGGTGGCAGAACATTGTCTGTAGATAGATTCTTCTATCAAACCAGTAAAACAAATGCGGAGGAATTTCTCATCAGAAAAGCATGATGCGATTAAGATTGAAGTGCAAAAGCTTAGGGAATCTCAGTTTATCGAGCAAATTGAATGTCCTAAATGGCTGGCGAACGTGGTAATGGTGAAGAAACATAATGGCAAGTGGCGAATGTGTGTAGACTATACTGATTTGAACAAGGCATGTCCTAAGGATTGCTATCCTCTGCTGCGAATTGATCAGTTAATTGATGTCACATCAGGTCAACAGATGTTGAGTTTTATGGATGCTTATTCTGGTTATAATCAAATTCTTATGAAAAAGGAAGATCAACCCCACACGACATTCATGAAGAATCGGGAAAGCTATTGTTATAAGGTTATGCCTTTTGGGTTAAAAAATGCTGGTGCAACATATCAAAGGGCAATGAATAAGCTATTTGCTGATCAGATTGGAAGAAATATGGAGGTTTATGGAGATGATCTTCTTGTAAAAAGTCAATTCAGATCTGATCATCTTACTGATTTAGGGGAGTGCTTTGATGTGCTGAAGAGGAATGGAATGGGACTCAATCCTAAAAAGTGTGCGTTCGGGGTTTCATCTGGTAAATTTCTTGGTTATATGGTTACGCAGAGGGGTATTGAGGCGAATTCAGAAAAATCAGGGCTATTTTGAATATGGTGGCACCCAACAGTATGAAGGAGATCCAAAGTCTAACAGGAAGAGTGGCGGCATTAAGCAGGTTCATATCGAGATCAGGAGATAAATGTGCACCATTCTTCAAGGCGTTGAAAAATCTAAATGCACTCAACAAATTCAAATGGACAGAGGATTGTCAAAATTCATTTGAAGAATTAAAGAGGAGGTTGACCAGTCCACCAATTCTATCTCGACCAAAGCCAGGAGAGATCTTGCAGATATATTTATCTTCTTCAAAGGCGGCAGTAAGCGCAGTATTAATTTGGGAAGAAGGTACTGTCCAAAATCCTATCTACTTTGTAAGTCATACATTGTTAGATGCAGAATCTAGATATCCGGAATTTGAAAAACAGGCTTTAGCTTTGATAATGGCAGCTAGGAAGCTTAGACCTTATTTTCAGGCTCATCCAATTATTGTTCTTACTAACTGGCCTTTAAAAAAAATATTGCATAAGCCTGATCTAGCTGGGAGAATGGTATCATGCGTAATAGAGTTAACAGAACATGATATAGATTATAAACCAAGAACTGCGATAAAATCATAGGTGTTGGCTGATTTTATTGCTGAAAGTATTTTGCTATCGGAGGAGGAAAAAGATTCTAGTGAGATGTCTTCTGGTTGGACTTTGCATGTTGATGGGTCAAGTCATTCTCAGGGATTAGGAGTAGGGGTGATTTTACAAAGTCCGTTCGGATTTGTAATTCAGAATGAACTTCGATTTAATTTTCATGCTTCAAACAATGAAGCGGAATATGAAGCTCTTATTGCAGGTTCGCGATTGGCCAAATCTCTCTGTGTACAGAATATTGAAGTAAAAAGTGATTCCGAGCTGGTGGTCAGCCAAGTTACAGGAGCATATGATGCGAAGGATGATCGGATGGTCAGTTATCTTAAGAAGGTATGGGAGTGTAAAGAATGGTTTTCACAATTCTCGATTATGAAATATCCCGAAATCAAAACAGTGAGGCAGATTCTCTGGCGAAAATTAGCATCTGCAAAATCTACTTCTATACCACAGGTTGTATATTTTGAGGAGCTGGATATCCCAGCATATTCAGAGCCGGAGATAATGGAAATCGATGCAGAAGTATCTTGGATGGATCCTATTATACAATATCTTAAAGATGGCGTTCTTCCTGAGGATAGAGAAAAGGCCAAGACTGTAAAAAGAAGAGCTGCTAGGTTTATCCTAAAGAATGAACTGTTATATAAAAGAACAGTTTTTGGGCCACTTTTGAAATGTTTGGGACCATCTGATGCATGATATGCTTTGTCAGAGGTCCATGAAGGAATCTGTGGAAGTCATTTAGGTGGGAAGGCTTTGGCTTATAAGGTTCTAAGACAAGGATTTTATTGGCCCCGTATGCAATCTGAAGCAATTGAGTATGTTAGGAGATGTCATCAATGTCAGATTCATGCACCAATTCAAAGCCAGCTAGCAGAACAATTGACATTGATACTTAATCCCCTTCCATTTGCTATGTGGGGTATGGATTTATTAGGTCCGTTTCCTGTCACAATCGGAGGGAAAAAGTTCGTGGTAGCTGCAATTGATTATTTCACGAAGTGGGTAGAAGCAGAAGCCTTAGCCACGACTACCACAAATCAAATTGAGAAGTTCTTTAAAAATCATGTCATATTCAGATATGGTTTGCCAAAGATTTTACTGACTGATCATGGACCACAATTTGACAATGAAAGATTCAAAGAGTTTTGTGCATATTATCATATTGAATGCAAGCACTCATCTGTGGCGTATCCTCAATGCAATGGTCAAATCGAGGTAACCAACAGAACACCTCTGCAGGGAATAAAAATGAGACTGGATGAAGCAAATAGCTTGTGGATTGATGAACTACCTCATGTATTGTGGACGTATAGGACTACAGTCAGGACACCAACAGGAGAAACACCTTTCAGACTAGCGTATGGGTCTGAGGCATTGGCTCCAATGGAGGTTATGGTGGGATCAAACAGATCAAAAAGATTTGATCCAGTAACTAATGAAGAAGGGCTGAGGGCAAATCTTGAATTCTTAGATGAAGTCAGAGAAAAAGCTTTATACTGCAACATAGAATATCAGAGGAGAACAGCGGCGTATTACAAAGCTTGAGTCAGACCTAAATCTTTTAGAGTGGGAGATTTGGTTTTGAGAAAAAAGTCAGCATCAAATCCAAGAAACTGTGGAAAGCTTTCTGCAAACTGGGAGGGGCCATATGTGGTGACAAAAACTGTGAGAGGAAACACATATTGGCTGAAAGATGCTCATGGGAGTTGTTTGAAATGATCGTGGAATGCAATTCACCTCAAGAAATATTATCAATAGAAAGGAGGCAGGATTTTCTGGTATTCTTGAAGAAATCATCTTATTAATCGTTGTCATCAAAAGTTTCTTCTTCATTTTATCCAAAAGATATTTTTGCGAACTAGTTATCTGATCATGCCTTTCAACGCTGATCCAGGGTCATTCCTTCCGAGGGTGATCCCGACTTTCCGAAGTCAGGCTCAAGTGGCCAGCCTTTCGAGGTCTGATCATGCCTTTCAACACTGATCCAGGGTCATTCCTTCCGAGGGTGATCCCGACTTTCCAAAGTCAGGCTCAAGTGGCCAGCCTTTCGAGGTCTGATCATGCCTTTCAACGCTGATCCAGGGTCATTCCTTCCGAGGGTGATCCCGACTTTCCAAAGTCAGGCTCAAGTAGCCGGCCATCCGAGGCCTGATTATGCTAGCTGATCCGGATCATTCCTTTCGAGAATGGTCCCGACTTTTCGTAAGTCAGGCTCAAGTAGCCATCCTTCCGAGGCCTGGTCATGCTTTCCGAAGCTGATCACAGATCATTCCTTCCGAGGGTGGTCCCGACTTTTCGTAAGTCAGGCTCAAGTAGCCAACCTTCTGAGGCCTGGTCATGCTTTCCGAAGCTGATCACGGATCATTCCTTCCGAGGGTGGTCCCGACTTTATGTAAGTCAGGCTCAGGTAGCCAGGTCATGCTAAGCTAATCACGGATCATTCCTTCCGAGGATGATGCCGACTTTCTGAAGTTAGGCTCTTTTAGCCATTTCTCTAAGGCAGCCTTTTGATCAAGAACGAAGAAGCTAATCAATTAAGTAATTCATGAAGCAGATTATGTGGAGGATTATTCATTGAAAGCTTAAAGATTTTCTGCAGACCATTATCTGAGAATATCTAACCAGTTATTAAGATATGCAATGGTCAGAAGATGATAGCCAATATTATAAAAGATACTATTCTGTCAAAGCCAGAAGGAGCAAAAGAAAAAAGAAAATTTCATTCACATAAAAGATAGACAAGATCAAAGACCTCATATACTGAAGAGGTTAACAAGAGGAAGGAAAAAGGTAAATTCATAAACAAAGGGAAGGTTTTCCTAAATTTGTGATTTTGCAGACGGATCAACATCTGCAACATTATCAGACGGATCAACATCTGTAGCTTTATCAGCAGGTTTATCAACAGTAAGTCCTTCACCACCTTGAAAAGTTGAGTCATCATCATCATTATCACCTACATCATTAGTAGAATGATTCTGGTCAGAGCTGGAAGACTCACTTTCATCATTATCAGAATCATCTTCTGATGGACTATCAGAGTCAGGGTATTTCAAACTCCTGAGATCGAAAAATGTTCTGGATGGGAGAAATTCTGGAGGTAACAATTTGAAATCTATATTAGGGTGAATCTTGAGGATTTCTGAGAAGATTTGATCAGAGCAGTCTTTCACCATGCTTCTGCAAAATCCGAGGAAAGCTGGATTATCTCCAACTTCCTTCATAGAGGAGGTGACTGAACTTAGGACAATTTGATTTTCATTGTGTATTCTTTTCTTTTCTGCTTCAAATTGTCTTCTCTTTAATTCTAAATCTTCATGCATTAAGGCTTTAAATTTTAGAGTCTCATCCAAAAGAGCATGAAGGCTTTCCTTTTCCTTTGAAATCAAGCCTAGGGAAACCTCAAGATTATCTTTCTCTGCTGTCACCTCGCAGAGTCTCAATCCCAAACCATCATTTTTATCCTCTAAAGCAGACTTTTCCTGTAAAATTGAATTGAAAGCTTTCACATGATATTCCTGGGCCAACTCCAAGTTGGTATTCAATTCTTCAATCTTTTTGAACTTTTCCAAAAGTTCATCCTTTTCCTTTTCAACATCTCTTGACCAGGCAAAAGCTCTGGTTAATCTTTCTCTGAAATTTTCTCTCTAATCAGTGGCAATCCTAGCCCTGTCAAGGGCATTATTTTTTAACATCTCGAGCTGAAGGAGCTCATCTTTATAATTCAAAATGGCATCTCTCAACATGGAAATCTCTTCCTGCAAATTAGCACAATGGTCAGAGCAAAGTTCATAATCAGTGTGCAAACTATCAAGATCATCGATCAAATCAATTTCTCTGAACTCAGCAGTTGTTAATTTTCTCTCTGAAGAGTCCAAATTTCTTCGAAGTTCTTGTACCTCATTGACCAACTCAAAATTCCTCTTGATCAGATTATCATTTTCCTGGGATAAAGTTTTTTCCCTCTCCAACACTTTAGAAAATGCATTTAAAGCAGCTCCAAAACATCTGTAGATTAATCAATATAAACTAAATAGAATAAATATCTAAATCAATAGTAAATCAATTTTAATAAAAGAATAAGAATAGGGGTTTGTTTCTTACCCCCATCCGTGAGAGTAAAGCTCAAAGTCGGACATTCGAGTTGTTTTTCTCTTGTCACGGGGGATCCGGCCTTTGGTTCCCCACTCTCTGGCAACCTCCCAATTGCGGCTGGCTGTATGATTTTCTTTTAAAAGCCACTCAGGATTGAAAGGGTTTCTAGAGTCAGCAACACTCATGGTATCATCAGGTTGGTCAGGGACTGGCTGAAGATCAGCAACCTCAATTACATTCTCAGGATCTACATTTACGGCAGCATCATTTGAACCAGTATGCATAACAATATTTTCTTGATCTCCATGACCAATCTGGAGATCAACTACCATAGGAGCTTCAGGAGGGACAAAATTATTTTCTGGTGGGGCAACTTCATGAATTTCTTCAGGGAGAGGAATATTCTGATTATTTTCTTCTAAGGGAGGAACATCTTGATCATTTTCTTCAACAAAAGGGGGAACATTAATGACTGAAACAACAACATCTAACATGGGGATTGATAAGGGTAAGACAGAAGCAGAGGGTTCATTCACATTATCCTTGGCAACAACTTCCAAGGGAGAGGCAGACATATGAACATTCATATCACACAATTGGTCAGCAATTTCCTCAATAATATTACCTGCAGCATGAATTAATATATCTTCAGCAATTCTCTTCAGATGATCAGGAGAATAGTCAAAGAAGTCCTTACCTCGATCTTCATCCTCAACCATCTTTTCTGGGAAGATAGAAGTATCGTGGGATAAATCAGCTGGTATGTGTGGCAGTGAGCTTTCTCTATTTTCTTCAACATTAGCTTCGGTAACAGCAGGAATTTCTTCATGAGGATTGTCTTCCTCAGTGGGGACTTCTGTAGGAGCAGAATGGGATTCTTTTCTTTTCTTTTTCTTTGAGCCAGATAAACCATGATCAGAAACTGGACCTGTAGACCTAAGTCTACATCTCAGGGTGTTGGAAGTTCTGGAGGTCCTCATCTTGGGACCAGGTGTTTTGCTGAAAACAGTCTTCACAATTTGAACGTCAATATTTTCTCTGGCGGAATCTTCTAGCACCTGGTCAACTTTTTCTTGACCAGGGAAGTTTCCTTCTCAGGAGGGCTTTCTCTTTGAAGGGCGAAGGGCAGTGTGTTTCCTTTTCTTGGAAGATTTGATAACTTTGGGGTCAGATTTCTTTTCTTCTAAGACAATTCTTCGAAGATCAGCAACGCTAGGGATTGGACGAGCAACTGTTTCTGTAGATGCAAAAAATGAAGAAAAAGATTTAAAGGAAAAGTAATGGTAAAGGAAAGAAGGGTATATCATTGTTATCACCTTTACATGGAAAGAGACTGTTGGTGCAACCTAGAGGGGGGTGATTAGGTTGTACCTAGTGGTTTATAACAATTTCTCGGTTTGGTTGCAATTTCAAAATGAATTGACAGTTCAAAATGAAATCTAATGAAAACAGCAATCACAAACATATAATTTATAGTGGTTCGACTCTATGAGTCTACGTCCACTCCTCTCTCTTAGCCTCAAGAGAGTGTTTCCACTAACGAATCTCTTTCAATACAATGGGTAGAGAATCAAACCCTTACAATCTTCGTTATGGGGCAAGAGTACCCTTTACAATCTTCGTTCACGGACAAGAGTATCCAATACAATAAATTCTAATCAACCTAGACTAGAATTAAATAACCAATTCAAAATACGAAAAGTATTAGATATTACCTATCAAAGAAAAGTAACACTTTACCCTTAGAGTGCAAGTGATGCAATGAATGAATCAAGAATAACACGCATCAATATACTTCAGTAGCTTTCAATAACTACAGGCTTTGCTTCAGTAAAAACTTCAACTTTGGAATATCCCTCAAAGTTAACCGGAGTTGGGAGGACAGCAATAATGATAAAAACACCAAGTATTTGCTTTTTCACTTGTGAGTGAATATGCGCTTGATGGGGGGGAGAAGGATGATTCTCAAATGGGGGTGGTTGGGCTTTTATAGACCTCAATTCACTGCCCTCCCCATTTCCCCAACGGATATAAAATCTTAGCGAGATTTTGTTCCAGACGGACGTCCATCTGCCCAGATGGTCATCCGTCTGAAAAGTATCCGTTGCAAACAGCTGTAGAGGATTTTCTCTTTAAACTAGCCGTTATAGTCAAATTTGGGCCAGACGGACGTCCGTTTGCCCAGAAGGTCATCCGTCTGGCCTGGACTGGCTCAGACGGGCATCTGTCTGCCAGACAGAAATTTCGTCTGGCCTTCTGTTGTTTCTAAGAAACAGAGTTATCAAAATACACGGACGACCGTTTAAGCTCTATTTTGCTAAACAGTTTTGGGCTGGGAATGGCTTGGATTTTTGGATCTTTTTGTCAACCCTAAGCGTTGTACACCTTACTAACATGTCCTAGGTCACTCTAGTAACATGAATTACATATTATGGATGCATTTACATGTGTGTGTATGCAAAGGTGTTCTAAGCCCTGATTTAGCCTAAGTCTTGATCTTTGACTTAGTCTTTGACTTGATCTTGATCAGCGGTCTTGATACTCCTCTTGACTTTGGTTCTTTGTCTAAGATGGTTTGATCTTAAGCTTGACTCTCCGGTAATTTCTTTGATCTGGTTATTTACATCGAGATTCTCTACAGTGATGAGCTGGACAAAAACATATCTACATGGAAACATTAGTAGAGTGTTTGTCATCATCAAAACCGATTGGAGACTGATGTGGCAAATGTTGACATGGCATTTTCCAACAGAGACCATGACTGATAAGGCCTGCATCCGTTTTTAACTTGGCCGCATCGATTGGAGTTCCAGTAGAAATCAAACTCCAAGTTTCTCGGTCGTACTCATTGAGTTCTGGACGCACTTTCAAAGGGGATAAGGAGTTCAGGGAATGTAAACACCATCGGGACCGAAAGTTTGGATTCGAAAAGGTGCAGAAAAAATACTTTTCTCGCCATTGCTTGTTATCATGGGGAATGGAGGAATCGATGAAAATTTGGGAATCTTTACCTAGTTCATTTGCAATGCAGGTTCTTCTGGCAAAGTGAAGGTATCCGCGTTCGTGGGATACTTTCAGGGTGTAGTAATTTCTGAAAAGTTCAACAAAGGGAACGCGATTCATTTTGAGGATAAAAGCAAAAAACAGTAAACCAGTCTCCAACTGTTTGGAGTGAGTTGAGAGGGACAAACATGATAATAGTCCAATAAAGATTGAACTATGGGAATCAAAGGGATTCTAAAACCTGAATTGAGATGATCAAGGTAAATGGTGATGACTCCTGGATCAACTGAATAGGGACAGTCATAGGATTTGGGGACCCATATTCTGGCATCAGAAGGGAAATGTTAATTTTCCAAATAGGAGGCTAGGTGAGATTTCTTTATTTTGGTGGGATACCACTCAGGGCCTGCGTATTTTGGGTCCATTTTTCTCTATGGACATATCTACAGGAGTATAAACAACGATGGCTTCATCGTGAGCATACGGAGTGGGTTTCCAATCTGAAGAACTTTGATGAGAAGAAGAAGCACCAGACATATCTTTTGGTGGTTCAGTACTGAGAGGAATAGTGGGTTGTATGGAGGTATTGGGTATATAAGGGTTAGATGCAGTATCCATAAGAGAAAACAAGAGAGAAAGAAGAAGAAAACTCAAAGGACAAAATCTGGAGAGAAGTGATAGGAAAAATGGCGGATAGGTATGTTTGATATTCTTGAAGGAGGAGAACAAAGTATGGAGGAAAGCAGGTGACAGTTGACAGATATATATAAAGAGTGAAAAGAGGCGAAGGAAAATTTCTTGAAAAATGGGGGGAAACATACAATGGTCCAAAATCAATGGTCATTACTTTTCATAACCGACGCGTGGGATCAATCGGTGAATATGGGAAATTGCAGTCGAAAAGTATGAGGATGATGTATGAAGAGTAAGGGGGTTCAACAAATGTGTGCCGAACCAGGCAATGGGCACACTTTTTCCTTGTGTCAGAGAAGCTCTAAATTGGAGCTTCTCTGGCAGAGAAGTGATTTTCTACCATTTTGCGGGGCACAAGTGAAGCCTGTGACGCTGATTAGGGTTATCGATGTAATTTCATGATAACCCTAAAAGCTCCTCAAAGCTCCTCATCACTCTCGTCTCTCTGCACTCTGGTTGTCGTCTCTCAACGGTCATCTCTCAACGGCACTTTGGTAGCCCTAGATAAGCCCTCTCATCTCTCTCTCGTCTCTCTCGTGTCTCTGTCCATCTCTCGACTCTGTCGTCTCTCTCTGCTCTCTCTCGTCTCTCTGCCCCTCCATCAACGGCACTTTGGCTCTGTCTCGTCTCGCTTAAGTATCTGGGTTGCTGGACTCTCTCAAGTTTGTCTGCCTGCTTTGTATTGGAGGTTGAAGAAGAGCATCAACCGATTTCGCCAGAAGAGGAGACCTTGCATTTGTGACTGCCCTCGCCCGTGGTATGTTTTTGTCTAGTCCTTTTTCGCCAGTAATTTATGTTCGGATTCGGGTGAAATTAGGGCTTACCCTAACCTCTGGTTGTGGTGATTATCGTACATGGGAAAGAGACGAAATTTATGATCAAGCGGTGGTAACATTAAGGAAGATGAAAAGCGATATTTAAAAAATTGACGAAAAGTCTGACAAGGAAGTGATTTTAGCCGGTTTCAGGATGATTTGGGGGCTGGGTACAACAATGTAATAATCACGCAAGGCCGTTCAACTATTATATTCAACTATTACAGAGGATATAATTTTATAAGGGAGAGAGCCATAAATCAACTTTCAAGTTAATGATGATATGATGACTTGGCATCAAAGTTCTGAGGAAATCAAAAAGTACCTAGGGAAAAGGTGTAATGGCTGAATAGGGTATACTGGATGATTTCGACATGCAGGATTAAACCTACTGATCAGAGTCTCATATAAGTTCGACCTGATCAGTAGGCTTGGGGGCTTATGTTGTGACTAAAATATCCATTTCCGGTTTATACCGGTCTAACCAGACTTAGCCGGATTTGATTTATGAGATAAAAGAATTTATGGGTTCGATTGAGAGAATAAAGAAGGGATGATTAGCGATGTCCAAAGAGGAGCGATGATCCGACGGTCATGATTGAAAAAGTGTTATAAGCGGGAAAGTTTATATAAAAGAGAAAGGAAGACTCGAAAAAGGTAAGTCTCTGAAATCAACCAAACTCTAATTCACTCTGATTGGACTCCATTAGAACACTTTAGAAGCTCCAGTGAGCTCGGAAGCATCGTCTTCACAATACTAACTTGATCGTCGGAGACAAGACGCCGATCATCTTGATCGGCGCCGTTTCTTACTGGTGTTCTATCTTTTTCAGGAGTGAAAGGTTGATTGATCGAAGAGCGAACCAGATCGATCCAGATCTGAGGAGTTCGGTGCGAAGGTAACGGTTCAAGGCGATCAGCAGAATTAGCACCAACAAATAGTGCATTCCCTAGTTGGCTATTTTTTGCAAAGACATCTTTTGCAAGCAGGAGGGTCTCCAAGTCAAGCTCTGTTATTGCATTAATTGTTTCACAGATAATTTCTTCCTTATCCTTTTTTTCCTCTCTTTTCTTTCTCACATGTGTGACCAAGTCTCTCAAAGCACTTGAGATCTCTTTCAACAGACTCACAACTTTTTCAGCTCCTTTCTTCTTCTTCTTAGGCTGACCAGAGCCATCATCATCCCGTGGTCTACCTCGGGATCGACTGTACCTCCCTCTTGTGTAGTTTGGTTGTATGATATTTCAGTTGCATTGGCATCAAGGTCAAAATCCAAATTGTCAATCCCAATCCCATTCAATGGGGTGTTCTGATCATTGGGTTCAAGCACATTGAATGATGAGTCATTCATAAAATCTGCAGCAATTGCAACCTCATGACCAATTGCAATCTCGTTGCCTAATGCTGCAACAACGTCTAGGTGAATGCGACGCACGAAATGCTCCTTCCAATACTTTTGCTCTTTTTTCTAAAATTTTAAATTAAAAATTACAACTTAGAAGCTAGCATAAAGTATTGTGAATTGAAAAATGATAGTTTATGAATATAAACTGTTACCTTGATTTCACTCTAGAAGTGAGGGCCAGCATCGAATCTCATTTCACTACCATTCCATCCTAGACCACTTTGCTTCTGTAAGTCCGAAAGTGCACGGAGCCTAGTTTTTTAGATACGAAAATGATTGTGGCACTGTTCACAATCATAATGTTTGCCATACATTTCATGTCTCCTTCTACTAATCTCCATCCAATGTTCTTTCTTCAGTCCGTTGTCTCCACCTCTACCACTGCTATAGATTTCTAAGAACAACTCCAATAGAGTGAGAGAGAGATATCTATTGGCCATGAGGTTATGTCTTTGTCTCATGACTATGACGCATTTCCAAGGTCTATCTGGTACAAATATAATTGAGTGACAAAGTACACACAAATGTGTGTGTGTAGTTATGATGCAATGCTACCACCAAAATCCATACCCTAATTTGATTATGTATGAGGAAAATAATACTACATAATTAAGAAAAAACAAAATAATTTAGTATATATGACAAGAAAATAGTTGTTAAATTAACAAAATACATCCATTTCTAGAGCACAAATCACTAACCATGCCTAGCAACTATAAATATGATTACACAACACACAATAAATTGTCCTATTTGTAATAGTTTAACTATGGCCATATCTTGAACTAAAATTTTCAACTGTTGCAAATTCTTCTTTTGAGACTTCAACCAAGAAAACGGGCCTACGGTGGTGTTTTGGAAATGCCACCATAAGTCTAAAAATGCCGTTGTAAACATTTCCTAGCACTTCAAAAATGCCGCAAAAAGCGTCGACAAAAGTACTGCCATATTGTTATAGCAGCACTAAATGCAAACGCCGATGATGGTGACTTACGACAACACATTTACCGGCGTTTAGGAAGCGCTGCTATAGTGTTCTATTTGCCAGCATTTATACAAAATGCCGCCATTTATCATATTTGTGGCATTTGTTAAAGGCCGTAGAAAGTGCCATTGTATTCCTAGTGTTTTTTGGAAATGCCGTTATTAGTACTTTGCGACGTTTTAAAAACAAAATGCCGCTGTAGACATAAGATTGCATTTGTTAAACGCCCTGGAAAGTGCCATTATATTCCTGGCGGTTTTTAGAAATGCCATTATTAGTGTTTTGCAAAACACCGTTGTAGACAGAAGCTTTATTGTGGCATTTTTAAAACGCCACTGTTAATAGTGTTTTTGTGGCATTTTTGAAACGCTGCCGTAGACATAAGAATTCATTTTATTTGCCGGCGGTTTTTATAAACACCATCATATGTCACTTATGCTAGCATTTATAAAACGCTAGGATAAATGTTTTTAATAATTAATAAAAAAAATTTATCCCAAATCTGAATTTTTTAGAAAATGAATTTTGTGAGCATTGTGTCTATGAGAAGCATCATAGAAGGGTTTTTAAAGCCGGTATACACACAAGTAAGGGGATTGTTGATTATACTCAATCTAATGTTTGGGGTCCATCACCGGATGTGTCTTATGGTGGTGCTCAATACTTTGTTACTTTCATTGATGATTTTTCAAGAAAAGTATGAGTGACAATTCTCAAGTCAAAGAGTGACGTGTTAATGGCATTCAAGAACTTCAAGGTTGAGGTGGAGAAAACAACCGGTAAGGGCATCAAAGTTCTAATGACGGATAATGGAATGAAATATGCAAAGAATGAATTTGGTAGTTTTTGCAAGGAAGTAGGAATTGTATGGCATCATATAGTTGTACATACTCCACAACAAAATGGAGTGGCGGAGCGCATGAATAGAACATTGATGGAGAGGGTTTGGGCTATACTTAACAATGCAAACTTGGAGAAAGAATTGTGGGCCGAAGCGGTATTGATGGCATGCTATCTTATGAATAGGTCTCCTTCAATGACTTTGGGTGGAAAGACTCCAAATGAGGTATGGCATGAAACTCCTTGTGATTATTCGGATTTGAAAATTTTTGGATGTGATGCATATGCTTTGATTCCAAGTTGTCGAAGAAGCAAACTTGATCCAAAATCCAAGAAGTGTATTTTTGTAGGATATGGTAAGAATGTGAAGGGGTATTGGTTATGGGATCCAAGTACCCATAAGATCATTATAAGTCGTGATGTGCATTTTGATGAATCCTCTATGTTAATTAAGGAGGTGGAAAAGAAATGTGATGAAGAAAAATCAATTGTTGAGGATACCCATGAACTTCACATACAACCTACAAGTTTTTCAAATGAGGATGTTCATGATGATGAAGATGTTATGGATCTTGATAATCAAAATGTACAAGGAGAAATTCAAGAAGAAACACCGGTTGGTGTTGAAGAAGAAATTGTGGTACTTTTGGGAGGAAGGCCTACAAGATAAACTCATTTGTCGGAAAGGTACAAGATTTGTATTGATCCAAATACTCTTAGAGCTTTGGTGGCATTAAATGAAGAACCAAGTACATTCTTGATGCCATCAATGCGGATGATGCAAAGCATTGGAATGATACAATGAATGAAGAGTTTCAAGCACTTCAAAAGAACAAGAGATGGGATTTGGTGAAATTGCCAAAGGGAATAAAAGTCATTGGTTGTAAATGGGTGTATAAACTCAAGAGAGGGGTGGATGGTAAGGTGGAAAGATATAGGGCAAGGCTTGTTGCCCAAGGCTTTGCACAAAAGGAAGGTATAGATTTCTTTGAAGTTTTTTCCCCGGTTGTGAAGTTAGTGACTATTAGGTTGGTGCTGGGACTTGTTGCTATACATGACTTTAAGCTTGAACAAATGGATGTGAAAACATCTTTTTTACATGGTGATCTTCTTGAAGAGGTGTACATGAGGCAACTAGAAGGATTTGTTGAGAAAGGCAAAGGGAAGCTTGTGTGCAAGTTAAGGAAGTCCATATATGGACTTAAACAAGCTTCAAGACAATGGTACAAAACTTTTGACTCCTTCATTTTAAATCTTGGTTACAAAAGAAGTGAATATGATCATTGTTTATACATTAAGTTTTTTGATAATAGTTCATATGTGATTTTAGTTTTATATGTGGATGACATACTCTTGGTATCCAAGGATAAAACTAAAATTGAAGAGCTTAAAGGTTGTTTGAGCAAGAGGTTTGAAATGAAGGATCTTAGTCAAGCCAAACAAATTCTTGGAGTTGAGATTTAAAGAGATGGGATGAATGAGACTTTATCACTTTCACAAAAGTCTTTTGTGAAGAAAATTCTTGAGAAGTTTGGCAAGTGTAAGAAAAGACGGTTTCAACTCCATTAGGATTACATTTCAAATTATCTTCCAATGATAGCCCAAATACGGAAGATGAAAAGAACAAGATGTCAAGATGCCCTCATGCAAGTCTAGTTGGGAGCTTAATGTTTCTAATGGCATGCACTATAGGCCGGATATTGCTAATGCGGTTGGCGTGTTGAGTAGGTTTATAGCAAATCTCGGAAAGAAGTATTGAGAGGCGGCAAAATGGATGCTTCGATATTTGAGAGGCACAAGTGATTACTCTATCACATTTAGCAAAGGTGGAGAGAAAATTCAAGGCTATGTGGATGCTAGTTATTGTGATGATCGTGATAAGGGACGATCTACAATGGGATATGTTTTCAAGTATGCCAATGGTCCAATAAGTTGGATGTCTAAGCTTCAAACAACGGTGGCATTATCAACTACCGAAGCGAAATACATGGCGGCAACCAAAGCTTGTAAGGAAGCAATGTGGCTTCAAGGTTTGATAGGTGAGATTGGCATTGAGTCAAAATGTATGCATTTATTTTGTGATAATATGAGGGCAATTTACTTGGCCAATAATCTAGTACATCACAAGAGGACAAAGCATATATTGGTACAATATCATTATATTCGAGAAGTTATTGAAGACAGAAGAATCCAATTGTTAAAAGTTGGAACCAATGAGAATGTGGCGGATATGCTTACCGAGGTTGTCTAAGGAAAGAAGTTGAATTGGTGTCTATCTTCTCTTGGTTTCAAGAAACATGATTTGACAAGTCAATGATTTCCATCAAGGTGGAGATTATTGGGTTTAGTGATGAAAATCACTTTATTTTGTCTGAGTTCAAATTTGAATTTGGTGGGTCCCACTTAGTGTTAAACATGGGTTAGGTGTTTGGTATCATTAGGAGGGCATTGGGAGAGGTAAATGGGGTGAGAAAAAGAGAGTTTCTAGGAAGTTCTAAAGTGGGTTTTGAGCAAAAATGGGATTTAGCTTTTGAGTATTCTTCTTCTTGTGGTTTTGCAATAAAAGGGTTTCTTCTCTATTGTATTCTTCTCCATTGCATTTCTATTGAAGCTTGAGCTTGGATTGAAGTGTTTTCTTCAAGAGCTTGAGGTGGAAAGGTATTTTCAAGGAGGTTTGAGAGGTGGTGTGACTGGTTGAGGTAACATTGTATTATTCTTAAATCTTGTACTATTTTGAAGATTAAAATAGTGAAATCCCTCCCCGTGGATGTAGCTAATCTCGATTATTTCGGATTAGTGAACCACATGCAGATGATGAGGTGGTGATACTTGACGATAAAGAGATTCCTCAGAGTGATTATTTTAGGTACCTAGGTTCAATCATAAGTAAAAGAGGTGATTTAGAAGATGAGGTTTCTCAAAGAATTAAAATAGGGTGGATGAAGTGGAGAGGTGCGTCCGGGGTCTTATGTGATCGGCGTATTCCATTAAAACTTAAAGGAAAATTTTATAGGACCGTTGTTCGACCAGCTATGATGTACGGTGCAGAGTGTTGGGCTGTTAAAAAGAATCATATAGATAAACTCAGTGTAGCAGAAATGAAGATGCTAAGATGGATGAGTGGCAAAACTAGGATGGATAAGATAAGAAACGATTATATTAGAGTTGGTCTAGGAGTTGCTCCCATAAGTGATAAGCTTAGAGAAAGTCGTTTGAGGTGGCACGACCACGTTCAACAGAGACCTATAAATGCTCCTGTTCGGAGAAGTGATATAATCCATATTGAAGGAACTAGAAGAGCTAGGGGTAGACCTAAGATAACCTTAGGAGAAGTAGTGAGAAATGATATGTATAGCTTAGGCCTTGTATCTAGCATGGCCTCAAACAGAACTGATTGGAGGGCAAGAATCCATGTAGCCGACCCCATTTAGTTGGGACAAGGCTTATTGTTGTTGTTGAACCACGTAAAATTCTTGTGTGTTATTTGCATTTCTCTTTCATTCTTGTGGTGGTTTTTTGTTTATTTGCTTTGTGATTGTCTTCAACTTATTTGCACAAGATCCTTGGTTTATTTTGTTCATTTGGGTGATTTGTTTAATTACCGGTTCCTTGGATTGGGTCTTGTTTTCTATAGTTTCGTTCTTCCCAAACCCGATATGTTGCTCTGCAAAGCTCAAGCATCGAACTAGGTTCATTATTGTTCTCCCAGTGAAGTACATGGGTACCCACTTGAACTTCTTTGTCCAAGTTTGTAATTGGACTCGTTTGTACCCATTCATTTGTAAAATATTCTTCCTAATCAGCCATGTAAATGGACATGAAAAAAGTAGGTGGCCGTGTGAATCAATGCAGTTTACAACAAAATCCACTTGTGGCTAATAATTTATCCTTGGTTTGCAACCTCCTAAGTCCAGCTAACCATGCAACAAAGCAAAAGCGTTGGTGTGATTTTGAGCACCAAATCACATTCTGTCTTCCTTTGTACCAACAGCCTCCCATGTTGTCTTCATTGTGTACACTCCTCGCATTTGGATTGGATATCTTTATTTTTATTATACGTTAGAATTGATTTTCTTGTATTTTTATGGAATTCTAATTTTAAATTAAGTTACAAGACATGAGAAATAAAAAATTAATCTCACAATGGACAAAAGAGGTCTATGCTCTTCTCACACCTCTTCACCACGTGTTAGGAGAAGAATTCACTAAGATTCCACCTATGATTCATCTTGTCAGAATTTAAAGATGGACTTGCTTCTAATATATAGTAAAGAGATGTGAATGAGTAAATTAATGATCCCAACTCCATGGGAGATACATACTTTCTTATCGTACTCAAAAAATAGAATGAAGCACACCCTCCTGATGTATCCACATTATTATCAAACTATTAATTATATTAGTGATGTAATTAGTGGACCTCACAACCAATATGAATTTACCACAAAAAAAAAACAAAAAACACACTGATGAATGAAAGGATCCCACCATAGACTACTCATGTCATGCATCTATTGGCACCAACCATTCTTATCTTTTCTAAGTAAGAGATAAATTTATTGATAAAGTGAACTAATTCGAACGACATTGACATTTGTTGACATTGGGAATTGCTAGGTTGGGATGGATCTTGTTCAAGATTTTGAGTTCTTCAAGATGACTAGTTGTGGGCTCTATACTATTTAGAGGTCTGTGTTGTCTTGGATATAAAGTCATTTTTCCTTGTAACTATTCATAATCTCTTAGAATGGTTGACATAAGTAAAAAGGAAAAAATAAACTAAGTTGTAACTCCATTTTTTACTTTATAATGAAAACACCATTTCCATTTGACCATAAACGTAACTTTCAGGCGAATCACGTAAAATTTTATCCTGTATACATACTTTTGCTTTGTTTCTAGCAAAACCACCCAATGAAATCATTTCCTTAAACAATGAAAGAAAAGGACTTAAATCATCTACAACCTTGAATGATGTTAGTAATATCACCATCACGTAAGATTCAAACCCAGAACGAGAGGACCAGAGAAAACACTCATAGCACAGAGTTTCTACAAATATTGCCATCAACTTCAGGTACTAATGACAAAGGGGTCAGAGCTGATTCAGGTGAAATCCTCTATCATTTAATATATTTGAATTGCCACAGTTTCAGCCATGCATGGTATATCGACACGTACGAGTCAGTAAGTATTTTATTTGGGGTGAGTGCATGGAGATGATACTGATTTCCGGGACATGAATCTTTTTCTATATAAGATACCCTCGCACCCAAGCAAAAATAACAGAAAGCTAGAAGGGTTTACTAGAAAAAAGAAAAACACAGGAAGTTAAGACGACGGTGATTAGAAGATGAAGAGAGAAGCGTTGGTATCCATTTGGTATCTTCAACTAATTCCTCTGATCAGTTGTTTGGTGGACAGGAGCCAGTTTCCTGCAACTTTTCTTTTTGGAACTGCTACATCTTCGTATCAGGTAAATGTATATAAGAGCTTTCGTTAAAAATAAAATAAAAACTCTCTATATATATATAAGAGTAGAAGAAAATTTCCACTTCTGAGTCGTAAGTTCTCATACTAGAGTAAATTAAATTAATTAAGCCCACCTAAACGAACCCCAGAGACCTTCTCTATGTGCTCTCTAAACTCTTTATCTCTGGGTTTGAGATAACTTGGTTTGGTTTGAACCAAACAATCTTTTTCTTCGCCTTATACATGAGTCATTTGTATGAGGTTTCGTAGTTTAGCAAAGTACAAGAATGTTCAGATGTACATAACCTTGTCTTTAATTTGATCTTGAAAACTTAATCAATGCGTCAAGAAGCATAATCTTCAACATGTATAAGAAAAAGATCTCTACATCTTATATTTTTCGTTGGCAATTTCCTTTCACATCAATTTTGACGATATGGAGAATTTCTTCAGACTATGATATCTTTTGTAAACATCATATATATTTATCTTTTGAAGAAGCATAAACAAGTGAAAATTTGTTCCCATAGGTAGGATGAAAATTGCTGGTTAACTCTATAACTTTGTCTAGTAATTGCAAACAAAATTTAGCGTAGACAAAATAAAAAATGAAGACTAAAACAAAATAAAGTACTTATCTTTTATGTAATTTTCTAATGGATACAATATATTTTTAATGAAATTTCTTACTTTTATGAAGTACAATAAAAGCTTAAGTTAGCTAAACAACCATGTCTTCAAAGGCATTCGATAATGTAGTTATAGAACCATGAACGTAATAGAAAGAGTAAATTACGTGTGCATCTACAATACAAACTAACCTATCCCCCAAAATTTTCAATTTAAAACATGAGTCGGTAACATAATAGAAAAAGTCCAATAGGATGTAACATAATAAAACTCGTGAAAAGAGCTTTGGAGAGCAATTCGTGTGAAAAGTTGGGAGAGTACTTCATTATTTATCTTTCATTGGACAAAATTATCATGTCACATAAAAGAGTATTGAATTAGCCACAATTGAGGAAAATTAGCTAAATATAGCCTTGCTTCATTCTCTTTTCAATATTGCATTCAATATTTTATGTTCAATTTCAATTTAAATTACTTTTCTAAATTGAAATATGATGACACGTGCATCTCTCTCTCATAAAAATTAAATTACTTTTCAAAATTCATATATGGTGACACGCGCATTTGCATATGGAAGTTTGCTAGTATATATGTATGTATATATGATTCGCTATGACAAAAATAATAGGTCGCGTATGTATGACCATTCCCAATCTTATACAAATTTGAAGAATTTAGAGGCATGAATATTAATTACTTTTATTAAATGATAACCATTAGTTTTATATTCGAAAGGCATGAATATTAAGTGATTTGATTAAATGATAACCATTAGTTTTATAATACAAAAAGATTTGCTTTTCTAGGTCAATTCACACACACCATGACTATATCTTTTAGAAACATTTATTAAATATAATTTAAATATAAAGTGTGTGTTCTTTGTCTTTAGAGGATTCAAATTCTTGACTGGACACTGACGCATTTGTCTTTTGCCAACTCAATATCCCTATAAGGATAACCTATGAAAATTTGTTGAATATTCTTCCATTCGGATCCTTTTTACTATTGATTCATTTCTAATAAATGCTTATTTTTCAGATTGAAGGTGCCTACAAGGCAGGCAATAAGGGCCTTAGCAATTGGGATGTATTCACTCATATACCAGGTAGTTTTATTTTAAAAGTAGGTTTTTTATTCTACATTTAGGAAGAAAGTCTATCTTCGGTCTACCTTCTTAATAATTAAAGGTGGGTCTTCTTCTTAAATACGTGATGAAAATGTACGAAGCTAATAAAATCTTGATCCTGACTCGACCTTTTGGGTAAGGTCAAGACCATCTCTTCAGTTTTTTTTTTATTTTTTTATGTGAGAGTGGGTGAAATTTGGATGGGTTTGGACAGGATTTAATCGGTGATTCTTGTTTAGTTTCTAAACATGTAGATGTAGACTACCTTGATTATTTGAAAATTTGCCTTTATATGATGTTAAGATAATCATTTTTCAAACAAATAAGGCTATTAATGTGTATAGACATAAATGACATGTAAGAAGGATATTGAATGGTGTTCTCTTTCCCTTAATGTTTCTTATAAGATGAATATTTTAACTTTGGCTGATTGGAGGTTCATTTATTTTATTATTTTACTTTTGTAAGGGAAAATTATCGGTGGAGGCAATGGAGATGTTGCAGCCGATCACTATTACCGTTACATGGTAAGTAATCCTCTTAGTTTATATAGCATCTAATCTAACGGATGACTGTAATAGAACACTATCTAACAGCTGCAAGTGCTTTCAGGATGTTTAATGAATGGTAAATTTCTTTCTTTTATCCCCAAAAAAATAAAAAAATAATAAAATAATAAAATCCTCTTAATTAGTATATATATATATTTTTATTTTCTTTTTAAATTTCATTTAACACTTAAAAGGGCATTTCAATAAATTCATAAAATGCAATGGAATTTTAATGTTCAATTTACTACTGCAAGAGTTCATTTGGAGTTACAATCTTCTTTGAGTAACTTTGTTGGTTTTATATTTTTCTTTTTCTTCTTTATTTTTTTCTTTCTTAGTCTCTTCTTTTCCATGGAATCACTCACACAAGGTGTATGGTGTTCTTTATTGCCTTTGGTGAAGCTTGAATGGTTTTCTTACCAAAGACAAACTTGAATGGCTCTTAATCATGAAACAGGAAGATGTGGAGTTAATGCATTCTCTAGGAGTTAATTCCTACAGATTTTCAATCTCATGGTCTAGAATCCTTCCAAGTGAGTAACTGCAACTAATTTATAACTTTTTCTGACCTTTAACTCAAGAAATTTACATTAAAATGTGATACTAATAATAAGGACTCAACATCAGGGGGTAGATCTGGAGGAGTTAATCCAATGGGAGTCGAATTCTACACCAACCTCATAGATGCCCTCTTGCTCAGAGGTAAGATTCAACACTTATGGTGCAATGAAAATACACAAAGATCCAATCTTTTGAGAACTTTTTATTAATTTTGCTTCTCTTTTACTATTAATGATTTAGGGATACAACCATTTGTTACATTGAACCATTATGACATTCCTCAAATACTCGAGGACCGATACGGATCATGGTTGAATTCACAAATACAGTAAGTCTAGAGTCATTTTTTATTTTATTTTATTTGACATACTAAAATACAAAGTAGCAAATATTGGATCAAGTAACAAATTTATACATTAATTATAATTTTAAAATATATTTCACTTGTGCTTGTACAGGCAAGATTTTGCACACTTTGCAGAAATATGTTTCGAAGCTTATGGTGATAGAGTGAAATACTGGAGCACATTCAATGAGCCAAACATGACAGTCACATTAGGTTATCTTAGTGGAGACTTTCCACCAAACCATTGCTCTCACTCTTCCCTTTGCAGCTTTGGGGATTCAGCAATTGAACCATATATTGCTGCACACAATTTAATCTTATCGCATGCTGCAGCTGTGGATATCTATAGAAAGAAATTTCAGGTAAAAAGTTAGTTGGTTTATCTATTTTGTATGTTTATGATATTATTTGATACTTTAATTCTTTTAATCACAAACTTACCAGTTTAGTTTTATATCTCAACAAGGCCAAGCAAGGTGGTATGATAGGGATTGTATTAAATTCAGCTTGGTATGAACCATTCAGAAACATTCCAGCAGATTATTTGGCTGTTCGAAGGGCTCTTGCTTTTGACAATGCTTGGTAATTATATAAATTGTCTTAATACCCTTACTGTTATTACTGTTAATTAAAAATAGTTTTTATTTTTTAAGGATTAATCTTTTTCTTTTTATTTAATATTTTTGCAGGTTCTTGGATCCTATAATTTATGGTGATTACCCTCCTGAAATGCGAATGATTTTGGGTGATAGGTTACCCAGATTTTCGAAACACGATAAGGAAAAGTTGAAGAACGGGCTAGATTTTATTGGTATCAATCATTACACAACAACGTATGTAAAAGATTGCTTGTTCTCTCCATGTGATATGGGTAATCCTATATGGGATTCTTTCGTGTACTTCACTGGAGAAAGAGATGGAGGCTTTATCGGAGAGCCAGTAAGAAATATTGACTCTATCCTGTACCTTTTAGTAGAGATATTATATACATCACTTCTTGTTCTCTAGGTTCAAGGAATTTTGAACCAAAATCACCCATTATTTTTCTTTAGAAACACCATTTCATGAATATACTTAAATTTTCATATGTCAGAAAATGAAAAATATACACACATGAATTTTTTTTATAGTCATAGCTTGAGCTTCTTTTTTTATTTTTCAGATGGCACTACCAGGATTCTATATGGCTCCATATGGTATTGAGAAGATTGTCTTATATCTCAAAGAAAGATACAATAACACTCCCATGTTTATCACTGAAAATGGTAAATACAAGACATACAATTATACAAATATATTTATTTTTATAAATAAGTGTTTTTTCATGAATGCTTTGGTTTGTTTGCAGGGTTTGGACAAGCAAGTCATCCAGGTACTTCTGTTAAAGAGTTGCTCAATGATACGGATAGAATACAATATCAGACTGCCTATTTAAGCTTTCTCGCTAAAGCCATGAGGTGTGTATTAATAATATTAATTAATAGTGATTGAAAATATAATTTGTTTTATCCTACATAAATTTATTTTTATTTTTGTTTGTGTTTTTTTTATAGGGATGGTGGAGCTGATGTGAGGGGTTATTTCATATGGTCTCTTATTGATAATTTTGAATGGCTGTTTGGATATACTTTGCGATTCGGACTTTATTATGTCGATTGGTCAACGCTAGAGAGAACACCCAAATTATCAGCTTCGTGGTACAAACAATTTCTGAATGGAAGCGATGTCCTCAACTACGCGAAGGTTCCATTGAACTCTACTTAATCATCCTAGCTAGCTACGGAGAAATATTTCATTAATTGTTTGATGTATAATTGCTTAATTATATCCCAATTCCCAAGTTATGAATGTGTTCTTAAAAAAAGTTAAGATTAGTGTTGGGGAGCAAATTCTGCGTATGTAAAGTGTACATTATTTATTTAAGAAAAAGTAAAAGAAATGGGTTGGGATGTTTTGCAGTGGCCAAGGTTTAGCTTTTCTAAGCTTGGTGCTGTTTTTTTCTTCTGTTTTTTTGCTGCAGTCTTTTGCAGTGATTAATATGTTTATGCATGTGAGATCAAATTTCTTAAAGAGGGACCTTAGTTGGGAAAGAAATTCTCCTCTAAGTTTACTTTTTGATAAGGAATTGGTGAGCGTTGGGTGTAATGGGTGCAACTATCATTGTGGGTTTGAGTGTCTTATGTTCCTTGTAAACTCTTTTTCTCTCTTTTAATAAAATTGATCTCTTTTTTTTCCTAAAAGAAAGAAAGAAAATTTTACATTTGAGTCTCTTATTTTTGGACTAAAATCGGGTGTGGTCTTCATTAGTGCAAAGATTATGTTTGCTCATAGTTCGATGGTCATCATGTCAGAGAGTAAATGACCATAATGCTCTACCAATATAGTCTTACTCAAGGTGCGAAAGTTTGCTGGGTATCACCGGTTCCCTCTGAGCTTGACTTCCAGGACTCTTTCCATCTTCGCTAACACAACCTGATTAGGAACATTAACTTTCCCGTTCTCGTACTCCTGAATCAGTTGCAGCTTCTCGTTGATCTGCTTGACTCATCTTCTTAGCCAAACGTGCCTTCTGTATTGCCTGCCTTATTTCGGCCCAAACTCTGTTTAACGCCGCCGGTTCCGTTTCTTTGTCGAGTTTTCTTGCGTTCACAGTTGTTGCCGGTGGTTTCTTATTTGAACCTCCGTCGGACTTCTTTATTGTTTGAAACTCAGCACCCACACTGAGAGCCTGGTTTACGGCTTTTGGATCTCACAGCGCCTGGGCCTTCGGCTTGGATTTGTGTAGAACAACTAGTTCCCAGTCCTGTGACATAGTTCCTGGGAATCTGCTTGGCATTGTTGATGGCGAATCAGAAACGCAGAAAAATCAACTACCCAAAAGAAAGAAGATCCTTTTGAGGTATAAAATGTATATATACATACTAGTAAAGTAAGACACGTGCAAATGCACGTGGCCATGTGAGAGAGAAAAGATATCGAGTCAAAAAATAGAAAGAAAAATTTTATATTAAGAAAGAAGACAATTGAAATAAACAATCAAGTTTTGGGGTGAGGGAATAATCAATGAAACTTTTGAGAGGGAGAGTAAGTACATGGAAAATAAGTACAGATAATAGTATTCAAAAACTTGAAAACAAAAAGAGATAAAGAAGATTATTATTAAAGCAAATATATCTGAATTTTGCACATAAATAGGAATTCAAATATTGTTTTTATTAGTTTTATGTTCTTTTTTCCCCCAATATCAGGTCCATTTCTTACAAGGAAATGAACCATCCATTTCCTTGTAGATGTGTGACAAGTGTCCCAGCATCACATCAAATGGTGGAAATCCATTTACAGGTCACATCAATCAACTATGTTATGCAGTGAATGCCAATTTCTTTTGATTTAGAATACCTTTAGCATCAAGGTTTTATACACAAATATTCATTTCCTGCAATTTTTAATTTAGTTGTTTTCTTATTTATGTCCTTATCAACTTTTATTCTTTTATTTTTGGGTCATTATCAACCAATTATAGTGACTGGGGGCCCATAGGTTCTCTCGAGGGGAGGGAAAGATGTGGTAGGGGCAGAAGTTTGAACTGATGACATTTTAGGACTTTCTATCTCTACAAAGGAGGTTGCAACCATTGTCAAGTTTTATACATGTTAAAAACTCATTTAATTTCTTTTGATGGTTCTTGTTATTGTTATTTTAGACATTTAATTGATTCTTTGTAGAGCTTAAATCATTAGTTGAAGTGATAATTTTTTATAAAGATAATATTAAACTCTTTTCAAAATTGATCTCATAAATAAAATTTTGAAATGTAAAAGAAATGGTCTCTGATTGGTGGGCTAAAATAATCGACAAAATGACATTTAGGTGATAGTAGACAATATAATTGTGTCTTTATTCAATAGAAACGATGAAGGCACAAAAAACAAGATTGAAAAAAGGAATAGTAGAATAGTTCTTCTATTTGTGATTTGTGAAGTCCGATTAAGTAGTCCTTCGCCAATTATTTATGAAGTCAAGAAGAAACCTAAATTCATGATCTGTCACCAAAACTAAAAAATAAAAAATTACCACACCAAAAGAACTCAGTATTATATGAGTTAAACACAATAAAATCAATAAAATCACAATTCAATTAATAAAGTTAATTTCAAATCAATAAAATCACAAAAATGTAGAAATTAAGGACGAGAAAGCTAGGAACAGATAGAACACCATCGAGTGTATGCAACCTACTTTCCCTTCACGTAATGAAATTCAGGAACATTATCATCATACAGCCAACTGGCTAATTATAGGAAGAATAACAACAATATTATCAAAGATTGGAAGAAAAAAAAAAAAAAGATTCAGCTTCATGCAAACCTTCACAAAGGCCATGCCAAAATAAAAGGGTTTATTGTATATGTAGACCGTTTCCAGAAAGAAAAAGAGAGAGAGCCTTAATTGAAGTGATGGAATAAATTTTACCACAAAATTAGTATAATTCCAATGAACCCCTAGAATTCTAACTCATGGGACGCTGAAGAAGATTTATAAATAAATCAGAATTAGGAAGACTTGCCAGAAACCCATTTCAAAAGGAAGCACTTCCGACTTGTAGACGTCACAACATCTTGAGACGCCTTGAACACAAAACAAGGATTTTAGCAAGATTGATCCATCGGAACTTGGATTAATGCATAACAGAAACAATGTAGGGGGGTCAACTTGAGGATAAATTCCCTCAAATTTCAACCTAACGAAAATTAATGACAAAAAACATAAGACCGAAAAAAAAATTGAAAAGATAAATTCTAGCAAGCTAGCATCTTTACAGTCCTTAAAATCATGTTGTCAAAGTGAGAAGAACTATTGGGAACATCTGCCCAATTGCCCAAAAATCAAGTATTGAGGTAAACAAAGAGATATTCACATGAAATGTGTTCCGTCCTCCCTTCATGAGAGGAGGAGCTTGAGAGAGACTAAGAGAGAGTGAGATTGATTGAAATACCTTGCTTCGTATTACAATTCGTGAGTGGAGGAGATTGAGAAAGATCGATTGACATACCTTGCTTCGTCTTCCCAATTCATGAGAGGAGATTGAGAGTACCTTCATGGATCGTTGGAATCTTGAAGATATGTGATTTGATACAAACACATACTCTGCATGCGAGAGACTTGGTTTTTGATAAGATAAACAGCATAGGAGCCAGCACGAACAAGTATCATACAATTTTTAACTAAAATACTGTTGCATGCGAGCCAAACTCGCTAATTGTCCCCTCTCTTCTAATTATTGACTCCATTATGCAAGACTTCATAAATTGCAAACCTTATTGTCCCACACATATCTAAATCCCCTCACAAGAATTACAATTTCAATCGCAAGCCTGATAATAATAGTTTGCAAAGATAAGCGATTTAAAAAACCCTAAGGATCATGGTTACCGATTATACCTACTTAGCTGACTATAGATGCGTTGCCTAAATTCTGAAAATGCTACTTCTACCCTTCTGCAAAGCAGCAGAAATAGAACAAAAAATAAATCTCCCATAGAGGAGTTACAATTGAATAATCACATACAAAAAAACACGGGGAGATAAACCCTTAGGATTGTCAGCGGATGTCTGTTAATCAGAGACCTCACAAACAAAAAAACAAAAGTTGCTTTCAAGTAAAGGCATAGTGTAACCATAGTATATTATGTCGCCGATTTATTGCCGAAATGTCGCGATAAATCGGCATGTCGCTGGGGGGCGACACGACACCCCCCAGTGACACTGATTTTACCATATGTCGGCGATATATCGCTCCCGATCGAAAAGTCGATCGAAAAGTCGTGGAACCACTGCAACCACCACCGGCGACGATCGAAAAGTCTGTGGAGCCTGTGAAGACCAAACTGTCAAAACCTGCAACGACGGAGTTAATCAATTCCAAGCACTTCGAAGTTCGAATCGGAGACTTGCCACACTTTTAGGGTTTTATGAAACACCTACCACCACCACCACCGGCGATGACAAACAATTCCTCTTGTTAAGAGATGAAATCGATCAAGAAAATGAAAATGGAACAATTGAAATCGTATTGCTTGCTTGTTTGGGCTGTGTGCAGAGATTCTCATTACGGTTTGTTCAAGTATTCTGGAAACGGGTGGAGTTGAATGTTTCAAAAGGGAAATTGAAGGGTGAGAAAGGTTTGCTACCAGGCTGGCGATGGCGACTCATTCATAACTCCAAATGGTGAGCGATGCAGATCTCTGACTCCTATAGACCCAAAAAATCTGAAAGGAACTTGTTTCTTCTGGTTTTCACAATCAAATCCCTAAATTGGCTTTCAGTTGTAAACAGTAAACCCCATCACACCCACACCTGCACGCTCTGCCTCTCCCTCCGACGTTACCTGATTTTGGCCGAGAAGATCCAGGAGTGCCCAACGATGTCTCCGACGTTACCTGATTTTGGCCGAGAAGATCCAGGAGTGCCCAACGATGTCTCCGACGTTACCTGATTTGAGAATAACTGGTGAGAAACTGAGAACTGAACTGAGAAGGTGGAGGTCGTGGAGCATCGATATCACCGAAACCAAAGACTAAAAGTCGTCCGAAATTTTGCCGGTGTCGCCTGTGTCGCCAGGCACCGACACAGCGACACCAGGCGACCTGTCAGACCTTGAGTGTAACTACTGTAAAGGAAAGATTATAAAGACAAAGCTTCAGTTTAAAAGAAAATAGCAGGGTTTTTTAATTTTCTTTGGTAGAAACAGCAAAGTCCACATCACATGCAGAACAAATTATAGAAATATAAAGTGACCATTGCTTGAAGCTTGACTTGATCGGACAAATTGATTCCCTGATATTCTGCAAAACTGATGCCCAGCCATGCGTTCTTGTTCATGTTTATGAGAGTATCATGAAGGGAAATCAGAAAGAAAACAAAATAAGAGAGCATTGTTAACCATGATGAATACCCAATTTCACATCTAGTTGTCACAATTATTAAAAGCCTACCATCATCTTCACTTTTCGTCTCGGGATCAACCTTATCTTCACTAAATTCATGAACCTTTGGCTTGATATTTAACCAGTTCTTCGCAACAATGGAAGGCCAGAAGGCCTGCATGCATTCCCTCTCACGTTTTTCTCTCTTAAAACCCAAAACTACCGTTTACAAAAAAGAAGAAAAAGAAAAGAAAAGAAAAAGTCCTAAAACTACCCAAGTGTCTCTAAAATCCTTAACCACCCAAGCACTCACTCCATTCACGTTTCTCTCTTGTAAATCCTAAAACCACTCAAACACATCACCTTATACATAAATACCCACCACCGTAGCCTAAAGAAAAGGGATATAATTCAAGAAAAAAAGAAGGAAAGAGGAAGAAGAGAAGAACAGTTTTGCAAAGATTCTTACTCCTATCAATTCTGAGAAGAAAATAAAAATACACGCGGTTCTTGATGATTAATTTTAAAAGTAATTCATATTATTAACGATTGATTACTGATTCTAGTACCTGTTTGGGTTTCTGTTCATTTGGCTTCTTCTCTGGTTTTTTTCCAGCTTATTGTCTCCTTTGGGCAAAGGGGAGATTAGTTCAACCTTCTTCTTCTCTCTATCCTCTCTCTGACCTTCACCGGATCTATCTTCACCACCTGGAACCACCACAACCAACCATAACAAGCAAAATCAACAAACCAGAAGTAAATACATTCCATCAGAAGTGCTTCCTTTTGACAAAGAACAAGGGGGAGGGTGACAATTATCCATTCCAAACTGTGTTTGTGACATCTACTGCATCTGGTCTGGAGAAGGGTGACAAAGAACCATTGCTTCTCTAAGGTTCGTGAATCGGTTGCAAAAGGAAGAACTATCACTATGAGAAATCAGAAACCCTAAAATATATGATAAGTTCACCTAAGAAGAGATTGAGAGAGATTGGGAGAGGAGATTGAGAGAGATTAATACCTTGAAAACACTTGACAGCCCCCTTTATTTTCTTGGCACATCCTTTCGCAATGCATGACGAAGAACCATCACTCTCAGAAATCAGAAACCATTATCGATCCATCTTCCTTCTTCCCCATCGTCCTTCTTCTCACCATCGTTCGGCTTCTCTACATGAGAGAACAAATACATAGATTCAGAGAAATCGAGAGGGATTTAGAGTGAGATTCAGAGAGAGTTCGAGAGGGATATAGGGATATTTCTACAATGAGAGAATAAATACATAGATTCAAAGAGATCGAGAGGGATTCAAAGCGAGATTCAGAGAGAGTTCAAGAGGGAGAGGGACACAGAGAGCGAGAGACTGAGATTCAAAGATGTTGCCAGAGATAGTGGTGATTTAGAGAGATATTCAGAGAGAGTTCGAGAGGGAGAGGGATATTGAGAGCGATAGACTTTGAGAGAGATTGAAAGAGGTCAAGAGAGAAATCGGGATTAAAATTAAGAATAAATTAATAAGAAAAATTATAAGGACAGAAAAGGACAGAAAAAGATTTGCGAAAAAGGTAGAGTACATGCTTTTATTATAATAGTATGATATACTAGCAAAATTCCAAGTGCAGATGCACGTGGTTTATTGGTGTTTTCTTTGGCTATGATATTTATATTGGCTTCGAAAATTAGAGTGTATGTTATTTAGCGTTGTTGGTGTTTGCAAAACCCTTCATATTTAAACATTACAATGCAGAACACATTTCAAACATTCAAGTGTTTATAGCAACAATAGCATATTGGATTTAAGAACAACAATACCTCTACAATAACAGAAGCTATATCTCTTCTAACTTAAATCTCCTTACATCTCACAGGGATATATTTAATAAATTGTTTGTTAAGCCTATATGGAAGCTTGTAATTCATTTTAGGTAACATAGAATCTCCCAATAATTTGTCTTTTCCATGATAATGAGTAGGTAATCCTAAAGAAGCACATAAAACTTTCTTTGTAGCCACTGAGACATACTCTATAAAGAAACTTTTACAAGATCTCTATAAGTTACATTTGGACTAAGTTGTCTCCATAATGATTCAAGAACACCCTTCTTAGTAGGTGTAGGTAACACAGATTTAAGTGTTCTATATTTTTGTATATCAGTTAATAATATGACGTGTAGACTTCTATTGGTAATTGAAAATTTTGTCAATTAGTCTTTTATTCTACTTGGTTTGTAAAGAAGCCAAGAGATGATAATTGGCGATAGAGAAGGTGCTTCGGATGGTCTCTGCTTTGGTTTGCTATGACAGAGAATGGAAGATAACATTGTTGGAAAAAATAAAGTATATTCACTCCATCTACATTATGGACATATACGGAGCATCTAAGTAGCTATATAATTCTGCCTAAATAGTTGATGTTCTCATCATCCATTGAAAAAATGGATGGAGAATAAAAGAGGAAACCAAGACAAAATCATGTGAAAGAACCATCCTTCTTTAGTAGTAATTGCAAAATGGAAGCACTCCATAACACCTTCGAGTTTGATTCATGTTCATCATTTGCACATCGCATAATCCAACAAAAGTTCTTCCATGCACAACTTTTGAATGGGCAATGGTGCTCTGCAACAATAAAAAGGAGTCAAACTGACATGAGCCCTTGAAAGAATCAAGCTAACATGAACTGAATTAGCATTGCTACTTGTTTTCAACGCAAGGGAAGGCCAACAATTCGTGCACGACCGCATGAAACCCTCTATTTTTTTGTTGGGTCATAGAGAAAGGAGAGGCTGACAAGCTTTAAACTGCCAATGTTACAAAAGTACCTTAACCTCAACTGGTCAGTGATCAATTTGCATCATGAATCAAATACTTGACAAGTACATGGAAAGCATGCCTAATCTTCTAGATAATGACATCTAAAAGAGCAGCATATATACTCTTGTCAGCATCTTCAATACCTTCATCTTTCGGGGCACCATGAAGATTGAGAACTTTGTTGCATCTAATCAGAATCTCTGTCAGGTTTCTTGTGAACATAAAATCATATCTCTAACACCATAGATATAATGAAATTCCTTCAAGTGGACACAAGTAAGGGCGTTGGATCCTTAAGATGAAATTCCTTCAGCCTAAAGAGATACATGCAAAACCTCTTGACCATGCTAACTTGACATCACTGGAGAAGTTGTTTTCACATAAATAAAATAAAAGAAACTTGAGAAGCATAGGGAGACAAAGAAATACCTTAATAATTCGTTGGTATGCATGAAGAACATACCTTCTAGAGGAAACTCCCAAAAAAAAAAAAAAAAAAAAAAAAAGGAATTGCAGAATTGAAGCTGATCCAAATGAATTGTTCATTGCGAAAGGAACCTGCAAACAACATTGGAATGCCATTTCCATGGTTCAATAGAGCATGAGCAGAGCGCCAACACCAGCTGTCTCAAGAAAAATGCAACTTCAATTCCTAGTGTAATTCCTGCAGGCAATTCTGTTGTCTTTCATGAATTCTTGCAGCTTGCTGGCTATTGTCTCACTGGAATTCTCAACAACACCTTCAAATTTTCTTGAATCCAGTGACGTGGAAAGTGATAGATGGAGTCCTCGGATTCCCCTAAGATCTGATCTCAGACCAGGCCCAAAAGCAAATCCAAAATCCAGATATCGAATGAAGGTGGGCTACCCAAGTCCTGCAGAGCCAAAGCTGACTGTGATTAAAATGTAAACCAATGTACCAAATGGAAGATTAGATAAAATCATATAAGCACTAAAAAAGACAGTTGTTAAAGCACAGAAGAGGAAACTTAATTGGATTGCCTGTAACCAAATCTTTGACAAAAAGACACACTCTACATTAAACCAGAGACTAAATTAAGAAAGAAAAGAACCACTAATTTAGGATCAGAATCACTCAGATGGATGAATTCTAACGGGGGAGACTATAGGAATTTCAGCTAGGATCTATTTAAGTGAACATGTATGACGGAATACCTACCTAGAAGAGAAGCAAACCAGATTTCAGTGATGGAAAAATGAACAAAAAAGGAGTTACCATTCTCACTGACGACATTGTGAGGGAATCATGGGGTGCAAGGCGCCAAGCGGAAGTTGTAGAGGTCGTCGTGATGAACAAGGCTGAGTTCGCATACTGCTGAGGCTTCATTAAATGAAATTCCTCCTAGTGGAAATGAGGGAAGGAGATCGCCTCAAATCGCCATTAACGAACGATTACATAGCAAAGTATTCACCGTTGCGAAGAACAATAGGATAATTCAGTTCAAGAGAGAACACGAGTTTTAGTGCAAACAAACCATGAAATCAAAGGAAGCTGTCAGTTACCTTCCTAAAGTTCTCTTTGTACAGTATCTTTGATCAAGCAAGAAATCTAGGTATTAGCGAAAGCCCTTAATCTGAACTTTTATTAAGAGAATCCAATATAAACGTCAAAGAATTGGAACAATTGGCGTAGAAATATCTAAATATAAGTGGAAGCCATTAATTTTAGATTTCATAGAAACACCAAAGAACTGGAACAAATGGGCAAAGAGAAGAACCTCTATCAGCAAAAACTGGAGGCATCCCCACCTGCATATTACCAGAAAGGGTCGGCCATGCTTTTCGGTTTATTGATTATTTATCCTCTTCTTTGGTAGACTAAACGATTCATGATCAAAGAGAGAAGAGTAACACCATAATCCCAAAAATTAAATTCACTTAAGATAAGTAAAGGAACTTGTGAAATAAATTCATGAGGTTATCATAAAGTGTTTACCTGAAACAAAAAGGAAACAGTAAAGAGGGCGAGTTCTCCTAAGCAGCAGATTTGAGGTTAGTAACTTGGGTTCAGGCTGCTTGTAATGTGTAACGCCATTGTGCTTTGGGTGGAGAGTTTTTTGGGTTGTGCGGGTGCGTTCTATCGTTCTGCCCAAAAGTCAAGGGGTGTCGGCTGTTTTGTGCCATGGAGTGGTGCGTAGTTCTAGGGAAAGGGATTTTTCATGAAGCACTTGGGTTGTGTTGTTTTAAATGGTTGCATTTTAAGTGGAGAGAGAGACTTATTTAGAAGAAGGGTATCTTGGGGCAGCTGCCCATTGATCAGGTGTGTTGGTTTGTGGTGTTGGGGGTGTAGTTTGTCATTTTTGCATGGAAAGAAATTTCGGCGAATTTTGCCGAAATTCGCCAGTTTCGCCCCCTGGCGAAACGAAACCAGGGGGCGAAACAATATTTACCAAATATCGCCGAGAAATCGGCGATATCTAGCGATATATCGTGAGAAATCGGCGATATATCGCGAGATATCGCGATATTTCGGAAAAAATTATTTTTTTTATTTTTGTTGTGTGTGATTTTTATACTATTTCTTGTACTTTTTAGGCGATTTTCTCGCGATTGTATCACAATCTTACCAATTTTATCACAATGATTCAATAATCAATAGTTAATGTGTTAAATGTAATTTGGAAGAAAATCTATATAGAATAACTTATAAATAGAAAAACTTTTTATAGCAAAATCATCAAGATTAATGAGAAATCTTACCAACTATATTCTAGTGATCTAGTCCTCAAAAGTCAACATGCCAAATGTGGTTAGGGAAGAATATATACATGAAATAATTTATGGAAACAATTTACATTATGAAGATATTTTGTAATAGAATCGTCAGTTAATCTTTCCAACAATGTCTGAATGATTTAGGCCTAAGAATGTAACACATTAAATGTGGCTAGGCAGGAGATTTAAATGGAAATATTTATTAAGAAATAATTTAAATTATCAAAGTCAACATGCCAAATGTGATTACGGAAGAGTATATACATGAAATAATTTATGGAAACAATTTAAATTATTAATGAATCTTATAAAAGAATCTTCAAAGTGATTTGATAATCGTTCCAATTATGTCCTAATGATGTAGGCCTCATAAGGTAATATATTAAATGTGACTAAGTAAGAGAATTTAAATGAAATAATTTTTAGAAATAATTCAAATTTACCACATATTTACATCAGATTAGGATAAGTATCAAATTTACCAAAATTATTGGTTAAAATACTCAAAAAAATTTGGGGGCGAAATTTCTATATGGGGGGCGAAATATCTCGGCGATATTTTCGAAATTTCTTTCCCTGCATTTTTGTCCAGTTTTTAAGGGGTGCGGTGGGTAGTTTTAGATTATTTATGAAGATACATGTCTATTAAGGAGGAGTATTTTGGTCAACTAATTTACGTGCCATAAGTGTTTGAGGTTTTCCTTTTATATAGTAGGATAGGATAGGATGATTGGCAAACTTGCCTACGTTGGCCTTACTTATGCCCCTAAAACTTACAATTATACCCTCATATACCATATTCTCAAAAAACCATCTTGGTGGAATCCCTTAACCCGTCTTCTTCTTTCCATCCCTATTACGTTAGTGTTAGGGTAATCTCAATATTCAATTCGTGAGCTCTAATCGCTATAACAGAAGAAATATAATCTGACAATGCCAGAAACCAACAAATTCAACACTTAGGAAAGAAAGTGAAGAGGATAAAGAAAGAGAATAACTACTTACACCAAGTTCCTCTCCTCCCACAAATCAAAATGGGCTTCAAAGGCTTGGCTTGAAATGCCGGGGAAGAACTTGAAGATCCAAGGAATGAGTTGTGCCGCTAACTGTTTTGCCTTACGCTTCCTTTAGCCATTCTTATTATACCTTCGTAGTAATCCTTGACGTTTTGCTTTGGACACAGAAAAGTAGGTGAATAATCCACAAACGAACAGTTGTATCACCCTCAACAATTCTATAATCTAGTTGGACTTTGCTTGGGTCCTGCATAGGATCGTCAAGTCGGCTGTCAGATCGGAATTCTGATTGAAAATTTGATCTCGACCATTGAAATTCAATGGTTGAGATTTAATTTTGACCAAGATTTTGGATCTGACGGTTCAAAATCTTGACGTAAATGCGCATGACCCAAGCAAAACTAAATCTTGGTGAAACATACTCTAACCCTATTGTTCGCATTAGGATAGGCCCGTCTTTTTTCGGTAAAGAGGATAGGTCCTTTTGAGTTCTGGTTATCTTAATTCTTAAAATTGAACAACTTTTCTTTCTATATCTTTTCCTGCAACTCCTTTTCAGGAAATTAGATCTGCCAAATCTAATAGACCAGATTTTAGGGTTTTGGAACCGACATGCTTTGCTGTGTTTGGATAGTAGATATGTGAAACCCTGATTCCCAAGAAATCCAATGTAATTTTGATTTTGAATTTTCCTAGGTGAGGTTTATCCAGACTCCAGATCAGTCTCGAGTCAAGCTACAATGACGATAGGGTTAGTAAAAATCTAATTTTATTTATTAGAATTTATGGCATTTAATAATATTATTTTGTGTAACAAAAAAAATAATAAAAATCATAATATTATTTTGGGGGTTTTTGCACTTAGACCCCTTGGTGCCAAGAACCCTAGTAGTTTTGGGCTGAATTAGACTTTAGAGGGCTATTTAAGTGGTTATGTAAAGTGACTTAATTTTCTAAACTACCCTCATTTAATAGTCCTTAGGGCACCCAGTTGATGCAGAAATACTTGCTGGTCGTTATAGTGTTGACCTGCTGCATCGTTTGCCATGGTTGCTGATAGAAAATCCAATCCAGATTTTGGGGCTTTTCTTCCCCAATTCGAGTAGGTTCTTTATTATAACAGCATACTTTGATATATTACCTCCCCCCCCCCCCCCCACCAATTGGTTTATAATCCATCCCTTAACTTGGTGCTTCAAATCACCCAATCTTGGGTTAAAATTCAATTAAGAATCATCCCTTGCTGTAATTACAACATTTAGGATTAATCTGGCTTCTGATGGTGCCAAGAATGTTGGGTCTGTTCCCAAATCCTAAAAACCCATTGATTAGTCTCAACTCCTAGCTTCAATCAATTTGCTAATGCCTTAAAGCTTTACATGATTTCAGCGTTTATTGTAGAGCTAGTATCTTTTTAGATTGCTTTGTAGGTTATGAAGTAAACATTTTTTTGGAGAATTCGACACTGGCATAACAATATGATTAACTAGTGTAAGAGGATTCCAAGGCACACAAAGACTCGTGCCCATGTCTGGACTGCTCCTATGGAGTCCAACCCTTCTAAGATCAAGAAACCGTGTTTGAGGGTGTGGTGGCTCTGATAGGGATAATGTATATATTTGTTTGTTTAGTTAGATAGTATAGAGAGAACCTTGACAAATGTAACATTTCAGTTTTGATCATTCTTCCTTTCATTTTGAGATTCTTTTGAAATTCCTTGAGACTTAACATTATTTAATTATTAGATTTATTACTCTTCAGCTTATGACTGTTTTATTATGTTGATTGGTTGGTGTTTTTACGATGAACCTGATCTTGTGACTTTGGATCATTGCCTTGGGTATTCAGGTGGATCTAGTATCAATTGGGTGGATGTGACAGAGTGGGATCAGAGCCAAGGTTCATGTGCTACAATCCTAATTCCGAAGTATAAGATCTGAGTATCCTTGGGTCATAGATCCAAAAGTGACCCAACAATACTAGAGTCAATAATAGGTACAAATGAGAACTAGAAATGGAACTTGAATGAAACATAAGGCACCAAATTGGATAACGTACAATAACCATGATAAAATAAATATGCACACCAGACATGGATGGAAGGAATGCATAATATACAATAGTTGAAGAGGAAACATGCATAAACTAAAATTTAATTTAACTGATAAAGGAAATATTTACATAAGCTGGCATGGCCATACGCTAAGGAACAACTAGACTAGAATGAATTGAAAATAGTAACAAAAGTCTAATACATTAAAGATAAGCAAAAGATCGAAACTCCCCAGCTCGTGGTTCTTTCGTGGTGGACTTGCCTAAAACCATGTGCTCAGTCGATACATCTAAGTCCATGTGAGGCTAACCTCATCCTCTATCTAGGAATGTTGGGTGTCCATCTGGAATAGCCAAGCATCTATGTCATTCAATTGGGCTCCCATCTCAGCCCGCTGGGACTCAATCCTTCCTAGAGTGGTGAAAAGCATGGACCACTGGGTAGGATACTACTGCAGTGCAATTGCAAAGTATGGAGCAAATGTTAGTGCACTCAAAGGAAGAAGAGCTTCATTGTCATCTGAACTGGGAGGAACCCACCAATGCTCCTCTAGGTGATAGGGCCCTCGTAGGATGCATGCTATAACCCTAGTGGGGACATGGATGAAGGTCTCTGTCACCCTGCTAGAGATCTCTAGACACCAAGTGCCTTGTTTGTCATCCTCTTCCCAAAATGTCAAGTTGTTTTTAGAAGTACCTAATGAGCTATAGATAGGCATACTTGTTTAGGTTTAGCATGCACGCCCAACCTAAGGCCATGAATGTCACATCCCCCCAACCGGTACCCTATTACTCGAATACCTGGAGGTGTAATCCACAGCCCCAAAGATCAGGTCTCAACCAATCATCCAACCATTCCACAAAATAGTCCAATCATGAGTAAGAATATATAAATCAATGTATTAATATAATTAAAGAATTAAATCAAAAGTAAGGATCTCAAAAGAATCTCAAAACCAATATCAGAGTGCGGAAGTGATGTCAAATAATCAAAATGCGGAAGTAATAATAAACCTAACGTATACAACTGAAAGAATAAGGAAAGATCAAACTATTCTAAATGCTACATTAGGTATGTATCTTTAACTAAAATGTAGTTCTTAAATTCAAAACTCTTCGTGTCACGAACAAAGTAGATTTGCTCATGAGTTAAGCCAACTCTGGTACATGCAATCGAGACACTAACATTTTTCACCGTGAACGTCATAGTTGCTAAAACCTTGTACAATGTACGGATCGATCGCCGGTGTCTCGTATTCTTGGATCTCGGTAACATTTGTATCTACAACAAAGTTTAAAACAACATTGCCCCTAAAGAGTGAGCTCAAAAGAACTCAGCGAATAGTTCGCAAACAAATAACTAATTACAATTCAAATCAAGACATTATATGATGCAATATGATATGAGACAAAATGCGAGAATGCAACTATACTCTAACAAATGCTAGTCTCTAGTGATGGACACGCATTAAGATGGAACACCAGCCTCCTCTAAGTAGGTATCATCACTCTAATCTCTCACGGGTTGGTTACCGACTTGAGATCCTAGGTAAGGGGTCAAGGCATCCCTCTCAGACTATCACCATGGCTGGGGTTTAGGCCACCGCTCTCTCACTATCATTGGTATGAGTATTGGCACATGTCAAGGTTATACCTAGCCCAGTGCAAGTAAACTATTTAATCACATCATCTTATCTTAGGGTCAGATACTTCTCCTCATGCATCTCACAATCTTGGTTCGGTATCCTTCCCTAATAGAGTCATCGTATCCTATGGCACCAACCAGCTCGGACTACGTTGATTATTAATCCTATTGGTCATCCACATATAATGGATGAGAAGCTCTCATGTCCTCTTGGGTTGGATACTGATCTTAAGTGCCCATAAGTCCAAGTCTATTCTATGCAACCTCCCAATCAATGGCCCCCACAATGTGATTGTGTCCTATTACGGGTTGGCTACTGGTCTTGAGTGTCCACAACCCACATTGCTGCCATGGGTCACTCGACATCAATACCCACGCCGATAGGGTGTGATATAATGGGGTTTCTAACCAAACACAACTAGACTTCCTAGTTATGACATCCAGTGATCATGAAAAGTGCCACGGGGCATCGTAGGATTGTGTCCCATACCACCTTCACTAATGTCCAAGATGGAAACGCCCGAATGATATTTCTTAGTTCACAATCACAACCTACATTTGCATCACAATATGGTTTCAATCACATTCTCAAGTCAAGAACCATTCCAAGTTCAAATAGTCACATTGATCATATATGAATAACATCATCAATCATCTATTATTCTAAAATTTTAGAGTCATTGTAATCATTCCTAAACCCTAAAACAACAATTTGTAAATATACATTCAAGTTCCATAACAAATAAGAATGTAACTATAGTTATATGTAAGTGAACGTCCTCACCTTGCTATAAGTTAGGTCAAAGAATGATTTCACACTTCTCAAAAAGCCCTAATAACATGATGGTTCAAAATTAGAAAGAATCCTAGAAGTATAGAGTTGAAAGGAGAACAAACAACCAACTTGGCAATGGTTGGGTTGCTTGGGTGGGTTTCCTGGGGCGACCAGAGCAATCAACCCAGCCACCAATTTGCCAAAACTTGGCTGGGTTGCCTAAGGTGACTAAGGCAGATGACCAAAGCTTATGTGTACAGACAGAATGTGCTCAAATTGATAGGAAACTTCACGTTTGGGTTCCAAACTACTCCGAAATTAATTAGAAAATTCTGAAATTATGGTAGGACATTATCTATCATAGTTTAAAGACCAATCATAGCAAAGAGAATGAAAACCTAATGAATCCTATGTTAGATTTTCTCCGAAATCTAACCGTAAGATTCACGGATAAGCTATAGTGAATGGATATTGACTCTAGAATAAAGAGAATAGAAGATATAGGTCTAAAATCATAATAGATCACGGTCTACCATAGTTTGGAGATTAAACTAAACAAAAAGGATGAAAACCTAATGAATCCTATATTAGGACTTCTCCGAAATCTTACTGTGAGATTCACCCTAGACTAAAGAGGATAGAAGAGATAGGTCATTACAACAAGTATAGACCTTCTTCTAGGTCTTTATAGTAGGTAGAAACAAGAAAAAGAGAAGAACTAAAATGAAGAAGATGAATACTAACCTTTTAGAAAGAGAAACGACAATCAGAAACCTTGACGGATACTTCCACACCTTCCTTCACATTTTAGAACCAAAAAACATTAAATAAGGTTTCAAAATCATCCAAAATACCCTTTTCTCCCGAATGCTAGTGGGTCACCTAGGGCGACCAAGGCAAGCAACCCACCCCTGATACTTTTTCTCTAGGAGTGGTATTGATGCTCCAAAAGCCCTAGTTCATTCTTGCATCCTTTTCTAAGTTATAGAAGGGTCTTACCTGATTTTTTTGGACCTTTTACTTGTGTCATCACTGTACTCTTGATCCATCTACCAAGTATGTCAATGTTGGAATCAGATCTTCTTCCATATTTTGATAGAACTCCTAACTTTGCATCATCTCCATCTACTTTCATTGGTTCAGAGTTTAATCCAATGATTTCAACTCAGATGGCCCACAGTTGCCTTCATCCCGCACTCCGGGTTTTCAGACCTACAATATGGATTTTCGGGTTACAGTTTTGAGGGATTTCACACACCCCCCCCCCCCGTGTTGAAATAAATTTTTAGAGGGAAAACAAAGCATATTTAGTAAAGATAGGGTGGAAGACCTAGAGTTTAGTGAGCACTGTTATTATAGGCAAACAACATAGGTTGAGTTTTGGAGTCGGGTCCCATACATCTAGTGCCATATTGGATTATATTCATGTTGATTTGTAGGGACCAAGCACCTATCAAGTCTTAATGGAGGTAATCCCTATTTCCTATCCCTAGTTAATGACTACTCTAGGAAAACTTCAGTCTTTTAATTCTTGAATTTTCACATTTGCTAAAACAGAGTAAGGTAATCATTTGTTTGTCCCTCTAATCTTTTGGTTTCTCTTGTTTTAGTTGTGCTTCCTTCTTGCTGAATCATTTTCTAATATATTTCTATATTGTAAAGAGAAGGCTTGCGTCAATTGGGAAGCAACCATCTCGATCACCTATGAACTTCAATTTGTATCTTTGTTGCTAGATTCCTCTATATTTTTCCTTGTTAGCCTCGAAATTCTTAGTTGTATTCTAATATCACTACCTATAGGTCCTATTGATCAGTATATAGCCAATGCAGTTGGGTTAATACTTTCAGGGAAGTACCTGTCTTGTTTGTCATTACAAACCTGAGGGTAAGATGGTCGATTGGCCATTACACATCATATTTCCAATCTATTCATTTTTCCTTTCCCCTCCATCCCTTCACATATTTGCGCAAGTGTTCTCATACTCTATTTATTTGTATATTTTAATAGAATACCTCTCTCACTAGTGTTCATGATAATTTTCTTAATTTATTTGTTTTTTATTAATATTGCTTCCCTTCTATATCAGCCCCTTGAGAGGAGAAAGATGGAGGAGAGAGAAGCTATAGAGGGAGATGGTGCAACTAGGGAATCAGTGTTTCAGCGTTTGCAACCTCTAGAAGGGGTTGGTAATGGATTTCCTTATATGTTTGGAGGGTGGGAAAATGCGGGGGTCGTAGGGAGTGCCATCATGCCTGAAATTGATTCCCTCCCCTCTCCAACGCAGGCAGGCTTGTACTGTCGCATTGTAGTCCCCAACAAGAGTATGAGTTGCAATGTACTCAATTTCACTTCTCTTTGATTGGAAGAGCAAATATTCGTCAGACGACATTGGATGTGTTGTGATAACTAGCTTCTAAATCATGGAAACTGAATCAAGGTGTTATTTTACATTCTTTAGGGAAGGGTTTCGTGATTTTCCAGTTTAGATGTGAAGAGGATATGTTAGAGATTTGGCGAAGAGGAGTATGAAATATTGACAATCAGATGATTCATTTCCAACATTGGCATCTAGATTTTAACGTTCATGCTCCCCAACCTATGACCAAACTGGTTTGGATTTGTTTCCTTGACCTACCTCTCGAATACTGTCATGCTAAGGTTTTACTCTTAATTGCCAAGACAGTTGGTCATATAGTTTCTTTAGATCACCACACTTGGCAAGGTTTGTAGGACATTATGCAAGAATTCTGGTGGAATTAGAATTATATGCTGAGTGTGTCTCTGAAGTTCAAATAAAACGTCTAGAACCTAGTTCAAAGCATGTCTACAACTTTCTTGAAAAGGTAATTTATGAGGATGGTCCCCAGAGGTGCTTTCATTGTAATTGTGAAGGACATTTGGCTCAGATTGTATTGTTATTTTACCTACTGCATAAGAGAAGACTAGTAAACAGAGTTTGGTGAATGAAGCTACAATTCAAATGGAAGCTCTCACTCCTCCTAAAATGAGAAGATGTTGGAGGTTGAGGAAGATAGAAATTTGTCCTCTACTCAAATTGTGGTTCAAGCTGCGTTAGTGGAGGTAGGATTGGTTGATTCATCGTCATCCAATGAAGTTTTAGATAATTCTTCTTCAAATCAAGATTTATCTACAAATGAGGTGGTGGTGTTGTGTAAGGACTCATCCCCAAGTCATTCCTCTAGGTCTCCTACCCATGACAGTGATCCATTCGAAATTCAAAAATTCTTGATGTGGCTAAGAGTTCTAAATCTTTAGGAAGCCTTCCTAAAGAGAGTTCTCTAGTGGACCAGTAGAAGAGATCCAAGCAAGTGGTTCTGCCAATGAAGGACTGTGCCAAGTAGGTAGCCCTTTTGGGGCTGATGTAGCAACTAGTGAGGTTGTTGTGTTAAGTAGCTGGGCCCATCAGAGTTTGGTCAGGTATGAACTAGGTAGTCCACTGCAATTGGAAGTTGTTCTTCCACCTACTTCTTCCCAATAGTAGGTGGCTGAAGGTTCCCATCGACATAAGCTAGGTAGTCCTAAGAAGTCTCAAATAGCGAAAGTGGCAACAAAAAAGGGATCCATGATAGAGGAATTCAAGAAGGTTGATGCAGCCATTGGGAAAATCTCAACTGTAGATAGGAGCCTCTCAGTGGGAGAGGATAGTACAACTCTATAACTCTTCGCAATGAAGCTTTTCTTTTGGAACATTTGCGGCATCGGTAATGAGACTGGTACGAGGGCTTTAAAACTTCTGTTGATGACTCACCATCCAGACATTTCTTGTGTCGCTAAACCAAAAGTAGAGGTTGGTAAGTGCCCAAATCTTTTACTTAATCGATTGGGATATTCTTCTAATTTTTTCTACAATTCCAGGGTTAAAAAAAAAGTTCCAAATATTTGAGTCTTTTGGAAATGAGAGTTTCAACAACCGAGTGTTCTTTTTTCTTCTGACCAACAACTCTCATTTCAATTCATGTGGTGAGGTTTACAATTTGGGCTATCTGTGGTTCATGCTTGTTGTGATAGATCAAATCGTAGTCATTTATGGGGGAACTTGCTGCCCTCCCTCTTTCTAGCTTACCTTTTATAGTTATGGGGGACTTTAATGTGGTGTTGCAGGTCTCAGAAAGGAAGGGAACAGGTAGATTCCATCTTGGGGAAGAAAGTTTACATGGTCGAATTGGCATAAACATGGGAATGCTCATTTGGTCCTATATATAAACCTTTGTAATGTTGATTGGTTAGAGTAGCTTGGCGACTCTAAGTAGCTCACTCTTAGGGTCCAGGCATCTGATCATTGTCCTATTTAATCTTTGTTGATCGTAGTGAGAGACCTAAGAACTCTCCTTTTAAGTTTAATAATTTTTGGATGACTAACGAATCTTTTTTGGAGGTGGTTCTATTGGCTTGGGAGGAGCCTGTTGTTGGTGAAACCATTTTTGTATTAGCACATAGACTAAAGACTATAAAGCTACGTCTTAAAGCTTGGGCAAAAATTACTTTTCCTAACCTCTTTCTTGAGGTGCATCAAGTGGAGAAGGACCTAGAAAACTTACAACAACATATTGATCAATATGGTAAGAACGATGAATGTTTTGATCAAGAGGCAATCTTAAAAACCAAACTTCTATAGGCAGTGTAACAGCTAGATTCTCTTCTTTGATAGAAAGCAAAGGTTCGATGGTCGAGGGAGGGAAATAGGGATTCTAAATTCTTCCATCTCTCTACCAAATTTCGAAGGATTGAAAACATGATTAAGTCTGCGCGAAAAGTGAATGGCTCTTGGACAGTAGGGTTGGTTGAACTTCAAGATCATGTTGTGAGTTTCTTTAAAAACTATCATAAAGTTGGCACACATTCGGTCCACCCATAGCCATTGATTATGATTCCAAAAGTGTTGACCGAGGAGGACTGTGTATCTCTTGAAGGACTGCCCTTTGATGAGAGATGAAAGGAGTGGTATGGAATCTTGATATTGATAGTTCTCCAAGTTCGAATGGTTTCCTGGGAAGTTTTTTTCGCAAATGTTGGGATTTTTTTTTTTTTTTTTTTTTTTGGTGAAACAAGTTTCATTCCAAAGGACAAGAAGAAAACAAGGAGTTAGACTTACACAAATCCAACAACCAAGAGGTGGAAAGTGGCCAGTTAGTCCTTCCTGCCAAGGTAATTGCCTTCCCAGCTAGAGAATAAGCAACAGAGTTACATCTCCTAGGGATAAAAGAGAAATTACAAGACAAAAAATACGAGGAAAGGTGATTAACATCATCCACAATATTCCTCAAACCAAAAGGGGATGAGACTTCAGACTTTAGAATCTTGATCAACTCTTGGCAATCACTTTCTACTAATATGTTATCTATCCCCTCCGCAGCTGCAATTAGAAGGCCTTCTCGAATACCAAGAGCCTCTCCAACCATTGGTGAGGTGAAAGAAGAAGGAATTGAGACAGCAGCAACTAAAACTCCTGAGTGATCCCTCAAAATGATGCCCAAGCCTCCCCTGTTGTCCTTCAAAGCTGCATCTGAATTCACTTTAACAACCCCTCTAGGAGGAGGTTCCCATGAAAGTTGTGGAGCATTTAAAACGGCAGCAGTGGGAATCGATCTGTCCAAAACATGAACAACAGTATTTTGTTCCAATGACTCTCTCAAGGCCTGAGTTAAAATATCAGTTGGGGAAATAATACTTCCTTCAAAGATGAGTTTATTTCTGGCTTGCCAAAGACCCCAACAGATGAAGGCTGCAAGGCTTGATATTGATTGTGATGCTTGTTTATCTTCCCCAACTTTGTGCCATGCTTGGATGAAACCTGACAGAGAGATATTGGAGTGAGGGGCAGCAAAACCAAGAGGTGAGGAGAACCAAACTGCTCTAGCTATGGGGCAATCTAACAAGATATGTTCAACACTTTCATCCCCTAATCCACACCTAGGACAACATGCATCCCTAATGATACTTCTATACTTCAATGCAACAACAGTAGCAAGACCGTCTGAGAGAGCCCTCCATAAAAAAGTTTGAACCTTTGGTGGAGCTTTACAATGCCAAATAATCTTCCAAACTTCCTTGGGAACCTGCAGTTGCTAAAATCTTGCACCTCTAATTAGTGAATTTTCTTTGTCTATTGCATCACATAAGAGGTGATAAGCTGATTTAACTGAGAACAATCCATTTTTTGTGGGCCCCCAAACCAATTGATCCTCTCCTGAAAATAGAGCCAGCTGTATATTAAGGATGGCAGAAACATCATCAACATGAAAGCAGCTATGAACAAGATCTTCTTTCCACACCCGATTTGTATGGTCAATCAAATCAGCAACCCACACTACTTGATCAGTTCTTAATTCAGGGTGGAGGAGCTTAAAGTATGGATTTTCTGGGATCCAATTATCCTCCCATATTCTAATATTGTCCCCTTTTCCAATTCTCCACACTAAGCCAACTTGAAGGACCTTTCTCCCCTCAAGAATTCCTCTCCAAGCCCAAGAAGGATTTGAGGATAATCTAGCTGCAAGGAAGTCACTATGAGGATAATAAATCTGTTTGTAGAACATGGCCCGGTGAGATTGTGGATTGGACCAAATTCTCCAGGCTAACTTACCCAGGAAAGCTTTATTTTGAAGTTCAGGGTCTCTAAACCCCAGAACCCCCCCCCCCTTTTCCTTTGATCTGCTCATTCTCCTCCAAGAAACCCAACAGATCTTATGATCCAGTTCATTGTTACCCCAATAAAATTGAGTGATGGAACTCTTAAGCTTTTTGTGATATGAGGATGAGATTTTGAAATGGGAAGCTGCATAGTTAAAACTATTTAATGCCACTGATTTTATCAATACTTCTTTACCTGCATGAGACAACAGCTTACTTTTCCAACCTTGAATTCGAGATTGAGTCTTCTCCTCCACCTCTTTAAAAAGAGTCTTTTTAGACAAACCAAATTCCACAGGTAGACCCAAATACTTTTTAGGACCCTCTCCATAAGGGATTTTTAGAATCTTAGAAAACCATCTCTTGATTTTATTTGGGGTGTTTGGGCTGAAAGTTAAGGAGGACTTCTGATAATTTATACTTTGCCCACTAGATTGTGGATTGGGGCTGCAGTGCGATCCTTCTTTAGAAAAGGAAAACTACATAAACGGGTAAATAATAGCTTCATCACATTAGTTACCAAGGTGGAAAATGTAATTACTCTGGATAAATTCAAGCCCCTTTGTATGGGTAACTTCTTCTGCAAAATGCTTTCCAAAGTAATGGCTTCTCAGTTGAGTCCACTTCTGCAAAAGCTTACTTCTAAGGAGCAAGGTGCATTCCGGAGAGGTAAGTTGATTTCTGAAAACAATGTTGTTCTTCAGAAGCTATTAGAGGGGGTGGGATGGGCATTAAAATTGATATTATGAAGGCATATGATACTCTCTCTCTCTTAGGATTTTTTGTTTTCAATTCTGAAGTGTTTTGGATTTTCAAATTGATGGGTTGAGTGGATTCATGAGATGCTTCAGTCTACCAGAATCTTTGTTTTATTGAATGGGGGACTAGTTAGTTTCTTTGGAATTCAGAAAGGGTTATGTCAAGGGGACCCAATATCCCCTCTTCTCTTTCTACTTGTAGAAGACGTATTATGCTGGGGCTTGAGCTCTTTGATAGTTGATGGAAGAATGAAAGCTCTGCCACGTCTTTGGGGGGTGGTTCCTTCTGTTCTCATGTATGATAACATGTTTTTATATATTTTTTTCATATGCCTCCTTATGTAATGTGAAAGCCTTAAAGTTAGTCTTGTCTAAGTATCAAGAATTCTCAAGACAACACATTAGTTTGGAGAAGAGCAAGCTTTTCCTCGGGCATGTGCCTCCTTGTAGGAAACAAATCATTGTGGACATCCTAAATATTCCGATAGCTCATTTTTCCACTTGGTATCTTGGGGTGGATATTTTTAGGGAGAGTTACTCGTGCTAGACTACTGCCAGTGTTAGACAGATTAAAAATTGTCTCCAAGGGTGTTGTGGGAAGTTACTTTCTATGGCCAATAGGGTGGAGCTGGTTAGCTCAATTATTTCTACTATGCCGATTCATAATTTTCAGTGTATTGGTGGCCTGGCTCTATAATCAAGTAAGTAGAGGCTTGGATGCCTAACTTCATTTGGACAAGTAGTATAGAGGCCGTGAAAGAGTTACAATGCCTTGGGCGTTTGTGTGTGCCCCTAAAAGTGAGGGAGGTTTGGGTATTCGTAGATTCGGAGAAGTCAATTTTGCATCCTTATGCAAATTGGCATGGATAACTAAACACAAACACTCTGGATTGGCTCACTTTTTTAGAGAAAAATTGGTTGTCCAAAGTGTAATTTGAAGATTTTTGGGCAGCAGTCATCTTTGATGTTGGGTTTGAGGAAAGTTTGGAGCTTTTGTGAGGGCTAATGAACAATGGTCAATTGCATATGGCCAACATATAAATTTCTAGTTGAACCGGTGGTTCAGGAACTTTACCATAGCTAACTGTATTTGTATTCCTCCTGAATTAGAAGGACAATTGCAATTAAAAGTTTCAGATTGTCTGATGCAAGGTGAGTGGTGTTTAGCAGAGGTGGGCAGCTCTAAATTCCAAGAAGTGATCTCTCTTATTCAGCTATTCCCTACTCCTAGTGTTGGTTTTGCAGATGTATGTCATTGACAAGGATCGGTGGAAGGTGATTTTAGTCTTAGATTTGCTTGGGAACTCTACTATCGGAAAGGGGAGCAAGTGGAGTGGGCAAAATGTCTTCGGAATACTTCTTTGCAGCCTAGACATCAAGTTGTTTGTTGGAGGATCTAAATGGTGGGCTACCAATTGATGCTATGCTGGCACATAAAGGAATTATGTTGGGCTCATGTTGCAATCTATGTGGTCAAGCTTCAGAGAATGTAGAGCATCTCTTTGTTCACTGCCCTTTCTCACGTGGATGTGGAGAAGCATTAGTGGCAAAGTTTGGGTTCAGCTTGACAGTTAAAGCATCGATTGTTGAGCCTTTCAAAGAGTGGAAACAACAAGCTTCACATTCTCCTTTATGATGCTTGGTTAAATGGATGTTGTTTGCTTTTATATTTCCTCTAGATGGTGTGCAATCAAATTAGATTTGAGATTTTAAACTTCAGGATAGATGAGGTAGTGCATCTAATTTTTTCAAACTTGGTTGCATATCGGTTTTAACATGGATGGAAGAAGAGTAACTCCTACCATTTTTTCTAGTGCTAGGAGATTGGGACTTAAATTTTCTGTTATTGGTGCATCACTTCCTTAGGAAGTTTTTTGGTGTCCTCCTATTTCAGGGTGGGTAAAGCTCAATATTGATGGATCTTCCTTGGGAAATTCGGGTCAGGCTGGGGGTGGAGGGGTGTTTCGAAATGAAGCTGTTGTAGTTCTCTTCAATTTCAGAGTATTCTTAGATATTAAAAAAACTGTGAGGCAAAATTGGAGTCTCTCATTCACGGCTTGAGATGGGCAAGGCACTTACAAGTTACTATGCTTTGGATGGAAAGTGATTCAAGGGTAGTGGCAGTTCTTATTCAGCAAAAGAAAATACCTTGGTTTATTCTTCAACATTGGAGAGACTTGCAAGCAAATTTGATGGCCATAGAATGGGAGGTGCCACATTGTAATCTAGAAACTAATATGGTGGCAAATTTCTTAGCGAACTCGGTGGCAAGGATGGGAACTTCTGCTAGTAAAACTCTGTGGTCAACTACAATCCTCAAAGAACTAGATTTGGATGCCTCTAGATGTCCTAGATATTGATTATGATGTTTTAGGTGTTATCATGTGTGAGTAGGAACCTGTGGAAAGGGTGTATTGGGGGCAACTGTTGTTGCGGGTTTGTGAGTTTGGTTCCTTTTGAGGTATTAATTGTTGTACAATACGTGATGATTTTTTTTTCTTTTCGCTTAATAAAATGACCCTTTTAGTGGAAAAAAAATTGTTTCCCTTCTCAATGTTTCTATGATTAGTTTTATGTTCTCACAGAAATAATGACTAGTGATAACAACTGCTAAAATCCTAAGATAAAGCTTGACAATAATATTTTGGTCTATTGATCAAATAACTCCAAGCTTATCATTAGATAGTTTGTAGGGGTAGCAGTTTTTAACTTCAACATATAAAATAAGTTACTCTAAGATTTGGGGCAAAATTTTATCCTGTTAAGAAGTGTATTTACATACAAAAGATGAATCTGGTGTCAAAGGCTTCCACACAAGTAGAAACCTGGGGAAGGGGAGATAGTTTCCTTACACAATATTTGTTGAAAAACTGTTTCAATGCCTTGACCATGGGTCTATTAAAAATATATCCAAGGGGACTTTCTATGTAGATTTTATCCCAGATACCACTTAATGTTTCTTTTCTTTATGCAAAAACTTACAGAAATTTTGAATTCTTGTTTCTTTCTTTAAAGTGTTATGGGGTCTTATTGTCATAATTGTACTCACCCTAAAGATATTAATCACCCTCTAAGAACTTCTCCACTCATCCATTGTCTTGATGTTTTTCATTTCCGATGAAGGGAAGGACACATTGGCTATTAGTCATCAATTAAGGCCCAAAAGCAGACCAAATTGCCGCTTGTTCAGATGGGAAGACTGAAGAACTAGGAACTCATATAAAGTTCTTGGCTCAAAGAGTCGCAATGCATCACAAGTTGTTGATTTAGATGCTCGAGTTCAAATAATTTTGGTTGGGAATGAATGATGTAAAAGTTCATCTTCTCCAGTAGATTATTGAACATGGAAATAAGATTTAAAGGTTGGCTTCTTCCACATTCGTTGGATATACTATTCCTTTTGTTAGATATGAAAGCATAAGCCTTAGTGAAGGTTGCTTTATGGAACTCTCGCTGCAATTATATGAAAGATCATCTACAAGGTTTCATGTTGTTTTAATAAAACTTAGTGGCAAGAACACTCCAACTTGCAAATTTACCAGTGCTTTTGGGGGACAATTTTCAAAAAGCTACATTTTGAATCAGCTACTTCTAGGTTTGTTTAATTTGGGTTCTGCTGGATTGATTATTTCCCCTCCCAGTCAAATATATTGGTATCATATTTTTCTTATATTAAAGATGTCTCAAGTTTGAACCTCCATTCTTCTACACCTTTACCCATTTCCTATCTCCTTCTCATCCCTGTGGTTACGTCGATGATGATGATAAAAAAAGAAAATTTTTTAAGTAAATAAACAGGTTGCCCATAGTGCCAAGAGAGACAATAGATGCCAAAATTGACTAGGTGGGGCATGCACCAGTTTCAGGAACCCTCAATAAAAATATGCCGAAGTCTGTCTACAATTTACAAAATTGTTGTGCCCACACCAGTTTTAGTAACCTCTTGTGTGCGCGTGTACTTACTAATCAACTTATCAAAAATAAGACTTCCATGCCCAATACACCCACTGTCAGTACCTAAACATCTAACCAAGCCAAGCAACCTCCTAGACAAAACCCATTTGCTAAAAAGAACTCCTAAATAAAGAAACATCTCTCCGTGAATGCACAAGCAAGGCTGCAGTGGATGTCCTTTTGTGGCATGTGAGAAATATGGTGTAGCTGAATACATTCAATACATACAGGCATTTTAATCATCTTCACTATCTTTGCTTGATTGATCGTTATCAAATAAGTCCTCTGGTGGATCATACACAACCATATCTGGGAACAATTCCAGGAAGTCATCTTTTACTTTATCTCTCAGATCAGGGTATGGTAGAAGTCCTTTTAGTATCACCCGATAAGGAAGTGAGATGGGAGGGTCAGGCGATCGCCTCATATCATCATATAACTCCATTGCTTCAGAAGGCAATCCATTATCCAAGAAAGCTCTAATTATGTCACCATAAGTGTGATGATCAAATAGAACTTCCTCCCGCCTCAAATCCTGCCAAACTCTCTTTGCCTCATCCACCTTTTTATTCCTTGCAAGCATCATAAGCATATCCCTATAAAAGAACATGTCAGGACGATACCATATTTCTTTCCGCACCACTTCGTATACCTGTAGGAGGTCGAAGACAACGGGATGGTCACTTCGTGTACATACACAAAAAATATATTAAAACATGTTCAAACTTCTTTAGTGTCATGCCTGCTTTGCTAAAGCATCCTCCCCATATGTTCTTCCTTACTGAGATTTTAATGTGATTAAAAATGAAGCAGAAGGTTTGAAGAGTTTGGATTTTGGATGTCCTATTTTGCGATACATGACGTTGGTGAAAACCAACTCATGATGTCAATGGAGACTACCTTTTAAGGAATTTTCTGAGGGAGGATAGAGTTGGAAACGACCAATTATAATTCAATTCTTCATCCTTTTAACAAAATTATCATAAGGGATGGAAGTGGCATACCTTCATAGCAAGAAAAACCCGGTCTTGGCGCTGCAGCTCAGCAAGGACGGCAAAGAGATCGGTTTTGAGGAGGCGAGAGACATTTGACTGCATATATTGGTTGAGCCGGATACTGTTAGATTGCAATCGCTTCAGCTCCTTCACGACATTCAAACCCTCCTTCCCCATTTCCTTCTTTCGTCTCCATATTGACAAACTAGGGCTCGAAGCTGAACCAGAGAAGTGACGAATGAAACCTTCACCGCAGTGTTCCTGTGTTTGATTTACATATTTGGATTGCCACCACTGTTGCTGGGGAAAAACCAGAGGGCAACCTGCAACTCCACTCGCTTTTTGCTTCAGTGAAGTTGTAGCTAAGCGAAACATGAGTGATAAATCCTCTCAGACCCTCAGCCATAACCTCATTGTGTTCAACTGCCAGGAGACAATACCTTAAAGGAATGGAGCCCTTCACTGTTGAATACCTGAATTCAGAAGGTATGCTGTTTTTAGTTTTGAATCTTTTGGTTAGCATAGAGTAATCTAGATAGGAAAGTTCCAGCCGTATCAATTACAAAAAGAATAAGGATCAATTTTGCTCAGGCAGAGTGACTCTCTAGTTGTGAACTTTTGATTTCTGACTGCTTATTTATGTCCATTTGAGGCCATAGTTTGAGAACCTAGGTTTCAAGATGAATGGGAAAGAGTAGAATTTGGACTTAATCGGTTATTCTAGTCTGAAAAATAAGAAGTCAAAACATAGTCAAACGTTAATTCAATGAATCAATAGTAAAAGTTGCATTAAAAAAACTTATATTAATATTTGATATAGCTATTTTCAATGTATAGTCAATTATCAAAGACAATAAGCCAGAAGTAATATAATAGTCCCTCTCAATTTAACATTGATAAGGCTCAACCCTATCTTTGCTAGTTAGCTAAGATGCTCCCATCCATCTTGTAGTTGAGCACAATGATCCTACACTGAGAAATTTTTGTATTTCTTCATGTACCTTGATGTATAAATATAGAATAAAAGGCCAATCACTAGACACATCCTTTGGTTTATCTGAAAGTTTCCTTTGGGAAATTACCTTTTTTTTTCCTGGCCTAACTGTGGGAAAGTACTTAAAAACAATGTGACACAACAACAGAAAATGTTCACTAAGCCAAATGCAGAGGATACACTAGATCATCGATCTCTATCCCTTTCCTTTGCACATGAAATGACCTCTCCGCATACTATGTATGGAACTGTTTCATCACAATCCATTGCTATGCTCTATAAGGGCATCAGTTAAGCTTTTTAATGAACCCACATGTCACTTATAATGTCTAGATGACCAGCATTATTTGTTGTTCATTTTGCTATCTTGTCATATTATTATTTGAGACCAGAACTACTATGTACTAATGTTGTAAGGGTTTAAAGAAATGCATGGTCTACTATTTGGTGGCAACTACTTTGAGGACTGTGTGGGGTCCACCTCAGTGGTGATATTATCATAGGGCAGTAGGCTTCATTCTTTATTTTTTGCAAAAATGTTAGCTAGAATATATTATTTCTATTTTCCCTTTTTGCCCAAATAGCTAGTGTAGATATTCCGGGGTAGAGTTGATCCAGATCTAGAAACCTATACCAGTAAGTCCAAGAAGAGGGTGCCCAACTAGTACTCTTAATACCATACCAGTGTTCCGTACTTGATTTTTTAGTCCTAAATTAGTTTAATTGAACCACTGGTTCACTTTGTTCAGTTTCTAATCCAATTTAGGTCTCAATAAAAAGTGACTTTTATTATGTAATAAGGACCAAGTCAAACCTGTGCACATTCCCAAGGCAGGTAGTGTTATGTTTTGTTTAAACTCTCTTTCACATTGAAATAAGTATTTGCAAACCAGGTCCAAGGCCTCCCAACAAAAAACCCCCACTGTGGACATGCTAATACACTACAGAATTGCGGACACAAATTCTAGCCCATATCCATGTCATAACAATGTTATATGGCCTGAAAGTCTTGCTAGAAACCTCACAAGAGCCTGATGAACTGCTCCTTCACCTTCGATGACTTCCCCCAGAATCTCATCCCCTCCCTATGTTCTGCCACCTCACCTACCTCATCCACCACCACCTTCGCCAACATCAGAACCTGGAATTCCTTATTCGCAGATCCTGAATCCTCCTCGGTTTCAGACACTAGCTTCACCTTCATATGCCCTACCACCAATGACCCTGCAACTCTTGCCTTGTGTCCCACCTCTGCTCTTCAGCCCAGCATTCTCCTCTGGCAGACTGCATTAGTGGGACAATTCCTTGGTCTGCTCAACAGCAGTATCTTCCTTTTCAATTTCTCCTCTGAAGAAGCTAAGCTCAAGGCCTTGGATGGCTCTCCTTGGTTCATTGACAACTTCCCCATTTTTCTCCAACAATAGGAAAGTCTCCGCCCATCCACTAGGTCGTCAACTACACTAAATTCCCTTGTGGGTGTCTCTGCCAGGGCTCCCCTTCAGACTCTGGAACAATGATCGCTTGAGTAGAATCGGCTCAATGCTTGGCAAAGCCCTCCTCTCAGATATTAGAACCTTGAAGATGCAAAGGTTCTCCAATGCCATTCTTTGCATAGAAGCATCTGCCTCCAAGCCAATCCCCTTTGCTATTATCGTTGGAGATGATACAGGCCTCAGATTCAATCAACCGGTTACGCTCGACTGGGTTCCTCCGCGATGCACTCACTGCCAAGTCCTTGGACATTCTTTATCTTCCTGCTCTTCTCTTGCTGGTTCAACTCAACTTCCTCTGATGTCTGAAGTGTGCACTGATGCCATCTCCTCCTCGCTTCCAGTCATTACCGACTTGACAGAGCAGAAGCCCCTCCTCCCAAGCTGCTGGACTCCCTCCTCCCTTTGATGACTCTGATTCAGGGTTGTAGGTACCCTGCTCCCCCCCCCCTCCATTGCTGCGTTGTCACCATAGTAGTCACGGCGACAAGGTGATGCGAGGCAGTTTAGGCCAGCTGAGGCAGTGAGGTGATGACGTGCCCTCCAAGGCGCTTTTTCAGGTGGTCAAGGCATTTTAAGTGAAATTTTCAATTCATTGTAACTCTATCATATCTTATATAATAATAGAACTAACATTAGCCTACCTTAAGTCATGCATCATACTACAAACCACATGTAATAATTAGCTAGGTCCTAAATAAATTACAAGTATCATACTATTATTAACAACTGAATTCAAGAATCAAGATACCATGAAATGGGACTAAACACATAGATGCATAAGCAAAACAAGTAATAGAAGAGACTTTAGTATTAAAGTATCTGCTGGAAAAGATGGATTAAAGGGAGTGGAAGCTTTAAATGACAGAGACGCACCGCAAACTGGTTAATAGAGACAAAACTCATGACACACTTGGTCTACAAATTATGACAAAAATACTGCAATCACGAAACACAAATGGGTCTGAGACCCTGACTAAAGGCAATTGATGCCAATAGCCCAATACAGATTCAAGAAGTAAAACATACCAAGCAAAACACCACACTATAACAGTAACAGAGTATAAAAAATAAAGAAAAAAGGACTGCCGGAGACATACCGTCACATGAAAAGACTGTCAACAAGACCAAAAAGATTGCCGACTACCGCAGCAAGGTTTGCAGCAGATTTTGAAATTAAAATAAAATAAATAAAAAAAGTAGAAGAGAGAAGTCGCCGAGTGAATAGAGGTAAAAATACTTGTTGGTCGCTGCAAGTTGCCGGAGTCAGTAGAACCGACCGCTGCAAGTCGCCAGAGTACTTGACTCCTTGGTTGTCGTCGCACGAGAGAGGAAGAAAAACTATACTGGTTAGGGCTCGAAGGGTTTGGACTTTGGAGTTTCAGACTTTAGACTCGATATTGTGGTGGTGTTGTTTTTTATTTTTAAAATTTTTTTTAATTATTTTTATTATTTTTTCATCTAATATTTTGATCCCATGTGATGCATATGTATATTTCCAGCTAGTATGGTAGAATGCACTTTTTATGCTTTTGTGCCGAGTTGGGTAAATTTGGCACAAAATCTGTACTGAAATCTTGTATGGTCGAATACATAATGGGTACGTTTATTTGGCAAAATTGGCACAAAATCTTATATGGTATGTACAAAGTCAAAGTATTAATTTTCATCTGGACCCCCTGAGATTTGGTCAAAGTCACTTTTAATCCAGTTTAAGTATTCTTTCGCATATAGCTCCCCTGTGGTTTCAAGAAATGATTAAATAAGGACAAGTTTAACAAAAAGTGCTAGTTTAATAATCTTTGTGATGAAAATACCCTTCTTTTATTTTTTTCCTTTTTAATTAAATTTCTTTCTTTTATTTAATCTACCAAAAAAAAAAAACAAAACCTCCGTCCACAACTGAGGGTAGCGATGGAACATTATCGAAATCGATATCGATATTAGGGTTCTGAAGAACATACCTGCGCTTCAATTGTTAGAATGACAAATGGGAAAGACCAACATAATACACAAGGGACTAAATACTAATTTGATACAAGACTGCCCATACTTCCATATGTAAGTGATGAATCGACTGCTGATTCCTGCCTTCTCAAACTCGCTTCTGACAAGTCCCAAATCGAAAACTGACCGAGACACCATTTATTTTTATGTATCTGCAGATTAAACAAGGCCGGTGAAAAGGAAATCGTAACAAATTGTCGTTCCTACTAAAAGAAGGAAAAGAAAAGCTCAATTAGGCTGAAAGACCATATAACAAAAGCTTCCACAAGAGTTCAACTGGCTATTGATTTACAACCGTCCACCCAGCTTTGAAGAGATGAAGGTCCATCCAGATCCGAAGAAACCGTACATCTCGTTCGGATACGACATCAATTCACACATCGAAGCTAACGGGATGATGGGAATGGGAAGTCTGAAGAAGCTTCGTCGATTACCTCACATATTCAGCAGGTTCTTGGAGTTGTCGTTCCGTCCCAACATCGACGTCTTTATCGAAGAAGAATTCAATTGTTTCCGCTTCATCGTCATGACTGAAGGTATGGGTGAAGCTGTTGAAATCCATCCTAGAGTTACAAAGCTTGTGATTAGAAGGAGTAATCCTCATGAATTGTTCCTGAAAAAGTTCCTTACCCTTCGTTTTGAGATGTTGCAGAGGGTGGGGTTTATTATTTTTTTTTAATTATTTTTTTGTTTTGGTAGATTAAATAAAAGAAAGAAATTTATTAAAAAGAAAAAAATAAAACAAGGGTATTTTCATCACAAAAATTATTAAACTAATAGTTTCTGTTAAGCTTGTCCTTATATAGTCATTTTTTGAAACCACAGAGAAGCCATATGCAAAAGAAAACTTAAAGTGGACTAAAAGTGACTTGGACCAAACTTCAGGGGGTCCAAATGAAAATTACCCATAAAATAATTAAAAAAGGTATACAGATCAGTTGATACACAGTGGTCACATAAAATCAAGTGAAATTATAATGTTTTCAAGTGATTAGTGGGAGTCCCGCTCTTGCTGCTAATTCATTTGCAATTGCATTCCTTTGCTCTTCCATTTGCCTTGCTTCATTTTAGGTGTTTTCAAGGGGAACATAAGGATCCGATATTAGTTCTTCAGGTATCTAATGCGGGTCTCCATACTCTTGAAACCTTTTGCCAGCAACTTGCTCGTCGTGGATGTAGTTATGAATAGCACAAGCAATGACAATTCTGGCTTGAGTATGTAATGTAAACTCGTAACGTATTTTACACAAAATTGTAATGTAAACCCGTAACGCATTTTACACAAAATTGGGAACCTTCTCTTTAAGCACTCAAAACACCTTTCTATAACATTCCTTACAGAAGAATGTCTGTGGTTGAAAAGTTCAACTACAGTCCTTGGCCCTTGACCTCTCCCCCTAAAATCTTGCAAATGATACCAATAAAAATCTATGCCATTTTGTGTTTTCGAATTCGAGTTCCAAGAACAGTTTGGTATTTTGTGAAGAACTTGGAGTTTGATTCATAGGAATAAGAAGTCATAGGAAAGGTACAGATAAGAATGTTTATTTCAGTTCATGAACAAAGAGGAAAGAAATTAGAGATAAGAAGATAAAATGCACACAGCATTGCCATGCAATTTTCCATAGCGACTGATGTGTCACTCTATGTGATCCACTGATTGAACAGCTTACATAGAAATATTCAATTATATTAATACAGTGATTGGTACACTACCTAGTTCAGGGGGGTTTCCATGGTCAATCTTCATTCATGGTTTTGGAAGAAGGTCAAGTTGATGTTAACTTGACAATTCTAATCTAAGGCCAACACAAAAACTTTATTTTTTCAAATGTAACAAAACATCTATAATCTATCATACAAATAGATGATATGTCCGTTTCAACTGAAAGAACCATAAGATTCATGTGAGTCATCTCATCACCAATAAAGATTGATAAATAGTTAGGGCAAGGTAAACAAAGAACAGTTAAAGCATATGATTTAGCCTATAGGGTTTAGAGTTTGGACAAGTGAGGTTTGGGTGTCCCACAGAGCAACTTTTTTCAATTTCTGGTTATATTACAATAAATTGTATGACCTTGGATGCTAGAGAGAGAGAGGGGTCTAATTAATGTATGACTTTGCCTGCTATCATGCCATTCTTTTTTCCATTTTTCTTTTTGAAACTTTAAGAGGAGAAAGTTTTGAGAAGCACCAAGGTTTAAAGGAGTAAAATGTTAAACGACCATAATCAATGCAGATGATGATCGAGATGGAAAAGTTGCACCACAAATTCAGAATAAGTATATTGAAGAAAACAAGTGACACTAGGCAAACCATCAAGAACATCTCACCGATTTAATAAAAATCCAGAAAGATGCAGCAGCATTAGTGTGGGTAATACATCAAAAGTAATTCAATTCAATTAATTGATGGGGGAAAAATTCCTTACTTGAATTCGCTTTCCCTTACTTGAAGTATTTGCAGCGGAAGTCTAGATCCACGTTCTCGTTCCACCACCAAAGATTTACCGGCGAGATTCCACAATCACAGGGAAAGGGAATAATATCCACAACCCAAATGTCGTGGATTAATGGAATGAAGATCAAATACTAGGAAAGAAGAATTTCTAAGCCTGCGATTCTAAGAGAGAGGGAGAGAGAGATGGAGCCGCCGTTTCTCTGAGATTCGCTGGTGCGAATGAATCACTTAGTTACTTACTCACTAATGCGGTGGTTACCAAAATATATAACCCTATTTTGTAACCGCCCTAATAGTGAGTTTCCAATATTGCCCTTGGGCATTTAATTTATTAATCAAATTAATAAATTCCAATAGCTCCCACTTGCACAAGGGCAAGTGTTAATCTTTCAATGTGTCCCAGACACACTTGTATATCCTAGATATACACATTCAATCTCTCTGCTATGTATCCCAGATACATAGACCTCTTGTGTCCCAGACACACATGCATATCCCAGATATACATATATATTGATCTCTTCACTATGTATCCCAGATACATAGACCACCCGTGTCCCAGACACTAATATCCACAAGTCATACTGGCAAAATGGGTTGTGCGACCGGTGATATACCTGCACGCATGAGCCCCAAACTAGAAACCTTCCCAGAAGGCCAGAATGGCACATCACTCATAGAAACAAATCAAATAAGCATTAGTATAACACAGTGTCCTAGGTTTATTCAAACCCATCAGACTAAAGGTATCTCGATCCCTCTGAGAGATCACCTTCTTGTCCTTAAAATGTTCACTACTGTAACACATACAGTTGGCGCCAGCAAACACTTTTTAGGGTGCAGTTGAATCAAACCTTTCCTTTCGCCCTGCACCATCACTACACTTAGGATTGACTCCTTTCCCGGTAGTACCCCTTTAGGTCGAATCAATCATGACCATAGGTAACACCCCAAAGTAGCCACATCAACCCTTCGTTTCATGATGTCGTCGAAAGTCACTAAGAACACTAATGGACCTTAAGGTCCAGGACTCACACAATGAGAGGAGCAGGGATCCATCCTCTTATTTCCAAATGATCGCTAAGCACACATAGTATGATATATGTGCTATGGTGGAGCATTCTATATACAATAGAACGTATGTCCATCTCAACACCATACAGGTCTTAGTCTAGTCGCAACCTCTTGCGCCTAACCCGAGTTTCTTTATTGTCGCCATCCTAGCGCCACATAAAGTACTCACACTTGGCTCCTATAGGCAACATGAATAGTGGGAACATTCATGTCGATTCTCTTTACAATAGAGAAACTCATCTTGATTCCAAATCAAGGCGACATCATGATTATGAATTGACCTACACAAAGTCATTCACAATCCGTCTCATCTCTGCTCGCCTCCAAGGCGCCAGAGGCGAATGCTCGTGTGAGTGAGCCATTCTCTTGCCTATTGACATATCTTGTTTTATGCTAGCAAAACACAATCACACAGAAAGTGAATAAAAAAATGCTGGAATGAACTCATATTATTCATTAATAAGAAAGTCTCAGTACAAAAATAAGTCACAATCTACGCAAGCCCAAGGATTTTACATGAGAAATAAAAACATCCTTGGCTATAGATTTGGTAAGAGGGTCAACTACCATCTGACTAGTAGATATGTGCTTAAGTACAACTTTCTTCCTTGATGTAATGTCTCTAACAAAGTGATATCTCAACTGTATATGTTTGGTCTTCCCATGATACTTGGGGTCCTTGACATAGCTAAGAGCTGCCGTACTATCACAATAGACAAGGGCAACCTCTTTGGATGTCATCACAATCCCAGTATGTCGAAGGAATCTCCTCAACCAAACAGCCTCTTGAACCGCAGCTGAGCATGCCACATACTCTGCTTCCATGGTCGAGAGGGATATACAAGCCTAATTCTTGCTACACCATGAAATGGCCCCGCCATTCAGCAAGAAAGCATATCCAGAGGTTGATTTGCGCTCATCGATGTCTCCAGCCCAGTCGGCATCACTATAGCCAGCTAACTGCAAATCCATCCTTGGTAACACAACATGTAGTTACTCGTTCCTCTGAGATATCTCAATATCCTCTTGACTGCTTTCCAGTGCTCTATGCCTGGGTTTGATTGGTACCGACTAACCAAACCCACTGCATAACAAATATCCGGCCTAGTACACATCATAGCGTACATAAGGCTACCCACTGCACTAGAATATGGAACTCTTTCCATCTTGGTTTTCTCCTCTGGAGTCTTAGGACCCATATCAAGGCTCAAATGCAAACCCTTCTCCACTGGAGTATCAATTGGTTTGCAGTTGTGCATCTGGTATCTCGTCAAGACATTGTCAATATAGGTCTCTTGAGATAAACCCAAGAATCTCTTTTGCCTATTTCTGACAATCTTGACACCAAGTACATAGCTTGCTTCACCCATGTCCTTCATATCAAATACAGAGGACAACCATTTCTTAATGGTTTCCAATAGCTCCTTGCCATTGCTAGCCATAAGTATGTCATCTACGTACAGTGTCAAAATGACATAATTATTATTAGATCTCTTGGTGTAAACACAGTGGTCTTCCTCAAGCATGGAAAAACCATTTTCCATCATAGCTTGGTGGAAGCGCACATTCCACTGTCTAGATGCTTGCTTTAAGCCATATATGGACTTCTTAAGCTTGCACACTTTGCGCTCAAGTCCATGTGCTTCAAAGCCTTGAGGTTGATCCATATAGATCTCTTCCTCAAGTTCTCCATTGAGAAAAGCAGTTTTTACATCCATCTGATAAAGCTCCAAGTCCAACTGAGCAACAATGGCTAGTATGAGGCGAATTGAGGCAAACCTAACCACAGGGGAAAAAGTTTCCTCATAATCAACGCCCTCTCGTTGGGTGTAGCCCTTAGCCACTAAACGAGCCTTGAATCTCTCAATAGATCCATCCGCCTTTCTTTTGATCTTGAGAACCCACTTGTTCCCAATAGCCTTTCGGCCTGGCGGCAAGTCAACCAAGTCCCAGACATGATTAACTTTCATCGACTCCAACTCTTCCTTTATTGCTTTTAACCATTCCTTTGAGCTTGACCCCGCAAGAGCTTCCTGCACACTCTTTGGTTCATGCTCATCGACTGAAATCATCTCACGACGATCTCTTCAGGAGTTACCATGTAAGCTTCATCCTCTATGTCGAAACGTCGACGAGGAACTAGCCCGCGCCCACTACGGCGCAAGTGCATGTCAGATTGCTCACCGTCTAAGGTAGCTATCACATCTGCACTCCCACTCCCACTAGGATCTTCTGGATGAACCCCAAGTTCATTATCCAGAATCTGAATCCCTGGAGTGACAAGACCACTATCTTGTATCTCAAAGAATTCCGATGATTCTTTGTTAACTCCCGAAAGAGATGGAAAATCATTCTCCAAGAATGTTGCATCCCTAGACTCAAGTTCCGTTCTCCTCTCACTCTCATCTAGTCCAATGAAGACATGGCCCTTTGAGGGTTCGGAATATCTCACAAAGATACACTTTCTTCCTCTCGGGTCCAAGATTTCCATATTGGTGAGAAGTAGAGTGAACATATGCTGCACATCCCCATGCGCGCAAGTAACTCAAATCTGGCTTCCTTCCGGTCCACAACTCATATGGTGTGGAAGGAACCGATTTGGTTGGAACTCTGTTGAGGATATAGCCCGCATGATCAAGAAAACATCTCCCCAATAAGAGATGGGTAGATTTGCTCTGCGCCATCATTGATTTCACCATGTCTAGCAAGGTTCTATTCCTCCTCTCAGCAACCCCATTTTGCTGTGGAGTCCCTAGAATAGTAAGTTGTCTAGATATCCCCTTTTCATCACATAAACCTTTGAACATATCGGAGAGATACTCTCTACCTCTATCCGTTCTAAGAGTTTTAATCCTTTTATCTAATCGATTCTCAACCAAGCTCATGAATTTCTTAAAACATTCCAGAGCTTCGACTTATGAGAAATTAGATAAATGTGACCATACCTTGTATAGTCATCTATGAATGTGATGAAATATGACTGTCCTTTTCTAGTATGCACATTCATGGGTCCACACACATCCGAATGGATAAGTTCTAAAGGAAGAGAGGCTCTCAAAGCCTTTTTAAATGGTTTTCTAGTTGCTTTTCCCGCTAGACATGACTCACAAAGTTGGCAAATCGAGATAGTGAACCTTGGCCTAAGAGACCTTCTCTTGCCAACCTGTTCATCCTATCTAAGCCAATATGTCCTAGTCTAGCATGCCACAAATTAGAATCAATACACACAGTATTTTGGCAAACAAAAGCATTACTAGAATTAAATGAATAATCAATTGTATCCAATACAATGAAACCATTATCAAGAAAACCATAACCATAAACCGTATCACCCGGATACAAAACCAAAGAATTGTTTTCAAATACAACTCTAAAACCATGTCTTAAAAGATAAATAACAGAAACAAGATTTCGCCGAATGTCTGGAGCATACAGCACATCATGGAGTAACAACGTCTGGCCACCTCGCAAAACTAATTTGCATGTGCCTATGCCATGAACCTCCACGCTTGAGCTGTTCCCCATCGTTATTCTTTTGCTTCCTCTTGGAATACGACGGTATTCCACGAAGCTCGAGCGTTCCCTTGTTATGTGTTCTGTCGCGCCTGAATCAACAATCCACAAAGGATTTAGTTCAGCAAGCATAGTAGAACTTGTTACATAACAAGATGAGGCATAACACACAAGACATACCTCTTGCTCGGTGCAATCACGAGCAAAATGACCAGGCTTTCGGCACTTGAAGCAAACCAAAGCTGATTTCTTCTTGCCAGCACTAGTCCCCCTTGAACGCTTGGGCCCACTCTTGTTTTTGTTCCCACCCTGGTTACTTTGCTTGGACCGCTGAGGTTGAGCTTTCTCTCTCTTGCGCTTGAAGCCTGCACCCTTACTAGTGCTAGCTTCAGCAAGCAAATACATCGTTTGAGGGGTATCGGCCAACATCCGATCCTCATCAAGCTCAAGGTGCTTGGCGGCTTGATCGAAAGTCTTGACCTCATCGGCATGAGTCAAGAAGATCTTCATATGCTCCCAAGTCTTTGGCAATGACCTGATGACTGCGGAGACTTGCTCCTCATCGCTCTTCGGCGCCCACATGCGCTCAACTCACTAATCATGTTAGACATGATGGTTATATGCTGCCTCATGGTGTGACCCTAGCGCATCTTATAACCGTCAAAAGTGAGTCCGAGCTGGCGGCCTCTTGTGGTGGAAGTCCCTCCATACTGGAACTTCACAGCCTCCCACAAAGACTTTGCAGTCCTATGCTTCTCATAACGAAGCATCAGGTCATCCCTCATGGAGCTCGGGATTGTAATCCCCGGCTACCCGGTCTTTCCTCTTCCAAGCATTGTATATATCAAGGTCCCTGCGATCTTGTGCGGTGGTACCTTCCTCGTGTGGGTTCATGGTCCGGTTTATGGTCTCCAGCATATCCTGCTCTTCCAGGAGATATTGCACCTTTCGGTGCCAGAGGTCATAATTCCTCTCATTCAGCTTATCTCCTTTAGTGAGGTCAGCAACAATGCTCTTGGTAGCAGCCATTTTTTCTAGAGATATTACATACAAGAATGAGTTCAATAAATCTAGCATAAAACACAACTCATGCAACAAAAAATCACACTACCATAGTCAACCTATGGGATAAGCACTTAAACCAAAAGAGATGCTAAAAAACATTCAATCAAATTCTCATGCAAACCCACATATACTTATACACTAGCTTCATTCTGTGCAAGAAACATGATTGATAGACCCAGAAATAAAAAATAGTTTTATTAAAATAAAACATTCAATCATGTTCAAGCTATGAGGTGATTCACACAGAACACTTCTACCTCATTAGCTCCCACTAGGCCCCATTAGGCCCTTAATGCTCAAACATCACATAGATTGTGAGCCATAGATGTCCAATAAATAGAAACACATTCAAAATTGGACAAAAACTCAGACGGATTCTAAGACAGATCACCGTCTGACAATCCGTCTGAGACAGATTCTAAGACGGCTCTCCGTCTGGAGTCCATCAGCCCAGACGGACTGTGAGACGGACAGTCCTTCTGGCATTATGTGACCAGACGGATTCTGAGACGGCGCACCGTCTGAGAGTCCGTCTGGCTTCTGTGACCAAACGGATTCTGAGATGGCTCACCTTCTCAGCATCCGTCTGGTACACAGACGTCAATTCCCCATTTAACGATTTTTTTTTCTTTGAACGAAATTTTTTTCAAAAAAACGGAAAATCACGTTTTTTTTCTTTACAAAAATTCATCCAAAAACACATGAAAAAAAATCCAACAATAATTATTAACAAAAATTATCATCATGGATTATCAATTCATGCAAATCTTCATTAGGAAAATTCACAGGGATCCTCCCACTCGGATCCGAATCAAAATTAAAGGTTTCCAAAAACCCTATCAATTCTCCCATGGGTTTCGTATTAAACCCTTGATCCTCCCATTGGATCCATACAATAAAATTAAACAATGGGGAGGAACAATAAACGTGGGAACCAATGGCTCTGATACCAATGTTGGTAATACATCAAAAGTAATTCAATTCAATTAATTGATGGGGGAAAAATTCCTTACTTGAATTCGCTTTCCCTTACTTGAAGTATTTGCAGCGGAAGTCTAGATCCACGTTCTCGTTCCACCACCAAAGATTTACCGGCGAGATTCCACAATCACAGGGAAAGGGAATAATATCCACAACCCAAATGCCGTGGATTAATGGAATGAAGATCAAATACTAGGAAAGAAGAATTTCTAAGCCTGCGATTCTAAGAGAGAGGGAGAGAGAGATGGAGCCGCCGTTTCTCTGAGATTCGCTGGTGCGAATGAATCACTCAGTTACTTACTCACTAATGCGGTGGTTACCAAAATATATAACCCTATTTTGTAACCGCCCTAATAGTGAGTTTCCAATATTGCCCTTGGGCATTTAATTTATTAATCAAATTAATAAATTCCAACAATTAGAAATTCCATGACTCTGTCAAAAACAATAGAGTTAAAAAGAGGAAGAAGTGTTCCAATCAACCACAACAATAAGTACACAAAATGCATATTAACTAAATTTCTTTCGTGACAAATCTGAAATCTACAGACATATAAAACACCTGAATCACTCACACTGACTTCATCAGACTTTCCACACTGCGACTGTTTTGTGTATGTCATTAATCCTATATCCTAAGATTTGGTTCCCCAATCTCCTTCCCACATGAAGTGGTGGTGGGCCTTCGGTCTTTGACCAGAAATCCAGACAAGAAAGCCAAACCAAGCAATTAAAATGATAGTATTCGGGTGGTACAGGGTTCTAGGGACTCGATAATCAGTTCAATTAAGAATGAAGTGGTTCGGGAAGTTCCATTAGCATTCAAACAAGAGCAATTCCTTGAATCCGATGTTGAATTCTGTTGGAATTTATTAATATGATTAATAAATTAAATGCCCAAGGGCAATATTGGAAACTCACTATTAGGGCGGTTACAAAATAGGGTTATATATTTTGGTAACCACCGCATTAGTAAGTAACTGAGTGATTCATTCGCACGAGCGAATCCCTGAGAAACGGCGGCTCCATCTATCTCTCCCTCTCTCTTAGAATCGCAGGCTTAGAAATTTTTTCTTTCCTAGTTTTTGATCTTCATTCCATTAATCCACGGCATTTGGGTTGTGGATATTATTCCTTTTCCCAGTGATTGTGGAATCTCCCTGGTAAAGTTTTAGTGGTGGAACGAGAACGTGGATCTAGACATCCGCTGCGAATACTTCAAGTAAGGGAAAGCGAATCCAGGTAAGGAATCTTTCCCCCATCAATTAATTGAATTGAATTACTTTTGAAGTATTATCAACATTGGCATCAGAGCCATTGGTTCCCACGTTTTTTTGTTCCTCCCCATTGTTTAATTTTATTGTATGGATCCAATGGGAGGATCAAGGGTTTAATACGAAACCCATGGGAGAATTGATAGGGTTTTTGGAAACCCTTAATTATGATTCGGATCCGAGTGGGAGGATCCTTTGAATTTCCTTAATGAAGATTTACATGAATTGATAATCCATGATGATAATTATTTTTGTTTAATAATTAATGCTGGATTTTTTCATGTATTTTTTGGGTGAAAAAACGTCTTTTCCATTTTTTTGAAAAAAATTTCATTCAAGAAAAATTGAAAAATCGCCGTTTTTTGGTCACTGTGGACCAAACGGACGACCGTCTGACTAGACGGTCGTCCGTCTATTATCAAACTAGTCACAGTGACCCAGACAGAATTTCCGTCTGGGAGACGGTCATTTGTCTGGGCCAGACGGTCGTCCGTCTGGTCACAGAATGCCAGACGGAATTTCCGTTTGGACAGACGGTCATCCGTGGGCATAAAAGGCAGACGGAATTCCGTCTGGGCAGATGGCAGTCCGTCTGGGAGATGGATTTTTTTGGATATTGGTCTGTCCAGTTCAGAATGTGTTTCTAACTTATTGGACACCAATGGCCCGACAATTTGTGTGGTGTTTGGGCATTGAGGGCCTAATGGGGCCTAGTGGGAGCTAATGAGGTAGAAGTGTTCTGTGTGAACCACCTCATAGCTTGAACATGATTGCATGTTTTATTTTAATAAAACTAATTTTTATTTATGGGTCTATCAATCATGTTTCTTGCACAGAATGAAGCTAGTGTATAAGTCTATGTGGGTTTGCATGAGAATTTGATTGAATGTTTGTTAACATCTCTTTTGGTTTAAATGCTTATCCCATAGGTTGACTATGCTAGTGTGATTTGCTGTTGCTTGAGTTGTGTTTTATGCTAGAATAGTTGAACTCATCCTAGTATGTAATGTCTCTAGAATAAATGGCTGCTACCAAGAGCATTGTTGTTAACTTCGCGAAAGGAGATAAACCGAATGAGAGGTATTATGACCTTTGGCACCAAAAGGTGCAGTATCTCCTAGAAGAATAGAACATGCTAGAAACCGTAAACTAGACCATGTCCCCACCTGAGGAAGGTACCACTGCACAGTATAGCAGGAACCTTGAGCTTTACAATGCCTGGAAGAGGAAAGACCGGGTAGCCATGATTACAATCCTGAGCTCCATGAGGGATGACTTGATGCTTCGTTATGAGAAGCATAGGATTGCAAAGTCTTTGTGGGAGGCTGTGAAGTTCCAGTATGGAGGGACTTCCACCACAAGAGGCCGCCAGCTCGGACTCACCTTTGACGGTTATAAGATGCGCCAGGGTCACACCATGAGGCAGCATATAACCATCATGTCTAACATGATTAGTGAGTTGAGCGCATGTGGGCGCCAGAAGACTGATGAGGAGCAAGTCTCCGCAGTCATCAGGTCATTGCCAAAGACTTGGGAGCATATGAAGATCTTTTTGACTCATGTTGATGAGGTCAAGACATTTGATCAAGCTGCCAAGCACCTTGAGCTAGAGGAGGATCGGATGTTGGCCGATGTCCCTCACACTGAAGTAGTTGCTGCTGAAGCAAGCACTAGTAAGGGTGCAGGCTTCAAGCGCAAGAAGGAGAGAGCTCAACCTCGGTGGTCTAGGCAAAGTAACGAGAGGTGGGAACAGAAACAAGAGTGGTTTATGAGACATGGTTTTAGAGTTGTATTTGAAAACAATTCTTTGGTTTTGTATCTGGGTGATACAGTTTATGGTTATGGTTTTCTTCTGAATGGTTTCATTGTATTGGATACAACTGATTATTCATTTAATTCTAGTGGTGCTTTTGTTTGCCAAGATACTGTGTGTATTGATTATAATTTGTGGCATACTAGACTAAGACATATTGGCTTAGATAGGATGAACAGATTGGCAAGAGAAGGTCTCTTAGGCCAAGGTTCACTATCTGATTTGCCAACCTGTGAGTCATGTCTAGCAAGAAAAGCAACTAGAAAACCATTTAAAAAGGCTTTTGAGAGCCTCTCTTCCTTTAGAACTTATCCATTCAGATGTGTGTGGACCCATGAATGTGCATACTAGAAAAGGACAGGCTTATTTCATCACATTCATAGATGACTATACACTGTATGGTCACATTTATCTAATTTCTCATAAGTCAGAAGCTCTGGAATGTTTTAAGAAATTCATGAGCTCGATTGAGAATCGCTTAGATAAAAAGATTAAAACTCTTAGAACGGATAGAGGTAGAGAGTATCTCTCCGATATGTTCAAAGGGTTATGTGATGAAAAGGGAATATCTAGACAACTTACTATTCCAGGGACTCCACAGCAAAATGGGGTTACTGAGAGGAGGAATAGAACCTTGCTAGACATGGTGAGATCCATGATGGCGCAGACAAATCTACCCATCTCTTATTGGAGAGATGCTTTGCTGACTGCGGCCTATATCCTCAACAGAGTTCCAACCAAATCGGTTCCCTCCACACCATATGAGTTGTGGACCGGAAGGAAGCCAGATTTAAGTTACTTGCGCGCATGGGGATGTGCAGCATATGTTCACTCTACTTCTCACCAATATGGAAAGCTTAGACCCAGAGGAAGAAAGTGTATCTTTGTGAGATATTCTGAACCCTCAAAGGGCCATGTCTTCATTGGACTAGATGAGAGTGAGAGGAGAACGGAACTTGAGTCTAGGGATGCAACATTCTTGGAGAATGATTTTCCATCTCTTTCAGGAGTTAACAAAGAATCATCGGAATTCTTTGAGATACAGGATAGTGGTCTTGTCACTCCAGGGATTCAGATTCTGGATAATGAACCTGGGGTTCATCCAGAAGATCCTAGTGGGAGTGGGAGTGCAGATGTGATAGCTACCTTAGACGGTGAGCAATCTGACATGCACTTGCGCCGTAGTGGGCGCGGGCTAGTTCCTCGTCGACGTTTCGACATAGAGGATGAAGCCTACATGGTAACTCTCGAAGAGATCGACTGTGAGATGATTTCAGTCGATGAGCATGAACCAAAGAGCGTGCAGGAAGCTCTTGCGGGGTCAAGCTCAAATGAATGGTTGAAAGCAATAAAGGAAGAGTTGGAGTCGATGAAAGTTACTTATGTCTGGGACTTGGTTGACTTGCCGCCAGGCCAAAAGGCAATTGGGAACAAGTGGGTTCTCAAGATCAAAAGAAAGGCGGATGGATCTATTGAGAGATTCAAGGCTCGTTTAGTGGCTAAGGGCTACACCCAACGAGAGGGCGTTTATTATGAGGAAACTTTTTCCCCTGTGGTTAGGTTTGCCTCAATTCGCCTCATACTAGCCATTGTTGCTCGGTTGGACTTGGAGCTTTATCAGATGGATGTAAAAACTGCTTTTCTCAATGGAGAACTTGAGGAAGAGATCTATATGGATCAACCTCAAGGCTTTGAAGCACATGGACTTGAGCGCAAAGTGTGCAAGCTTAAGAAGTCCATATATGGCTTAAAGCAAGCATCTAGACAGTGGAATGTGCGCTTCCACCAAGCTATGATGGAAAATGGTTTTTCCATGCTTGAGGAAGACCACTGTGTTTACACCAAGAGATTTGATAATAATTATGTCATTCTGACACTGTACGTAGATGACATACTTATGGCTACCAATAGCAAGGAGCTATTGGAAACCATTAAGAAATGGTTGTCCTCCGTATTTGATATGAAGGACATGGGTGAAGCAAGCTATGTGCTTGGTGTCAAGATTGTCGAAATAGGCAAAAGAGATTACCGGGTTTATCTCAAGAGACCTATATTGACAATGTCTTGACGAGATACCGGATGCACAACCGCAAACCAATTGATACTCCAATGGAGAAGAGTTTGCATTTGAGCCTTGATATGGGTCCTAAGACTCCAGAGGAGAAAACCAAGATGGAAAGAGTTCCATATTCCAGTGCAGTGGGTAGCCTAATGTACGCTATGATGTGTACTAGGCCGGATATTTGTTATGAAGTGGGTTTGGTTAGTCGGTACCAATCAAACCCAGGCATAGAGCACTGGAAAGCAGTCAAGAGGATATTGAGATATCTCAGAGGAACGAGTAACTACATGTTGTGTTACCAAGGATCGGATTTGCGGTTAGTTGGCTATAGTGATGCCGATTGGACTGGAGAGACATCGATGAGCGCAAATCAACCTCTCGGATATGCTTTCTTGCTGAATGGCGGGGCCATTTCGTGGTGTAGCAAGAAGCAGGCTTGTATATCCCTCTCGACGATGGAAGCTGAGTATGTGGCATGCTCAGCTGCGGCTCAAGAGGCTGTTTGGTTGAGAAGATTCCTTCGACATACTGGGATTGTGATGACATCCAAAGAGGCTGTCCTTGTCTACTGTGATAGTACGGTAGCTCTTTGCTATGTCAAGGACCCCAAGTATCATGGGAAGACCAAACATATACAGTTGAGATATCACTTTGTTAGAGACATTACATCAAGGAAGAAAGTTGTACTTAAGCACATATCTACTAGTCAGATGGTAGCTGACCCTCTTACCAAACCTATAGCCAAGGATGTTTTTATTTCTCATGTAAAATCCTTGGGCTTGCGTAGATTGTGACTTATTTTTGTACTGAGACTTTCTTATTAATGAATAATATGAGTTCATTCCAACATTTTTTTTTATTCACTTTCTGTGTGATTGTGTTTTGCTAGTATAAAACAAGATATGTCAATAGGCAAGAGAATGGCTCACTCACACGAGCATTCGCCTCTGGCGCCTTGGAGGCGAGCAGAGATGAGACAGATTGTGAATGACTTTGTGTAGGTCAATTCATAATCATGATGTCGCCTTGATTTGGAATCAAGATGAGTTTCTCTATTATAAAGAGAATCGACATGAATGTTCCCACTATTCATGTTGCCTATAGGAGCCAGGTGCGAGTAACTTATGTGGCGCTAGGGTGGTGACAATAAAGAAACTTGGGTTAGGCGCAAGAGGTTGCGACTAGACTAAGACCTGTATGGTGTTGAGATGGACATACGTTCTATTGTATATAGAATGCTCCACCATAGCACATATATCATACTATGTGTGCTTAGCGATCATTGGAAATAAGAGGATGGATCCCTGCTCCTCTCATTGTGTGAGTCCTGGACCTTATGGTCCATTAGTGTTCTTAGTGACTTTCGACGACATCATGAAACGAAGGGTTGATGTGGCTACTTTGGGGTGTTACCTATGGTCATGATTGATTTGACCTAAAGGGGCACTACCGGGAAAGGAGTCAATCCTAAGTGTAGTGATGGTCTGGGGCGAAAGGAAAGGTTTGATTCAATCGCACCCTAAAAAGTGTTTGCTTGGCGCCAACCGTATGTGTTACAAAGAGTGAACATTTTAAGGACAAGAAGGTGATCTCTCGGAGGGATCGAGATACCTTTAGTCTGGTGAGTTTGAATAAACCTAGGACACTGTGTTATACTAATGCTTATTTGATTTGTTTCTATGAGTGATGTGCCATTCTGGCCTTCTGGGAAGGTTTATAGTTTGGGGCTCACGCGTGCAGATATATCACCGGTCGCACAACCCATTTTTCCAGTATGACTTGTGGATATTAGTGTCTGGGACACAGGTGGTCTATGTATCTGGGATACATAGTGAAGAGATCAATATATATGTATATCTGGGATATACATGTGTGTCTGGGACACAAGAGGTCTATGTATCTGGGATACATAACAGAGAGATTGAATATGTATATCTAGGATATACATGTGTGTCTGGGACACAAGAGGTCTATGTATCTGGGATACATAGCAGAGAGATTGAATGTGTATATCTGGGATATACAAGTGTGTCTGGGACACATTGAAAGATTAACACTTGCCCTTGTGCAAGTGGGAGCTGTTGGAATTTATTAAATATGATTAATAAATTAAATGCCCAAGGGCAATATTGGAAACTCACTATTAGGGCGGTTACAAAATAGGGTTATATATTTTGGTAACCACCGCATTAGTAAGTAACTGAGTGATTCATTCGCACGAGCGAATCCCTGAGAAACGGCGGCTCCATCTATCTCTCCCTCTCTCTTAGAATCGCAGGCTTAGAAATTTTTTCTTTCCTAGTTTTTGATCTTCATTCCATTAATCCACGGCATTTGGGTTGTGGATATTATTCCCTTTCCCAGTGATTGTGGAATCTCCCCGGTAAAGCTTTGGTGGTGGAACGAGAACGTGGATCTGGACTTCCGCTGCGAATACTTCAAGTAAGGGAAAGCGAATCCAGGTAAGGAATCTTTCCCCCATCAATTAATTGAATTGAATTACTTTTGAAGTATTATCAACAAATTCAAAGGTAACCAACCATTTCCAATTAATAACTTTTGGGGCAAGAAGGAGACTCAGCCCAGAACTACCCATGGCTGCCAGGCAAATTCATCTTTTTCTGGGCTTCGTGATTCAGTTCTTTGATTGGTCTCTCCCTCAAGGCATGGATCCAACCAATCTAGACATGAATGACAAGTTTGGAATCATGTTAAGGAATAAACATGCTCTACTCCTCGTTCCAAAATCTAAACACGGTCAGGTAAATGGAAACAAAATGGCATGATAGCAGGCAAAAAATTGGACTTTGAAACCGAACAAAAACAAAACAAACAGATATAAAAATCAAATGAATCCAATGGCCATCTCAGATCGACAGCACCCAAAATTAGCTACTGAAAACCAGTTTCAGAGCCGAAAAACAAAACATTACTTTTGGACTTCAAAATGAAGATAGAAAAACCAGAAACGAATGGACTTTTGGATCTTCCCTCTGTCCTTCCTTTCTTATTCCTCTCTCCCAAAAATAACATAAATCGAGGGCAGAGAAGAGCATATGAGAAGAGAAGAATCACCCCTTTAAGTTAAGAATCAAACATTACACAGAAAAGAAGAAGGATCAAAATACCTAAATCGAGAACAAGAAAGACGAAACCCTTGTCTCCAACACCTGAAGAGGCAAGCGTGAACGAGAGAGAGGAAACTGAAAGCTTCAACTTTGCGACCGATGGTGAACGGAGAGTAGTTCCATTTGTCTTTGCGTTGGAAATCTTCAAGGGTTTTCGTTAAGGGAGATAGCAGAGAAGAGAAGAATGTCTGAGGCAGCGTTTTTTTTTTTTTTTTTGGTAGTAGAACGTCTGAGGCAGCGTTAAGGGTTTCCGTTGAGAGTTTTCAGTTTTAAACGCAATATTACATCGAAAGCCTTCCTTCGTTCCGTCAGTGTAGCTTGTGTGCCCGCACGTTTTGACAAGAAGTGATTCTATATTAGAGAATTGAAACTTCTTGGGGGTTGTATGGTAATGATTCTGTGTCAGAGAATTGAATGCATTTTTTATGCTTCTTGGTTGAATTGGACAAATTTGGCACAGAACTAAAATCTTGTATGGTTGGACACAAATGGTTACATTTCTTTGGCAAAATTGGCACAGAATCTTGTATAGTATGTACAAAGTCAAAGTACAAAATGGGCACGCTTTTTTCTTTTTTTAATAAAACTAAAAGAAAACTAAGCTAAATACAAATAGCACTTAAGAACATCAAAACCAACGGTAAGATCACCAAAGGCTGCATCTATTAATAGAAAAATGGTTTTCTATTAATAAATGGAGGAGTAGTAGGATGGATAGGAACCTGTTTTCTCAGTGGAGAGGTCATAGTTCAACTCCTACCGACGACAAATGTAATATCCCTATATATAAAAAACGTCTTTGTACCAAAATTAATAACATGAATCCTGATGGAATCGATGCATGTAATTCATATATTTTTCATACTAGGCCTTCAATGGCTTCCAACAATGTCTTATTTTGCAATTTCAAAAGTCTAGTGAGATTAAACTGTAGATGAGACTCATCATTCAGACAATCACCACACACACATATATGTATGGGACTAACAGTTTGAAATATATACCTAAGGGTGTCAAAACCTAACCCGAACGGTTAAAACCGGACCGAACAGGCCCGCTATAGCCCAAACCGGCCCGAACCGAAGCTTAATGGGTTGTGTTTGGGCTGAACAACCTCAACCCGCAATGGTTCGGGTTGGGCCAGGCCAGCCCGTGTGTGGCCCGTTAGCCCGAACCGTTTGGCCCGAAACCAGCCCGAATCCGAACCAACCTGTTAAACCCGTTATAAAGAAATAAAATAAATTAAATTTAAATGTAAAAGACAATAAACCCCAAAGTATCCATTGCTTTCCTTAATTATTTTGCTTTGAAATATGCAAACATCAAGCTTGTCAAAACTTTCACCATTTGGAAGATGGGCTTGGTAAATATTTAGCAAGTGTATTATCATTTGAAAATATTTTAATGCTTTCTTTTGTTCTATTTTTACAAGTGTCAAGAAGAGGGAGGAAAATAAGTAAAGACAACCCACTAAAATTCATCAAGATGTCAGCTTTCTTTTGTATATTAGTTCTTTAAGTTTCATTTCTTTGTAGAAAAAATAGTTTTTGATTTTAAATACCCAGCACAAAAGACATGGAGATAACTTAATGCTTATATGTGTTCACATACTCTTGATAAATTTCACATATCAATAAGGTACTCAAAACATACCGCTAATAAAATCAAACCCAAACCGTTAGTAAACCCAATTCTAAAGCGTTAGCCCACACCGTTAGTCAGCCCGAACCCAAACCGCACCGGCCCGAAACCGGCCCGAAACCATTATTTTCTTAATGGGCCGTGTTTGGGCTGAGTGTTTTTCAGCCCGAAACCGTTAGGCCCGGCCCGAAACCGGCCCAACCTGAACCGTTGACACCCCTATATATACCTAACCAACCATTAAAATTAGATTATCCAAAAGCTTAAAATACTGTTTTTGGCATGGAAACCTAAGATGACAATGCATTCCAACATCATATAATCTCTTTGTGTGTATATATTCCACAACCCATTAAAACAAGGATGAAGTCCCAAGCAGCACACAACTAATTTTGGAAACCCTTCAATCAAATTTAGTTTCAAACTAATAAGAGGTTTGCTGCATTTGCTCTACTCTGATTGTTGTGATTGCTGTTATTCCTGCTTGATCAAGTGAGATGACTGGTTCAGCTTTCAGTAACATAGAAGGCTTGCTTCAAGTTTCTAAAGTATCTCAGTTTTCTTACCACTAGAAGATCTTTTCATCTCTATCATCTACCTAAAAACTTGAAAGAGTAAGAAGTTTACCCCTATTTGTCATAAAACTGTTGGTTGCTGGCTTTGATTTGTCCAGTTTAATTTCACTGTCATGCCTATAATAGTTTTTCCAATCCCTGATTTTAACTGAAAAGACAGAGATGATCTAGGAGCAAGCAAACACAAACCCAATCCTCGATATTTTTATTTTTCATCACAGTAAGAGCCAAACAGACAAAATTATATATACAAGTACAAAGAAAAAGAAAGACTATGAACAAAATTCATTTACGGACAGCCAAGACAGAAAAATCCAAATAACTTCTAAAGACCTAACTCTGCTCACAACTTATTACTGAGACTGAGAAATGCTAGAAAGACATTTGCAATACAGAACTGAGATTGTATTTTAGTCAGTTTTGACAATTGAAAACTCAGTCAAACTCCAAGGAAAGCTTGAATGATCTTCATGTCAAACAAAAATTTAACAAAAAATAATTAAAATAGGTGGTAATGAATATCAAATGCAATCCACAATATCATATTTGCAACAACAATGTCAAAAGCATTTAACAAAAAGGCAAGTACTTTCTTAGCAACTTCTCAAAGAAGGGTAAGAATGCAGCCTTCAGCTACAACATCAAAAAGAACTTCTCAAGAAAGCCAAATATTAAGTAGTATTCTATTAAAATAAATTCAAACAGAGTTCCAAACAGGAAAACTGAAAACTCCAATGATAAAATAGGCAATGTCGAGGGCAGGTCGGGATCAAGTCTGGATGGTGTTAGATTAGGATCAATGTCGAGTCAGGATTGAATGTTGACATATGAATCTAGCTTCTACAGTCGGGTCTTCATCCAAGCATACTCAGTTAAAGAAATCAAAAACAAATTCATAATCATTTTAGGCATTATATCGTTAGGAACCCAAAATCCCACCAAACAATCTCAACCCATAATAATTTTAGGCATGAGTTTAGGAGACGAATGATTTGTAAACAATCTCAACCCATAATAATTTTAGGCATGAGTTTAGGAAACGCAGGACTAATAAAAGCAGCACAAGAGGGCTTCGGCTTCTAGTAAAGAGATCGAGTTGCAGATATGCTTCCAAACAGAGATATCGATTACAGAGAGCTTGCTGCCTCGACCTCTTACGCTTGCTTAGGCTTCAGACAGACGAGAGACATGACATATGTCACATCCTCCCAGCCGGTACCCTATCTGGCATACCCGAGAGTGTGATCTACAGCCCGAAGATCAGGTATCGAGTAATCAACCTCCCACGTAAACAATAACATAATCATGAACAATAATAATCGATGTGCGAAAGATAAATCATAGATCCAAATAAGGAAGAATGAATCATATATAAATCAGAGTACTAAATATAATCAGAGTATCTAAATCAGATAAGTAAAGTGAGGCGAAATCCCACTCTACAACCAGCGGAAAAGTAGTTCAAAAAGAGAATAAACAGGATAGAATCTAATCCCAATAGCAGGTACAATAGGTAACTAAATTGTTCTCAATCTTATAGACAATATCCCTATAAGTATAAATCTCATAAATGGCACAAGGGCGCTTCCACTCTAGGGTCGGACTAAGCATCGTACGGAGCATAACCACACGCGGGATCTTCAGTGTAATTGTCGTAACCGCAATCACCTTCCTGGAGATTTGCCTCTTCTCCTTGCGCTTCTTCGTACGAGCAGTCATGATATTCAGAACCTGTAGAATAGTCTAACAAACATTGTACAATAAAGGAATGAGTTTCAAAGAAACTCAGTAAGGCAGTTAAATCCATAATAACATAAATGGCAGGATTACAAAACAAACATAGATGCAATATGGTATGAGACAAACAATGAATGTATGTATCTAACTCTATATATGATGGTCTCTATTAGCAGACATGCTTTAAGTCATAGCACCGTACTTCTTTAGGAAAGTCTCATTCACTCATCATCAGTTGGTAATGGGTCCGGCATCCCTCGGGATATTCCATGGCTGGGGGTATAGGTCACCACTCTCTCACATAACCATTGGTCTAAGTACCGGCGCATGTCAGGGTTAAGCCTAGCCAAATGCAAGTCTTCTACTTAGTTATATCAAGTCAGATCCAGATACGTCCATTCCTCGTCCCTGACGATCCTTTCCGGTATCCTTCACACTAGAGTCCTCATAGTCCCTGACTACGGACTCATCAACCCTATTGGTTATCCACATATGGTAAACGGGAAGCTCTCACGTCCTCTCATGGGTTGGTTACCGGTCTTGAGCGCCCGTGAGCCCAAGTCTATCCATATGCAACCCTACCAATAAATGGCCCCCACAACGTGATTCCTGTCCTCTCACGGGTTGGTTACCGGTCTTGAGCGCCCATGAATCCCCATTGCTACCACGGGTCGTTCGGTCTCAATACCCCTCCGATTAGGGTCTGACATAACGGGACATCCTAGCCAAACACTACTAGATAGTCCTAAATATGTCATCCAACAATTTAGGAAGGTGTCCAGAGGGCATCTCCGAAAACATCCCATAATATTCCCGTAGTTGTCCAAGGACAGAAGTGTCAAAAGGACACCTCTCCTTCCCGAACCATACTTAATCAATCACAATCACAAATCAATCATATCATACACATTTACAGTATATAGAAAATATACCATAATAAGATTCATCTCATATACAGTTGACAAATAAAGACTTTCATAAACTAAAGAAAGCAAGTAAATAATGCTACTGTAATTGAAGTAAATACAGCAGTAATATATTCATAAAAGAATCTAACTATGGTAACAAATCCGAAAGATTCTAATATAGAAACTAAAATCACACAATCTATGCTATTATAGAAGTAACCATCCTTACCTTATATAACTTGCAAAAGAATCCTAAGAAATCAAGTAAGATCTTGACAAACTTGAGAAGAAGGTCCTAAACAAGTGTATACAACATATTAGGAAAGATCCCTAACAGAAAAGATATCAAAACATCCAAAACAGACCAAATCTAGAGTTGCTGTACTCATTGGTCGATTGGATTGGTCTACTGCCCCAGTCGACCAATCAGTCGACCAATGAAGACAGTAGCCTACAAAATCAGAGTTTTAAGATATAAGATCCGAATTTGGTGGTTCAAAAGGGTACTAAACAAGGGGTAAACTACATTAGTAGTATCCTAACATATAGAGGACCTCAAAACACTAATCGAATCAAGTCTTCAAGTTACAAATTAGGAAACAAAAAGTTACCATAATTAGATCAATCATGGTTCTTGAAGAATTCAAGATAGAAATCATAGACAAGAACAATAGGAGAATGAATCATTGATTCAGATAAGGATATCATGGAAGGCACACTTAGATCTTCAAGAAAATAGACCTAAGAGCATAAATCTAAATAAGGAAACAAAACCTACCATAGATGTAACTATCATGATTCATGAAGAAAGCATGGTATGGTAGAAGAGAAACAACTAGAGATTGATAGATCATGGATCATGTAAAGAAAACGCAGCAATTGACTACTAACATGATCAGTATAGTAGATCTAAGAAGATCAGAATTTAAATCAAAAGATGAACAAAGACAAGATCATGATTTGATCATGATTCCATCAAAAGCTTGCAATGATCATGGTTAAGATCATTGCATTAGCCATTAATCCTTAGGAAGATCATGAGAGACAAGTCCAGAGATGTTTGCAACAGAGAATGCAGCATCTCCTCTGCATCTCAACTCAAAAAGGAAAGAAAAACAGAGATGGAGGAGAAGATGAGAGTGTAGACATACCTTTGATGCAAGAGGAAAAGTTTTGACGAAGATCCGTCAAAATAAACACCAAGGATGCAAGGGAGATGACTTGCAGAGGTCTTTGGTTCGTTCCAAAGAGTTTGGAGGCAGAAAATACGAAGTAGACTCGAGATTGGACTTAAATAGAGCAAGCAAGACCTAATTGCCAAAGACAGAACCCATTGGTCGAGTGGATTGGTCGACTGGTCCAGTCGACCAATCAGTTCAGCAACTCCTAAACAGGGAATTGAAGACCCAGATCAAATCCAATCCTAAAGGGGTTTTGCACACATATCAAGTGACTTACCTAATAGGTAGAAATGCCTTCAAACCATGATAGAGAACACTCCAAGTCCATCAACTAATCCGATCTTCATCAAGATTCAGTTTCCATAAATAGAACCTCATCATCAACTCTCATGGATTCAAAGCCAGACACCAAGTCCTCCACTGGGATGGCCCAAAGCTGACTTCTTACTTTACTTCGGGTCACTGGACCTACAAATAACAAGGTTTCCGGGTCAAGGTTAGGGCTGGGTTTCACATTCTCCCCCCCTTAAAGAAATTTCGTCCTCGAAATTGAAAGCGTACCTGTGCTTCCAAAGAGGTAAGGAAACTTCTCCTTCATATCTTCTTCCTTCTCCCAAGAAGCTTCTTCAGGGGTATGGTTCTTCCACCGAATCTTCACCAAAGGGATGTTGCGATTCCGCAGCTGCTTGTCCTTCTTATCCAAGATTTCGGCCAGCTCTTCATCGTAGGTCAAATTAACACTAAGTCCTTCAGGTGCTTGCTGCAAAATGTGTTCCGGATTCTCTATGTATTTCCGGAGCATCGAAATATGAAACACATTATGAACACCAGCAAGAGGCGGAGGTAATGCTAATCGATACGCAACAGGTCCAACCTTTTCCAAAATCTCGAAAGGTCCAATGAAACGAGGGCTAAGCTTTCCCTTAACATTGAATCTCATCACACCCTTCATTGGTGAAACCTTCAAGAAAACCTTCTCTCCAACTTGAAATTCCAAATCGGTTCTCCTCTTATCAGCATAAGATTTATGTCTTGACTGAGTAGACTTAATCCTTTCTCTTATCATATCTACCATAGCACTCATAGCTTCAATCATCTCAGGACCTAAGACTTTTCTTTCACCTGTCTCAGTCCAATACAAAGGTGTCCTACAAGTACTTTCATACAAAGCCTTGAATGGAGCCATGCCTATTGTTGCTTGATAACTGTTGTTATAGGCAAACTCAACCAAAGCTAGGTGTTCATCCCAATTACCACCCATATCCACCACACAAGATCTGAGCATGTCTTCCAATGTCTGAATTGTCCGCTCAGATTGTCCATCAGACTGTGGATGATGAGCTGTACTCAAGTTCAATTGGGTTCCCAAGGCCTTTTGCAAACTATTCCAAAACCTTGAGGTGAACCTAAGATCACGATCAGAAACAATACTCAATGGCACACCATGCAGGCGAACCACATTATCCACGTAAAGCCTTGCTAGCTTATCCAGAGTATGAATGATCTTCATAGGAATGAAGTGGGTTGATTTGGTCAACCTATCAACAATCACCCACACAGTGTCATTGCCTTTACTTGTCCGAGGCAAGCTAGTCACAAAGTCCATAGAGATATCCTACCACTTCCAACTAGGAATAGGAAGAGGTTGAAGTAATCCAGATGGGGGTTGTCGAACGGCTTTCACACGTTGGCAAGTCTCACACTTGGCAACAAAATCATCAACATCAGCCTTCAAACCAATCCACCAAAAATGTCCCTTCAAGTCCTTGTACATCTTGGTGCTTCCCGGGTGTATAGTAAAGACTGACTGGTGTGCTTCCTTCAATATTTCCTTTTTAATTTCTTCGTTTGCAGGCACGCACAGTCTTCCTCTAAACAATAAAGCACCATCCATGGATATACCAAAGTCGGGGTCCGACTCAGGATTCGAAGAAATCTTCTCAACTTTTACCAAAAGTTCTTGATCAGAGCTCTGCAGAGCAACAATCTTACCTCTAAGGCCAGATCTTGCCGTCATGGCAGAAAGAATAAAATCAGAATTCTTAGGGACAATTTCCAAATCAAAGCTCTCAATAGAAGACCACATTGGTAAACTCAAAGCATTCAAATCCAAAGTCTTCTTCTGGTTCTTCCTACTAAGAGCATCAACAACAACGTTTGCCTTCCCGGGGGTGATACTTGAATATCACAATCATAATCAGAGACTAGTTCCAACCATCTCCTTTGTCTCATGTTCAACTCCTTTTGGGTAAAGAAGTATTTCAAACTCTTATGATCCGTGAAAATGGCAATCTTCTCACCGTAGAGGTAATGTCTCCAAATCTTCAAAGCAAAGACAACAGCGGCAAGTTCTAGATCGTGAGTGGGGGTAATTCGGCTCATAATCTTTCAATTGCCGAGAAGCATAGGCTACGACCTTGCCATGTTGCATCAGTACGCAACCCAATCCAATCTTTGACGCATCGGTATAAACTGTCATACCACCGGAACTATCAGGTGTAGTCAAAACCGGGGCACTTGTCAATCTATCTTTCAACTCTTGGAAATTTTTCTCACAGGCGTCAAACCAAACAAACTTCTCTTCTTTCCTGGTCAACTTAGTCATAGGAGCAGCCAACCGAGAAAAGTTCTCAATAAACCTTCTGTAGTAACCCGCCAATCCAAGAAAACTTCTTATTTCCGTTACTGACTTCGGTCTTTCCCAATCAGCCACAGCTTGGACTTTTTCAGGATCGACACGAATACCTTCAGCTGAAACTACATGGCCAAGGAATACTACTCTCTTAAGCCAGAAATCACACTTGCTAAACTTGGCGTACAACTTCTTTTCTCGCAATCTTTGCAAAGTGAAACTTAGATGGCTCGCATGCTCTTCTTCGCTCTTCGAATAGATCAAGATGTTGTCGATGAAAACAATCACAAACTTATCAAGCACATCGTGAAATACTTGGTTCATGAGGTCCATGAACACCGCAGGAGCATTGGTCAATCCGAAAGGCATGACCCTAAACTCGTAGTGGCCATACCGTGTTCGGAAAGCTGTCTTGAAGATATCACTAGACTTCACTTTCAATTGGTGATATCCGGATCTTAAGTCAATCTTTGAGAACACAACTGCACCTTTTAACTGATCGAAGAGATCATCTATTCTGGGCAGCAGATATCTATTCTTGATAGTCAACTTATTCAACTCACGGTAGTTGATGCACAGGCGCATACTACCGTCTTTCTTCTTGACAAACAAGACCGGAGCTCCCCAAGGTGATACACTAGGTTGCACGAAACCTCTATCAATGAGCTCATTCAACTGGTTTTGCAACTCTTTCAACTTAGTAGGAGCCATCCTATACGGAGCTTTAGATACCGGAGCGGCACCAGGGACGAGATCAATAGAAAACTCGACATCCCTGTCTGGAGGCACTCCGATAGATCATCGTGGAAGACATCAACAAAGTCACGCGACAACCCCGACTTCATCGACTCTTTTCTCCACTTTACCCTTGCCTTCAGACGAAGCATCATCCACTAGGGCATAGACTTGCATCAGTGCATACAGCACCTTCTTACAAACCCTTCTCTTCTCACCATGAAATTCTAAGACCGGACTTCCACAAATATGGAACTGAATCTTCTTTGAGGAACAAAGAAACACAGCTTTGTGGGCTGTTAACCAATCAATTCCCAAAATAACATCGAAGTCCTTCATATCAAGAAGTACAAAATTGGCTTCCAAGTTCTTCTCACCAATCAACACAGGACATTTAGATAACCCTTATCTAGTTTCACAACAGGACCAATAGGTGTACTAATCAATAAACAACTAGACAACTTCTCAGGGATTAGGTCAGTCTTCTTGATGAATGCAGATGACATGAACGAATGAGATGCACCCGTATCAAATAAGACAAATGCAGAAATAGAAGCAACTAACAATGTACCTGTAATCACTTCATGGCTTGGATCCTGCTCAGCACTGGAAATACTGAACACTCTACCAGAGGGAGGAGTAGGAGCACTCTTCACCACTGGAGCAGGCTGCTGGACGAGGCCGCTTCGGACAGAGCACGAGCGAAATGACCAGCTTGCTTGCGGTAAAAGCAAACAGGATTGCTGGGTCCAACTGGGGTAGCTGCAACAGGGGGCTTCTGAACAAAAGGCCTAGGATTCGCATTCACAGGCCTAGCACTTGCACTCACTGGTGGTCGGTTTTCGCCATATTGTCTAAACTGGCCGGGCTGTTGAAAACCCGAGTTCTGACCTACACTCCTAGGCTGAAAAGTAGGAGTGGGCTAGGGTGTAGGTCTCTCAAAACGCCGATCATTACGATCCACCAACCCAGGGTTCCTTGGCTGCCAGGGCCTTTGCATACGTGCACTCTCCTTCTCTGTTTCTTCCAACTTCTTCGAGTTCTGCACCACCTGAGCATAGCTCACTATAGGCTGGACTGTGAGGTAAGCTTTAATGGCAGGGCGCAGTCCTTTGAAGAACTTCCTCGCTTTGGCGAGATCGACCTTCAGAGAATCTGGAGCAAAGAAATGAAGCTCCTCAAACTTCTGTTGGTACTCCAACACAGACAAAGATCCTTGTGTGAGAACCATAAACTCAGCTTCCTTCGCATCTTTCACCGCCTCGGGGAAATAATTCAAGCAAAAAGCCTCTTTGAACAACTCCCAAGTTACAACTCCTGCATGCAAACGTTCCAAAACAGGCCGAGTGGAGGTCCACCATGCCTCAGCTTCTTGTTGCAACTTCTGTTCACCAAACAGAATCTTCTGAGCTTCCGAGCATTGCTGATGTCGGAAAGCCTTCTCCAACTCACGAAGCCACTTGTTAGGAAACAAGGGATCCTTGGTAACTCCAGTGAAAGTGGGTACTTGCATCTTCGAGAAAACTCTCCATCAAAGCAGTATGAGGAGTTCCAGCTAAACCTCCCGCATTCAGGACCGCGGCATGAGGATTCACATTAGCACCAGTTCGAGTCTCATTATGCAGAGTCATGAAAACCACCAACATCTGGTTGAACTGAACTGCTTGCTGCTGCATCATATTGCCCATAATATTGGCAATATCACGGAAGCTTCCAAAATTCGGGGCACCGGGTATCTCATGGGTACCCTGATCAACATTAGGTATCTCACCACCTCCATGAGGTATTTCACCACCCCCATGAGGTATTTCACCATCTCCCTGAGGTATTTCACCAACTCCTTGACCACTGGATTCACCACGCCCACTTCTCAGAGTAACTATTCTGCAAAAACTGAGAACATCAAAATACCGAATTTCGAAGTTTCAACATAATCCACAAGTCCAAATGATTTGAAAACTTAAATCATGCTTAAATATATCCATATAGTCATCAAACAATAATCCATAAGGCAAAAATCACATTTTCCAAAAATTCAGCAGAAATGAGGTCTCTGTGTCCATTGGTTGAGTGATTGGTCGACTGACCCAGTCGACCAATGAGTCGACCAATCAAGATAGAATGCGAAAATTCGCATTATAAGCCTCATTTTCACATTCCAACTTCATTTTATCCTCTTTCAAAGGTGAGAGAGCTTTAGGGAAAGTCTCCAAAGGTTCTTCCAAGTGCTCTTGAGGTGTTTTGGTGCTTCAACAACAACACTTCAACACACAACCATCACAAACAAGGTAAATCTTTCATTCTTTCTTCCATTTTCATCTTCTCATGCTTGCATTTCAATCAAAACCATGCTTTGCTTGTATCCAATGCTAGAAATCATGCTTAGGAATGCTTAGAAACATATTCCTTAAGTTTCAAACACAATGCCATGCATAGACAACAAGTTCTAACATATTGGTGTTCTTCTCGCAACATTTTCATACCGAAATTGTTATCTTTAGAAAATTTTCGTTTTCTCACAAACCGCTTGAAATTTCCGCATGAAATCAAATGCTACATGCTCAAGATGATATTGTAGATAGGTCCATAAAATTTGATTTAACCAATTTCAACTTTTCAAAAATCCAATTTTGACCTAAATTGCAAAATCCCCAAATTTTCCTTCTTGCTGAATTTTTCGCTTTAATTCAAGTTTTCGATCGATTTTCTTCAAACCAACTTCATAGACATGAAATTCCAAGTATTGCGCACATGCTAGTATGTTCAAATCAAATTTTCCCAAAATTTGAAAATTTTCGAAAAATTACGAAAATACCCTTTTGGCTCAAATCTTAAAGTAGCACTAACTAGAAATGTCTCTTGTCTCTTCCACAGATACACACTATGCAGAGGGGAGGGCGAGGACGAGGTAGAGGTCGTGGTCGAATTGTAGGGGCACTTAGGGGCAGAGGTCAGGTTCCTTCAGAGCCTAGACAGGAAGTTCGGAGACCGGACATGTTCGACACACCACAGGCCGAGTTTTTGTACGAGGCCTACTTCAGTTACTGTAACATTGAGTTGGGACGTCTGCTTCACCTACGCCAGCTCAGGGTCTTTAGGATTCGGCAGAGATTCGACACGTTGCAGTGGACTCATCTCTTCACCGAGGATCTACCGGTATACCCGGAGCTAGTGAGGTTGTTCTTTAGCAACCTTACTTACACAGAGGAGGCTCGAGGTCAAGGACATCCACTTAGACTTGTCCTCAGGAGCAGGGTCTTCCAGACTCAGATTCGCTTTTCCACCCGAGCACTGGCTGATATCTTGCAGGTTCCTTACTATCCACAGCAGTGTGTGTGGATACCTGCAGGAGCAGATTTGGACAGCTATCTGATGCCGTATGAGCTACGCGAGATATGCTCTACACTATGGGATAGTCGTCGATGCTTCACTCCGTGGACTAGCGGACGGATGACGGATTCTGCATGGATTATCGGTCGCATAGTCGGCCGAAACATTATGCTGAAAGCCGGACATCACCATCGGGTCACAGTGATGGAGGCCTTAGTCATCTACCACATTTACATGGGCTTCGAATCGATCTCTCCTACATCATTCAGCAGATCATGCTGGGACTTGGTTCGAGGCCTAGCATGCGGAACCTTTGCTATGGGAAGCTACTGACCTTGATCTTCAGGCATTTCGGGGTGAGTTTCGAGGATACACCAGTGGACATTGGTTCACAGGGATATGTCATCGGGACTCGGACCATTCGTCAGATGAGACTGCAGCAGTCTGAGAGGTCTCCTGGTCCGGAGGGTGAGGATGATGAGGAGACAGAGGATGAGGATCAGGAGTCAGAGGATGGAGAAGAGGATATCGGTCCTGATAGTGATGATCAGGCCGGAGACGATATAGAGATGCACGAGGCTGGGCCAGTGCATCACGAGTTTCCTTCAACTCACTTCGAGGCAGGTGGCCCCTCTCATGCAGTTCCAGAGACTTCAGATCTTGGGGCGCAGATGAGATCGATGACTTTCATGCTGGAGAGGATGGAGGTCGGACGAGCAGCAGATGTATGAGAGGATGGAGTTACGACGGGATAGGATAGAGCATCGGGTGACTCAGCTAGCGGAGGAGTTTAGAGCATACAGAGATCAGAGGAGATCACCTAGATAGACTGTACCCTAGGATTTTCATTTATGCATTTCAGATGTAATCGTTGTAAAAGCTTTTGAAATTAATGAAGTTCATTTTGTTTCACTTAATTATTGTATATTATGCACTTTTCTTTTATTTGCATTAGTGACATTTGTTTAAGTATAATTATGGTATGTTATTCGGAAATGTTCTGTTATGCTTCATCGGTTAAGTTTCTAATCCAAGTGTTCTATTATTCACTTCTAAGAGTAGAGGAGTCATCTCAGATCTATGACTCAGGAATGTTCGGTTATTGTCTTTTATGGTTAGGATTTCCTCGAACCTTGGGCTCTGATACCAATCAGTCACATCCTCCCAGCCGGTACCCTATCTGGCATACCCGAGAGTGTGATCCACAACCCGAAGATCAGGTATCGAGTAATCAACCTCCCACGTAAACAATAACATAATCATGAACAATAATAATCGATGTGTGAAAGATAAATCATAGATCCAAATAAGGAAGAATGAATCATATATAAATCAGAGTACTAAATATAATCAGAGTATCTAAATCAGATAAGTAAAGTGAGGCGAAATCCCACTCTACAACCAGCGGAAAAGTAGTTCAAAAAGAGAATAAACAGGATAGAATCTAATCCCAATAGCAGGTACAATAGGTAACTAAATTGTTCTCAATCTTATAGACAATATCCCTATAAGTATAAATCTCATAAATGGCACAAGGGCGCTTCCACTCTAGGGTCGGACTAAGCATCGTACGGAGCATAACCACTCGCGGGATCTTCAGTGTAATTTTCGTAACCGCAATCACCTTCCTGGAGATATGCCTCTTCTCCTTGTGCTTCTTCGTACGAGCAGTCATGATATTCAGAACCTGTAGAATAGTCTAACAAACATTGTACAATAAAGGAATGAGTTTCAAAGAAACTCAGTAAGGTAGTTAAATCCATAATAACATAAATGGCAGGATTACAAAACAAACATAGATGCAATATGGTATGAGACAAACAATGAATGTATGTATCTAACTCTATATATGATGGTCTCTACTGGCAGACATGCTTTAAGTCATAGCACCGTACTTCTTTAGGAAAGTCTCATTCACTCATCATCAGTTGGTAATGGGTCCGGCATCCCTCGGGACATTCCATGGCTGGGGGTATAGGTCACCACTCTCTCACATAACCATTGGTCTAAGTACCGGCGCATGTCAGGGTTAAGCCAAGCCAAATGCAAGTCTTCTACTTATTTATATCAAGTCAGATCCAGACACGTCCATTCCTCGTCCCTGACGATCCTTCCCGGTATCCTTCACACTAGAGTCCTCATAGTCCCTGACTACGGACTCATCAACCCTATTGGTTATCCACATATGGTAAACGGGAAGCTCTCACGTCCTCTCACGGGTTGGTTACCGGTCTTGAGCGCCCGTGAGCCCAAGTCTATCCATATTCAACCCTACCAATAAATGGCCTCCACAACGTGATTCCTGTCCTCTCACGGGTTGGTTACTGGTCTTGAGCGCCCATGAATCCTCATTGCTACCACGGGTCGTTCGGTCTCAATACCCCTCCGATTAGGGTCTGACATAACGGGACATCCTAGCCAAACACTACTAGATAGTCCTAAATATGTCATCCAACAATTTAGGAAGGTGTCCAAAGGGCATCTCCGAAAACATCCCATAATATTCCCGTAGTTGTCCAAGGACAGAAGTGTCAAAAGGACACCTCTCCTTCCCGAACCATACTTAATCAATCACAATCACAAATCAATCATATCATACACATTTACAGTATATAGAAAATATACCATAATAAGATTCATCTCATATACAGTTGACAAATAAAGACTTTCATAAACTAAAGAAAGCAAGTAAATAATGCTACTGTAATTGAAGTAAATACAACAGTAATATATTCATAAAAGAATCTAACTATGGTAACAAATCCGAAAGATTCTAATATAGAAACTAAAATCACACAATCTATGCTATTATAGAAGTAACCATCCTTACCTTATATAACTTGCAAAAGAATCCTAAGAAATCAAGTAAGATCTTGACAAACTTGAGAAGAAGGTCCTAAACAAGTGTATACAACATATTAGGAAAGATCCCTAACGAAAAAGATATCAAAACATCCAAAAGCAGACCAAATCTGGAGTTGCTGTACTCATTGGTCGATTGGATTGGTCTACTGCCCCAGTCGACCAATCAGTCGACCAATGAAGACAGTAGCCTACAAAATCAGAGTTTTAAGATATAAGATCCGAATTTGGTGGTTCAAAAGGGTACTAAACAAGGGGTAAACTACATTAGTAGTATCCTAACATATAGAGGACCTCAAAACACTAATCGAATCAAGTCTTCAAATTACAAATTAGGAAACAAAAAGTTACCATAATTAGATCAATCATGGTTCTTGAAGAATTCAAGATAGAAATCATAGACAAGAACAATAGGAGAATGAATCATTGATTCAGATAAGGATATCATGGAAGGCACACTTAGATCTTCAAGAAAATAGACCTAAGAGCATAAATCTAAATAAGGAAACAAAACCTACCATAGATGTAACTATCATGATTCATGAAGAAAGCATGGTATGGTAGAAGAGAAACAACTAGAGATTGATAGATCATGGATCATGTAAAGAAAACGCAGCAATTGACTACTAACATGATCAGTATAGTAGATCTAAGAAGATCAGAATTTAAATCAAAAGATGAACAAAGACAAGATCATGATTTGATCATGATTCCATCAAAA